>NW_027309895.1:0-325272 GCF_047496795.1 Chiloscyllium punctatum | reverse complement strand
TATGAGGTCATCTGTCAACATTCAGGTTTCAGTGAAAAATATCAACCTATTCAGCCTTTCTTTATACTGATGCCTTTCGTACCCAGCCACATCCCAGTAAATCTCCTCCCAACAATTTCCAGCTTAATAATATCCTTCCTATAACTGAGCGACCAGAACTGGACACAGTATTCCAGAAGAGGACTTACCAATAGCCTGTATAATCTCAATATGACTTCCCAACTCCTATATCCAAAGGACTGAGAAATGAAAGCAAGTGAGGCAAGCACCTTTTTTAAAACTATCTTGTCTCTCCATGTTACAAACTTTAAAGAATTATGTAGCTGAACCCTGAGTTCCCTCTGTTCTACAACACTACCGAAGGTCTTGCCATTAATTGTATAAGTCCTGCACGTGTTTGTTGTACCAAATGCATTACCTCGCATTTATTCAGATTGAACTCCATCAACAGTTTTTCAGCCATTCACATATTTCATCAGGATCCCTTTGTAATCGCAGAAAACCTTCTTCACTGTCCACAATGCCACCCTCCAGTCTATCAGCCTATCAAATGCAGCTCTCTATGGGACAAATATCTCTGTTGGAGGCCCTACAATTTCTTCACCAGCTTCCCACAATGTCCTGAGATCCATTTGATCAGGTCCTGGGGATTTATCTACCTTTGCATTTTAAAACCACCAGCACCTCCTTTTCTATAATGTGGACTCATTTCAAGACATTGAGTCATAGAGATGTACAGCACGGAAACAGGCCCTTCGGACCAACTCCTGCATGACGTTTCTAGTCACATTTGCCACAATTTTGCCAATATCCCTCTAAACCTTTTTTATTCATACACCCATCCACATGCCTTTTAAATGTATTTCTATCAGCCTCCACTATTTGCTCTGGCAGCTTACCCCATCCAATCTGCGGGAGACCGTTGTCCTTTAGATCCCTTTGAAAAGTTTCCCTCGCCTGGGGAAATGACCTTGTCTATTGACTCTGTCGATGCTCATCATGATTTTAAACACCTTTTATCGGTTAACTCCTCAGCCTCCCATGTTCAAGTGAAAAACAGCCTCAGTCTATTCAGGCTTTTCCATGAAGCACAAACCCTCCAACCCTGGCAACATCTTTGGTCATTTCTTCTGAACCCTTTCATGTTCCACGACATCCTTCCGATGGCATTGAGACCAGAATTACACACAGTATTCCAATAGTGGTCAGGACAAACACTGTTTAGTTCCCTGAGTGCCCCAGTCTTTATCCACAGTAAGTTCCAAAGTGAAATATTTGTTTTGGATCTTGTAGTTTCACACATTGTTGCCTTCATTGATCATTAAGGAGACCGGGTTTGTCCCGAGCTCTTCTTTTGCTCTTAATACACTTGTAGAGCCTCTTTGGATTCTCCTTAACTTTCTCTGCCAAAGCTATCTCGTGTCCCCTTTTTACATTCCTGATTTCCACCCTAAGTGTATTTCTACAGCCCCGATGCTCCTGAAGGGATTCCCTTGAGTCAGCCAGTTATATCTGACATGTGACCCCTTTTTTCTTGACCACAGCCTCAAAACTCAGCCAGTGTTTCCTAATTTAGTCAGCATTGAGCTGCACACTAACAGGAACATGCTGGTGCTGAACGCTCCTTTTATCTCGATTTTAAAATATTCCTACTTACAGCTGCACACCTTGTTTCCTTGTTTCTTTCCCAGTCCTAATTCTATCCCCCGTGACCTGGGGGGGGGGGGGGGGGGTCGACTATTTCTGCTATTTAATCTCTCCTGCCTTCCCCAGTGTGACAGAGTGTCTTTATGTCCTTGTCTCACCCCCACCTTGTTCACAACCTGTTACATTTCTGATGGTTCCCAGACCTCTGTAACTATCACTGCGCCCCCTGGGTCAATGGCACGAGTTTTGAATTCTCTTCCTCCTGAGATAATCAGAAATCTTTCCGGATGCAGTTCCCCCTGATTTTATTTTGAAAAGCAGAGCATTTGTGTCAGAGTCAAGAATTTGTGAACCTTCATCCACAATTCCGAGCATTTGGATGTCATTTGTGACCCTCCCACAGATGTGTAACGTTACTGGATTGGCTATGCTAACATGGCTGCAGTGTGCAATTTATGTGGGTTGGGCTAGCCATGGTTAACGTGGGGTCATGGGGGTAGGGTGAGTGAGCAGGTCATTGCACACGATGGGCAGAATAGAATCTTTCTGCACCCACTAGATTCTGTGATTCTAACTAGTTGCAGGTGTTGTCCCATTTTCCTCATTCCAGGTTCATTCAACTCACACATATGATTCTGTGGGTGCTCACTCACTCATTCCCTTCAGTTTTACATCAATTTCACACTGTATGAGAGGGTGGGAATGGATTTGTAAATATAAATACTCCAAACAAAACCCCTCACAGGTCAGGAACTGTTTCTGCTCCTTTCATCACTCACAAGGAACAGGGAAATAAAGGTTCAGTCACAATTCTTACAGGAACATAGCGGTTATAATCACCAGGAAAGGCTGAACAGCTCAAAACGCTTTTCTCAAGAAAAGAGGAGGCTCAGAGACAGCCTGGTACAAGTAGAAAGCTTTGTGTTTGTGTTTTCAGAGATTTGTGGTTGAAATCATTGGGTTAGAAGCATGTATCATTGCACTAGATCATCAAAGGTGCTATCTAAATGTGCATCTTTCTTTCTATCTATCTGAGTTAACAATCAGATGGACAGGTCAATGTCTGTGTGTCTTACCAAATCCCTGATTGAATCTGCCTCCCCCACAATCTCAGGTGTCTCGCCACTCACTTGGTCACGGAGAAACTCTGCCCTTACAATGAGAACTGTTTTTGCTGTTGCCTCTCCTCGTGTTTCCGCCTAATCCCCACTTCCCTTCATTAAATCCCAGCTGTCTCGCATCCACCCACATGGGCACGTTGAAGAGCATGACAGGAGAATGGATTGAAACCGAGAGTTCAATGTCAGAATGAAATAGGAAGCAGGAAATAAACGGTGATTGTGGATCCCAGGGGATACAGACTCCGGGATTAGTCCTTTGTGGGCATTCCCGCAGTAATACAAGACAGCATTCCATGATGAGAGTTAAATCCGGGTGGCAGGAGAGGGATCCACTGAATATGAGCAGGTTTAGTTCAAACACAGGAGGTTTGTTCAGTCGGTAACAGTGTGTTCGACATGGAGGTGAAGTGAGCAGTGAGGGGAAATGTTACCACAAGCTGCCTAGGGATAACTTTCATTGGAACAGGAGGAGGCCATTCAGCCCCTCAACTCTGCTCTGCCATTCATGATGATCATAGCTGATGTGTGACCTAACGTACAACTGTCAAACCCCTCTAATTTCATCAACAAACTCCTCTGCAACAGACAAGATGAGTATTGGAAAACTAAACATCTGCAAACTCTGGGACATCAGAAACAAAATCAGAAATTGCTGGAAAAATTCAGTAGGTCTGGCAGCATCTGTGGAGAGTGAACCGTTCGTGTCCAGTGACCAGCTGCAGCTGACCATTCTGCCGTTTCTGTAACACTCTCTGGAACAGGTTCTGGTGCGCGGGGAATGAGATTGTCAATAATAACTGAGAAAACAAGAGGACGGGCTCAATCAGAATTAGGAATTCACTTACCCCTCCCAGTGGGACCCCCACCAACACAATCACACTGGGGAGAGGCCGTTAATCTGCCCCATGTATGGGAAGGGATTTACACGATCTTACAACCTGCTGAGGCACCAGAGAGGGCACAGTGGATTTAGACCCTTCACCTGCTCCACGTGTGAGAAAGGATTCATTCAAATCTCTCACCTGCGGAGACATTAGTGCATTCCCACCGGGGAGAGGCCATTCACCTGCTCAGTGTGTGGGAAAGGAATCACTCAGTCCTCTGACCTGCTGAAACACCAGCGAGCTCACTCTGGGGAAAGGTCATTCACTTGTTCCCAATGTGGGGGGAGATTCACTCAAACGCAGCACCTGCGGAGTCCCCAGTGAGTCCACACAGGGGGAGAGACCATTCAGATGGTCAGTGTGGGAGAAGGGATTCAGTTATTCATCCTGCCCCCCTGAGCCCACACATGGGAGAGGCCATTCAGATGCTCAGTTTGTGAGCGGGGATTCAGTGATTCATCCTGCCCTCCTGAGACCCGAGTGAGGCCACACAGGGGAGAGGCCATTCAGATGGTCAGTGTGTGGGAAGGGATTCAGTGATTCATCCCATCCCCTGAGACTCCAGCGGGTTCACACTGGGTAGGAGCTGTTCACCCCTCTGTGTGACAAGGGATTTGCTGCATCTTCAACACGATTGAGAGCCCAGTGAGTGCTCACAGGGAAGTGGTCATCCCCCTGCTCCATGTGGACTGCAGGACTCTGATTCTGATGTTACTGTCCATCAGAGTCAGGAGTGGACCTTGTACATGATGACACTGCTGGAGTATTGATGTTGTTGTTGTTAACCACATTAACTGGGCTGGAGGTGACTGAACTTACATTGCCACTCTCTGAACCTCAGGATGTCTCTCTGGGCAGTAAGTCTCCACAAACAGCAATATGACAATGAGCAGGGATCATCTGTTTTGATTTAAATTGTGACTGTAGCACGGCTGCTTCACAGCATCAAGTACAAGGTTGGAGTCCAGCCTTGGTCAACGGCCTGTGTGGAGGTCCCACATTCTCTCCATGATAGTGTGGATCACCTCCAGGTGCTCTGATTTCCTCCCATAGTCCAAAGATGTGCAGGTCAGGTTGATCAGTTGTGCTAAATTGTCCACAGTGTCCAGGATTGTGCAGACTATGTGGATCAGCCATGGGAAATGCAGTGTTACAGGGATGGAGTGCTCTGGGAGTGATGTTCTTCGGATGGTCTCCTCCCACACTGTAGGGATTTTATTCTAAGGCTACACAGCAGGGTGCCCTTGGAGAAGGAACATGTAGTGTGGATCAATGCTCTCGATGCCTTTAGAGAGAGGTGGGCACCACAGGGGATATAGTGCTTTATCTCCACCGCTGCCCCCTCCCCACAACTGTACTTTGATTTAGTCCCTTCTCACTCTGTCACTTGTAATGGTTTGCTTGGCCCGTAATGGGCTTTGTTTGGAAATATTCAATTGGTTACACAAATAGTTTACTGCTGGTGATTATATGTCTAGATTTGAGTGGTGCTGGAAAAGCACAGCAGGTCAGGCAGGATCCGAGGAGCTGGAAAATCAACGTTTTGGCAAAAGGCCTTTTCCAGCACCACTCTAACCTAGGCTCTGGTTTCCAGCATCTGCAGTCATCAGTTTTGCACTGCTGGTGATCATATATTAACCAAAAGCAAAAAGGCGTAATGATGA
This sequence comes from Chiloscyllium punctatum, assembly GCF_047496795.1. Taxonomy (NCBI): domain Eukaryota; kingdom Metazoa; phylum Chordata; class Chondrichthyes; order Orectolobiformes; family Hemiscylliidae; genus Chiloscyllium; species Chiloscyllium punctatum. The sequence continues at coordinate 319,956 of NW_027309895.1, read as the reverse complement.
TTTTGATTGTGGGAAGGTTGCTGTGATAACATTTCTGGGTCAGAGAAATTGGGAAAAGAACGAGAACTGAAAAGCTGTTAAATCAAACCAAAGGTTCAGACATTGAGGGAATATTTCCCTGGAGTTTGAGGAGCTGGAAAGTGATGGTGTCTGGGAATAGACGGGATTATGATTTACAAAGGTTGAAAGCTTTAAAACTGTTATATTCAAACAGTTCAATTTATTTTCTTTAATTTTACTTGCGGTGCAAAAAGCTCTTACATTTTAAAACCAAAATTCACAAACCTTGTGTTAAAGATAAATGTGAAATAAAATCCATCAAACCATCCCTCACTGAAAACTGTTGTGAAAGTGCAATCTCCTGGAGAATCCCTGCCCACTCTTTCCTACATGGGCTCCATGGCTACATACATACCTGGGAGATAGCAGCAGGAGGAGGCCATTCAGCCTTTCAATCCTGCTCCACCATTCAATGGGAAACAGCTGACCATCCAGCTCAGTCTCCTGTTCCTGCTGTGTTCCAATCCCCTTTCATGACTTTACCTTGAAGAACTATATCTCAGTCCTCCTTTGGGTTCACTGCCTTTTGTTCCAGTGGTGTTGTGGTGTGACTGTGTGGGTGTAGGCAGGGGTAATGTGATGGTGCTGCCTCCTGGAGGTTGCACTCAGCCTTCCTCATCATCCTGCAGTAACATCAACTGAGTTTCAGCAACTAGAGATAGAAACCGTTTCCAGGATATGGGCATCACGGTCTCAGCCAGCATTTATTCCCCATCTCTCCTTACCCTCGAGAAGATGGTAGTGAGCTGCTGTCTTGAACCATTCACAGTCCATTTGGCGCAGAGAGACCGACAATGCTGGGAGGGAGTATGTTGCAGGATTTTGGCCCAGTGATTCTCCATCTTTGGTTCATCAAATGTTGTTTAACTTAATCACGATCTGCACCTGATGTTGAGATTTCAGTCTGCAAATCTTCACTATCTAGCACCCTTTATAAAAGGAATATGTACAGATTAGAAATTCAGAGCAAACAATTTAGTTTCTCTGGAATATCTTTTTCCCCCTTTCTTCCCCCAAAGCTGTAACCCTGCAGCCCACTTACTCTCTCCTACCATTCTGACTCTACTACCCCCTAATGTACACCCTCCTCATTCTCATGGAGTAACTGATAAACAGATCCATGCCACCACTTCCCGTCCCTGGTTAGACTCTGCACTCTTTCTGGGTTCACTTCCTTTCCCTTCAGTTGCTGCAAGTCAATAATGGAACAGCAGAATGAAACAAAAGGAAACAGAAAGGGAGGTGGCAGATACTGGACAGAAGAGGAACCTTCCGTCTGGGAGAATGGGTCAGATTCTTCCTTGTTTCCCATTGGTCAATTCCCAGTGTTATGACAAGTTGCGAATGGAACTTGGTCCCATCTGGGCGTAGTGACACTTTGACCCCCCCCGCCCCCCCAACTGATCAATACCATAGGCAGATGCGTCTCCTTCCTGCCAATCACAGTGTGAAATGCTTTCCGCTAGTTACTCCAAAGACCATGCTCCAAAACCCGCCCACATTCTGTCCATGTCCAGTGGTGTGTTCCCCCACACACGTGTGGTCCCTGCCTCAGGGACTGTGGGAGTTGTAGTCCCCATGAAGCCTCTGGAGACCTGTCCCTGGAAAGTGAGAGAAAGTGTGGGCTGGAGGGTGTTGTCTATAGGATATCTATTCAGACACACAGGACATGTGGGCGGTCACTGGGATTTACTGAGACATCCGCTTAGACACCCTGATTTCTGACGTAAGGAATATACATTCAGCCAATTGCGGGGTGGGGAGGTTAATAATGGGCAGCAGATTTTAAGCAGAGGTGGCTCAGTGGCTAGCAATGCTGCCTCACAGCATCAGGGATGGGTTTGATTCCAGCGTTAGGCAACTGTGTGGAGTGTACACATTCTCCCCATGTCTGCATAGTTTTGTTCAGAGTTCCAGTTTCCTCCCACAGTCCAAAGATGTGCAGGTTAGGTGGATTGGTCATGCCAAATTGCTCACAGGGTCCATGCATGTGCTGGTTAGGCAATTAGCCACAGGAAATGCAGGGTTACAGGGAATGGGTGGATCTGAATGGGATGCTCATCATAGGGTTGGTGTGGACCCGATGGATGAATACCCTGTTTCTGCACTATCGGGACTCTATTCTATTCTCATGAAGAAGAATGTACCTATCTCAATGTGTTGTGAATCTGTGGAATTTCAAAATGCGGTGGATGCCAGGACAATGAGCCAATTTAATGAAGAGATACAGATGTTTAATTTGCAATGAGTTGAACTGTGAGAGAGAGCAGGCGGGAAAATCCAGCTGAGACCAAGGTGAGCTCAATCATCACCGTATTAAATGGTGGAGCTGGTTCGAAGGGCTGCATTGCCTCCCCTGTGCCCAGTGCTTATCTTCTTACGGTAATAACTGAAAAGCTAAATCCAAAACTCACCATCTTCACCAAAGGAGATTTTCAGAAACAGCAGGATAGTCAGGTGGATTAGCGTTCCAAACTTAGGTAGTGAGGAAGCGTGTAGGAGATAACGATTTTGCAATTTTAAACTGAGGGGAGACAGTGATTTATGGTTTTAGACTGTGTAGGACATTCACAGCGTCCAGAATACTCTGTTGTGAATATCTATTCTGGACTTTGTTACAAAGCCAAGGTCACTGACAATGAAACCCAAAACACCCAGGAAACATCGCCTCCCCTCGTCATCTGATGAAAAGACTTGTCATAAGTCTGATACAATTTAGAACACAGATGGAAAGCAGGAAGATTAAATCCAATCCCAAGATCCTGTGCTTAAACAAAGGAGACTACAATAGGAGGAGGTAGGAATTGGCGAATGCAGACTGGAAGCAAAGACTTTACTGTGGGACAGTTGACAGACAGTGGAGGAATATCAAAGTAATTTTTCAAATTTCTCAGCAAAAGTATATCAGTGAAAAGGAAGGACTGTAGGAAAAGGAGTAATCTGCCATGTCTAAGGCAATAAGGGAGTCTATGAAATTGAAGGAGAAGGCATACAAACTGTCAAAGACCAAGGATAAATTCGGAGATTGGAAAAACTTCAAAGATCAACAGAAAGCATGATGGAATTGGGGATAAAAAGTGATGAGTAACTATCCCCAGGGACAGAATAGCAGTTTACACTGTTAGAGGGAAACCTATTGTGTGGGGAACATATGGCCTCTGTAATTGTTGAAGTACTTAACTGTTACCATAGAGATAATCCTGATCAAAGTAAAAATCACAGCACACCCCAAAAGCTTGTACTTCCAAATAAACCTGTTGGACTATAACCTGGTGTTGCGTGATTTTTAACTTTGTCGACACCACCCCAACCCCGGCTCCTGCACATCAGAATCCTGACAGATACCCCACTGAAACTGAAGCGCCTCTCAGGTACTTGAGGGAGCCACAGGGGTGTGGGGGAGGGGTGTGTGGTTTAACCACAAAGTGCTGAACTGAACTAGACTGTCTAACTGCCGTTGCCATGGAGATACTACTGCGAGACAGTCTGTATTCAAGGTCCTAATCCACAAAGGTTTAAGAATGGGAGTGGCATATCGGACAGGCGGGGAGTTACCTGATGCTGCCTGGAGGTGTTTTGCCGTGTCTCATCAATAAAAAAGACTCAAAGAAGACCTCTCAGAGTTCTGTGTCCAGTTATTCCGATCCAGCAGGGTTCAGGAATATGAGCACACAGCAGTCAGTCTTCACAGTGGAGGATACGAAGAACATGCCAGTAATTGATAAGGAGACTGAGGAAGGTGAGGATCGAGAAACGACCATTATCACGATAGAGTTAGAGCTGGGCAAGCTAATGGAGCTAAAGGTAAACAAGTCTCATTGCCCTGATGGAATACATCCCAGGATACCAACAGAGTTAGGGGGAGAAATAGCAAATGCACTTAATAGAATCCTACGGCAGAGACAGGCCCTTTGGCCCAAACTGGCCCATGCCAATCAGAATGTCCATCCACGCTAACCCCATTTCCCTGCACTTGGCCCATCTGGTTCTGAAACTTTCCTATCCATGTATTTGTCCAAATGTCTTTTACTTGTTGTTAATATACCCACCTCAACCACTTCCACTGGCAGCTCATTCCATATACATACCACCTTTGTGTAGAACAGTTGTCCCTCAGGTTCCCATGTATTCTTTCTCCGCTAACTTTAACCTGATGCCCTCCAATCCTTGAGCCCCTGCGAAAAAGACCGAGTGCATTCACCTTACCCACGCCCCTCATGGTCTTATACACTTCGATAGAATATTCCCCCGCAGTTTCTTCTGCTCTAAACAAAAAAGTCCTCGCTTGACCAACCTCTCCCTGTACCTCAGACCCCTGAGACCTGACATCATCCTTGTAAATTTCTTCTTCACCTTTCCAGTTGAATAACTGAGACCTACACTGCACTCATCACATTTCCTGGGTTTCCCCACGGCACTGGAACCGATGTGACAACGCCAATGGATTACAATCAATGATCGATAATTCACTCCATTACAACAATCCCATTTTCATAGATTTTTCCATGATGCAGGAATCCTTTTTTCTTTCTGGTTTCATGGTTAATTGTCCTCATACAAAACCAATCTGTGGCTTACCTGTTCCAGGGAAATGTTCCATGATTGTTTAGACTTTCAAAAACCAATGAAATCTCTCTCCACAGTCCCCACGCTAACATGGACTTCGCTGTCTCAGTACTTTTTTCCAGTCACACGGACATTTGAAATATTCGTCCATGGACAGAATGCACACCTTTCCATCCAGATGAAAAGGTCATTGATATTCAGATCGGCACGGATCCAGTAACATGAAGTTGAAATTGAATTTCTCAACTGCAAATCGCCCCTTTCAATACTCTATAACAGAGAAAACAGATAGTGCTGGAGATCCTCAGCAGGTCTGGCAGCATCTGAAATGGTGACAGATGCAGGAAACATTGCAGCCTTGAAGAAGTGTTGAGATGATCACACCAGGCATGTGTGCTTGATGACCATTATGGATAAGATGGGGACAGGGATCCCTTTCTGGAAGGGCCTTGGTGAGACCACACCTGGAGTACTGTTTACACCTTTGTTTCCCTTTTCCAAGGAAGGCTCTCCTGGTTATTGAGAGAGTGGAAAGGAGAATCACCAGATGAGTCCTGGGATGTGCAGATAGTTAAGGACTGCAGATGCTGGAAGTCAGAGTCTGTACAATGTGGACCTGGGGAGGTGCAGCAGGTCAGGCAGCATCAGAGGAGCAGGAAGGTTGATGTTTTGGGTCAGGACCCTTTGTCAGTCTTGATAAATAGCCCTGACCCAAAATGTCAGCTTTCCAGCCCAATCGTTTCATGCTGGTCATCAAGCACCTATTTATTCTAGTCCCACGTTCTGGCACTCAGCGTGTAATCGATATTGTAGTGCTTGGTGTGATCATCTAAACACTTCTTCAAGGCTGCAATGTTTCCTGCATCTGTCACCATTTCAGATGCTGACAGACTTGCTGAGGATCTCCAGCGCTTTGTTTTTTTATTGCAGATTTCCACCATTTTCCTGAAACAGAGTCATAGACATGTAAACAGCTCCAGATTTTGTTGACTCATATTCCTGGGATGTCAGGACTGATGGCTGAACAGGGACTCAATCTTCGTTTAATCCTCCTTTCCTTTGGCTTTCTGAGCCGCTAACTACATCACTAATATTCTACCTCCCATTCCCAGTCCTGAATCGGACCCATCTAAGCCTACACTTTAGTTCCCATCCCCCTGCTAGACTAGTTACCAACTCACCAATAGAACTGGCAAAATCCCCCACCAGATTTGTCTCAGCTCTGCCCGGGGTAACTGGTCAGGCTGGTACAGGTCCGTCCCCGAAACGGTCCCAGTGCCTGAAGAATCAAAACCCTTCTCTGGTACACCATTTCCCCAGCCACACATCCAGCTGATCTACCTTCTCATTCCTCCCTCATAAGCACATGGCACTGGGAGTAAGTCTGACATTACATTTCAGGAGCTACATTTTAATGTATCTCTGCTCTCCCTATGTCCAGCTTTCAGGCCCTCATCCCTCTGTTTAGCGATGTCCTTGGTATCTGTGTGTTGCATGACCACAGCCTGTTTACCCTCCAGCTCCAGAATATCCTGCAGCCACTCCATGATATCATGGATCTTGGCACCAGGGAAATTACATACCATCCTCGATTCATGTCTGTGGGCACAGAAGTGCCTGGCTGTACCCCTGATTATTGAATCCCCTGCCACTATAGCCCTGCCACTCTCATTCCTCTTGTTCTGATCAGCAGAGCTCTCTGCGGTGTCATGAACCTGGCTGATGCTGATTTCCCGAGAAGCCACCCCATCCATTCCCGCCCTTACAGAATCCCAAGTGGTAGACAGTATCTGTATGAGAAGGGGATAACAACGGGGGACTCCTGTACTAGCTTCCTGAGCCTTTTACTAGATCTGATGGTCACCCATTCCCTTTCTGCCTGTGTAACCCTCACCTGCAGTGTGACTAACTCACTAAACGTGCTGTCCATAACATTCTCAGTATTGCAGATGCTCCACAGTGAGTCCACTCTCAGCTCCAGCTCTGAAAAGCAGTTTCCCTGAAGCTGCAGATGAGAACTCTTGCTGCACAAATAGCAGTCAGGGACACTGGAAGCGTCCCTTATTTCCCACATTGTGCAAGAGGAGCACCCCACGGGTCTGAGGGCTCCTGTCACAACGTCTCTCTACATTCATCTAGTAACTCCCATTAAGAGAATTTAAATGAGTGAGTAAACTTCCTTCACTTCATACATGGCCATTATAATAACAAAAAAAAAATCTTTACTTCAGCTGATATGTCATATTTTAAAAACTTAAATACTCCACAGGTATCACCGACAAATTGGCTATTCCCATTGGGACTGTGAATTTCTGAAAGGCCTGAACTAAAACGGAGTTTCAGCTTCATCTTCTCCCTGTCTCCCCTCACTGGAATTTGAATCCACGAGAAATTTGCAGAGAATTGGAAGTAGGGAGTTTACAGATTAACATTATAAAGTGGATGATTGAGACTAAATCTGACAGTTCCTGCAAAAAGACGAGGTGTAATTTGGATAAATCTGTGCTCTCTCTCGGGCCAATACCTCCTTCCACAGCTGCAGGGCCAAGAATTGAACACATACCCCAAGGGTGATCCAACCATGGACTTGAACATCTGTTTGCTTTTGGCTTGACAAAAACATTAAAGATATTTTCCCACAGACAGAACAGACAAACCTTTCTCGTTCCACAGTTAAATGCCAATGATATTCAGATCCTGATGACTCTGCTGACTGTAGAAACTTGTTTATTGAGATCCCTGTCTCAATTATTCTCAATTAATATTCTATAAAATGAATTCACAAAACAAAGGTCACAGTCAGTGCAAGATGAACAGTGAAGGTAAACACTTCTCTCGGTATGTGTTTGATGTGTAAATGCTCCTCTTCAAATCACCCCGCCCCCACCCAGGAATAGGACACGTTCATGCTCCTTGCTGTACCTTGCCCCAAATAAAGATGGTGGCTATAACCGAGGACCTCTCATTGCCTGAGGCCCAAGCCATCTTCACCTTCGCTGCAAACGTGGGACCAAGAGTTTCTAATTCAGACTAACGACCTGCCCAGAGTGTAACTAAACCCTCCCAGTCTACACTGATACATTCCATCCGGTTCCTGCTGCCACTCTCCCCTTTCCGCCTCCTGCACACACCATGGGTTATCGTGGGTCCAGTGACCCTTCCTCAGAACCTATGACAGCTGGGAAAATTAGAATCCCTTCAGGAAACAGGCCCTTTGGCCCAACAATTCCACACCCACCCTCCGAAGTTTATCCCACCCAGACCCATTCTCCTATTCTATTCCTCTCCATTTCCCCCGAACTAATGCACATCCCTGAACACTATGGGAACCTTAGCTGGGCCAATTCACCGAACCTACAGATCTTTGGGCTACAGGAGATAGGGGTTAGAGAGTAAATAATAGGTGGGGACAGAGCCCAAAGAGAGACAGGAATATTTGGAAAGATAAAGGAGTGGGAAGGTGGAAAGCTGTTAATGGAGGAGACAGGAACCTTCTAGCATCTCAGTGGCAGTGGTGGAAATGGTGGCTGATGATCTACATTGTGCCTGCAAAAAAGACCCTGAGCTTCCAGTTGCCTGCTCTTTAATACACAAGACTGTTCCCTGTCCAACATCTCTGTGTTCCAGTGAAGCTTGATGCAAGCTGGAAGAACACTTCAGAACATACCAAAGGGCTTCCTATTTCAAGGACTGCAATTTCCCCTCACATGTGGTCAACAATGCCCTCCAGTGTATCTCCTCCACTTCCCACACCACTGCCCTTGAACCCCACCCCTCCAAATGCAACAAAGATGGAATCCCACCATCCTCACCTTCCACCCAGATACAACCCATCATCCTCTGCTCTTTCCACCATCAGATCCAACCCCCTGAGATATATTTCCCTCCCCACCCCTTTAAGCATTCCACAGAGATCATACCTTCTGTGACTTCCACGTTCGATCCACAGTCCCCACCAACCCACCCTCCACTCCAAGCACCTTCGCTTGCCACTGCAAGAGGTGGAAAACATGTGCCCACACCTTCCCCTCACCTCCATCCAAGGCACCACTGGATCCTCCCACATTCAGCAGAGATTTCCCTGCCCACCCAAACACCTCACCTATTGTGTCCCGTGCTCTCAGGACGCCAAATTGTGGAATATTTCAGGGAACATTTCTGGGACACATGCACCAACCAACCCCACCGCCCTGTGGCCGACCACTTTGGCTACCCCCCACCCCCCACCCCCTCCGCCACCACGCTGCCAAGGACATGCAAGTCCTCCATCCCAAATCCCCAAGCCACCCGACACCTGGAGGAAGAACACCTCATCTTCCACCTTGGGAACTTTCAACCACACAGCATCAAGGTTTCCTCATCTCCCCTCCCCCAACTTATCTCAGATTCAACCCTCCAACTCGGCACTGGCCTCTTGAACAGTCCCACCTGCCCATCTTCCTTCCCAATTGTTCATTCCATCCTCTCACAACTACCCTCCATCTACAACTACCTATTGCCACCCTAGCTCCCTTCCCCCCAACCCCAAACACCCCTCCCTATTTATCTCTCAGCCGTATTCCACCACCCACATTTCTGATGAAGTGCTGACGTTCCCAATACGTCAATTCTCCTGCTCCTTGGATGCTGTCTGACCTGCTGTGCTTTTCCAGCATCACACTTCAATACAAGCTGGAAGAACAACACCTCATCTCCCACTTGGGGACCCTGCAACCCTCTGGCTTCAACATCAAATTCAACCAACCCCACCGCCCTGTGGTTGACCACTTCGGTTACCTCCCACCTCCTCCGTCACCACGCTGCCAAGGACATGCAAGCCCTCCATCCCAAATCCGAGCCACCCGTCACCTGGAGGAAGAACACCTCATCTTCCATCTTGGGAACTTTCAACCACACGGCATCAAGGTTTGCTCATCTCCCCTCCCCCAACTTATCTCAGATTCAACCCTCCAACTCAGCACTGACCTCTTGAACAGTCCCACCTATCCATCTTCCTTTCCAATTATCCATTCCACCCTCTCACCACGACCCTCCATCTACAACCACCTATTGCCTCCCTAGCTCCCTTCCTCGAACTCCAAACACCCCTGACCTGCTGTAGTTTTCCAGAGCCACACTTTAACACAAACTGGAAGAACAACACCTCACCTCCCACTCGGGGACCCTGCAATCCTCTGGCTTCAACATCAAATTCAATAATTTTAGGTCCTGAACTCTCCCACGTCCTCGTGTCTTTGCCCCCTACCCCACATACCAGGCCTTGTTATCACGTTGCCTACCATTACACACTACCTATGGTGAGCCACTAACAGTCCCCATAAACAGCTATTCACCCTCCCCCCATCAGATCGTTATCCACTCCTTTGTCCAAATGCTCTTATCTCTCTCTTTGGACTCTATCCCCACTTATCATTTACTCCTTAACCCCAACCTTCTGCATAAAAACAAACTTTTTCTTTCTCAGTAACATCAGTTCCTGAGGAAGCGTCACTGGATCGAAAATGCGAACCCCGATTTCTTTTCACAGATGCTGCCAGATCTGCTGAGCTTTTCCAGAACCTTCTGGTTGTTGTGTGTGATTTACAGCATCCGAAGTTCTTTTGGTTCTAATTTACCCGGAGTATCTCATTCAGGTCCAGCAGACTGAAACAGTGTTTATCAACCTTCCCAGTCCACACTAACTCCATCTCTCTCCCAGTATCTGCTGTCTCTCCCACTCCTTCACATTCAGTCCCCCCTCACAGTGACACTGCGCCTGCAAAGCTGATGGTCATGTGTTGACCTGCTGGACCCACCCCTCATTCACTCCCATTGGCTGGAGGATCATGCCAACTCTCATATTGGTCTGAAGCTGTGTCAATCAGCCAGGGCCCATTGTGACCTGAGTGGTGGGATCCTGCCACGTGCATCAGAGGCTGAGGGGTGACCTCATAGAGGTTTATAAAACCATGAGGGGCCTGGGTAGGATAAATAGACAAGGTCATTTCCCTGGGGTCGGGGAGTCCAGAATGAGAGGGCGTAGGTTTAAGATGAGGGGGGAAGAATTTAAAATGGATCTGAGGGGCAATTCTTTTTCCCCACTGAGGTTGGTGCTTGTATGGAATCTTCTGTCAGGAAGTGGAGGATGTTGGTACAATTAAACCATTTAGCATTTGGATGGGTATATGAATAGGAAGGGTGTAGAGTGATATGTGGCAAGTGTTGGCAAATGGGTATAGATTAGGTTGGGATATCTGGTCAGCATGGACCAGTTTAACCAAAGGGTTTATTTTCATGCTTTATATCTCTACTGCTCTGCCCTGTGATGAGCTTCATCATTCACAGTGAATGGGTCAGTATGACAGAGTACAGGAACTGGAGGCTATTCTGCCCATTGGGGCTGTACTCTCTCCCTCTGGAGATGGTGCCAGTCAGTCCCAACTCACCTCCCATTTGGACATAGCCCTCCAAATCCTTCCTTAAAATTGTTAAATTTCAAATTTGTTTTGACAATAACTACTGAATCTGCATCCAGCTGTCGGTCAAACTGTTCCAGATGCTCAGAACGTAGTGAGCAAAATAATCTTCACAGTTTTCTTTGCATGATTTGCCAGTTACCTGAAAATAGTTACTAAAAATTGTGACGTTAAAAATTTCTCACTCTGCCTGTCTGTAAATGAAATACCCTGGAAACGAATCAACTCCTGGTCGAAATCACTGCTTAACCTTCTCAGCTCCAAGGAGAATTGTCTGGCCTTCTGCTCATTCTCCATAAAAGAGAAACCTATCTTAATTTTAATTTATTAGTGCCATAGAGATGTACAGCACAGAAACAGACCGTTCAGTTCAACTTGTCCATGCCGACCAGATATCCTAAATTAATCTCGGCCCATAGCCTTCTAAACCTTTCCCAATCACATATCCAGTGAGATGCCTTTTAAATGTTGTAACTGTACCGGCCTCCACACTTTCTCTGGCAGCTCATTCCATACACATACTACATACAGATTGAAACTTTGCCCCTAATATCCCTTTTCAATCTTTTCCTTCATGCCTGTGCTTTCTAGTTTTGGACTCACCTAAACAGGAATAAGACCCTGGCTGTTTACCCTATCCATGCCCCTCACGATTTTATCAACCTCTATGGTCACCTCTCAGCATCCGATTCTCCAGTGAAAACAGCCTCAGTCTATTCAGCCTCTCCCTATAGCTCAATCCCTCAACCTTGGCAACATCTTTGCATCTTTTCTGAACCGTTTCAAGTTTCACAATATCATTCCAATAGCGGGGAGACCAGGTCTGAAAGCAGAATTCCAGAAGTGGCTGAATGAATGTCCTGTACAGCCGCAAAATGACGTCACAACATCTGTACTCAATGCACAGACCAATAAAGGCAAGTACACCAAACACTTTCTTCACTACCCTGCCTATCTATGATTCCACTTTCAAGGAATTATGAACCTGCACTCCAAGATCTCTTTGTTCAGCAACACTCCCCAGGACCTTCCCATTAAGTGTATAAGTCCCGCCCTGATTTGCTTTTCCAAAATGCAGAACCTCACATATATCTAAATTAAACTTCATCTGCCACTCCTCAGCCCATTTGATCGGAGTCTCATTGTACTCTCGGGTAACTTTGCTATCCATTGCACCTCCAATTTTGGTGTCTTTTGTGAACCTACTAACCATAGCTCCTATATTCACATAGAAATCATTTATATAAATGTCAAAAAGCAGTGGACCCAGTACCCAGCCTGACAGCATATTGCTCATCACAGGCTTCCAGTCCAAAAAGTATCCTGCACTATGACACTGACTGCTCAGCAAGGTTAGAGCTCATGGCATACAGGGAGAACTAACCATTTGGATACAGAACTGGCTCAAAGGCAGAAGACAGAGGGTGGTGATGGAGGGTTGCTTTTCAGACTGGAGGCCTGTGACTAGTGGAGTGTTACAAGGATCACTGCTGGATCTACTGCCTTTCGTTATTTATATCAATGACTTAGATGTGAACATAGGAGGTTTAGTTAGTGAGATGACACCAAAACTGGAGGTGTAGTGGACAGTGAAAAAGGTTACCACAGAGTATAATGGGATCTTGATCAGATGGGTGAATGGCTGAGGAGTGGCATTTTGGGAAAACAAATCTTATCAGGACATACACACTTAATGGTAAGGTCTTGAGGAGTGTTACTGAACAAAGAGGCCTTGGAGTGCAGGTAGATAGGATAGTGAAGGCGGCATTTGGTATGCTTGCCTTTATCGGACAATGTATTGTGTACAGGAGTTATGAGATCATGTTGCAGCTGTACAGGACATTGGTTAGGCCACTTTTGGAATGTTGCGTACAAATCTGGTCTCCCTCCTATTGGAAGGATGTTGTGAAACTTGAAAGAGTTCAGAAAAGATTTACAAGAACGTTGCCAGGGTTGGAGGATTTGAGCTAGGCTGGGGGTTGAATAGAGGTTGAATAGATTGGGGCTGTTTTCCCTGCAGCGTCGGAGGCTGAGAGGTGATCTTATCTATGTATATAAAAACATGAGGTGCATGGATAGGATAAATAGACAAAGTCTTTTCCCTGGCGTGGGGGATCCCAGCACTAGAGGGCAAAGGTTTATGGTATGAGGGGAAAGACTTTCAAGAGACTTGAGAGACAACGTTTTCACACAGAGGGTGGTGCGTATATGGAATGAGCTGCCAGAAGAAGTGGTGGAGGCCATTACAATTGCAACATTTAAAAGGCATCTTCATGTGTATATGAATAGGAAGGATATGGGCCGGGTGCTGCCAGGTGGGACTAGAGTGCATTGGGATATCTGATCAGCATGTACTGGTTGGACCGACGGGTCTCTGTTTCTGTGCTGTCCATCTATGACTCTTTGAGCTTCCAGCAAATTCCGTATTCAAACAGCTAGTTCTGCCAGAATTCTATGGTATTGAACCTGCTAACCAGTGTGTTATGTGAAACCTTGTGTCTTTCTCAAGTCCAAGTTACTGATTTCAATGCAAAGCCATGCTGACTCTCCCTCATAATTTCTTGCTTTTCCAATGACATGTATATCCTGTCAGGGAGAATCCCTTCTAACAACTTCTCTGCCACTGACTTCAGGCTCGCCAGTCTATAGTTCCCTGGCTTTTCCTTACCACCTTTCTCAAATAATGGCACCCATCTTCCAGCACCTCACCTGTGGCAATCGATTAGACAAATATCGCAGCGAGAGGCCCAGCAAAAGCTTCCCTAATTACCCACAAAAGTTCTGGGATATACCTGATCAGATTCCAGGGATTTATCCACCCTTTATGCATTTTAAAACATCCAGTACCTCCTCCTCTATAATATGTACACTTGCCAAGTTATCACTATTTATTTCTCCAACTTCTCTAACTTCCATATCCACTTTCAGTAAAATCTGACATGAAATACTTATAGAATCTCTCCCACCTCCTGCTGTTCCATAGACAGTCTTGTTGATCTTTGAGGGTCGCTATTCTCTGCCTAGTTATTCTTTTGTCTTTAGTGTATTTGTAGAATCTCTTTGGATTCTCCTTAAACCTATTTCCCAAAGCTATTTCATGTCCCCTTTTTTGCCTCCTGGTTTCCCGCGAGTATACTCCTACTGCCCTTATAGTCCCCTAGGGACTCACTCAAACCCAGTGCTCTGTACCTGCCATATCCTTCCTTCATTTTCTTGACCAGAGCCTCAATTTCTCAGGTCATGCAGCATTCTCGACGCCTCCCAGCCTTGGCCTTAACGGGAACATACTGTCTGTGTAGTGTCATTGTCGCAGGCCTATGGAGGCAATGGCAGATGAGGACAGAGAAACAATCATTATCAGTAAAGAGGTATTGTTGGGAAAGCTAACAACTCATCCTTATCTCTATAATTCCTCTCGAGCCTCAGAACTACCACTATCTCTGGGATCAAAAACATCTGAATCTCTGCAACATCCTCCAATCTCTAATCTCCTCCAGTCTCAACACCCTCCCTATCTCTAATCTTGTCCACCCTCACAAATCGCTGTGATGTGCCTTTCTTTAATTCCAACCTTCAGGATAACCCATTTTTATTTCAGATTCCTGAACCCTGAGCTCCATAATGTCCCGTTTAACCTCTGTCACATTTTCCTCCAAAAAAGAAACCCGTAATCAATCACGCATCATCTATTCTTATGTCACCTTCTCTGACCTGGTTTCTATTGTGGCTTGTCATATTCCTATATTACTCGTCTGTGGTCTACATGACAGAAAAAGGTGTTGTGCTCCATTGGGTTTATGCTGTAAAGAAATCTCCCAGCTAACTATTTTAATTCCATTTTCCAGCACAGAGCCCATAGACCTGTCAGCCTTGGCCTTGCAAGTGTGTTCCTAAATATATCTGAAATGCAATCGGGATTTCTGTCTCTCACTCACTTCCAGACAGTGAGGTTTAGTGCAACTGTTGCTCTATGCTATCACCCACAGGAACACAGAGCAGCTGGGTCTGTGCGAACCACAGATCGCCCACACATTGGGAAGGATGGCAGGGTCCCTGAGAGGGGGCACAGGAGATTTACCAGAATGGTTCAAGGAATGGGGGTTTTTAGTTGCAGAATTTGTGGGGATTTTTTAACATTACTTACTCATGTGACATGTGTGTTGCTAATACACATCAAGAGTAACTATCCACAATTAATGGACTCTCCTTTTCAACCTATCCCCTTGCCTGCGCTGTGGTAATATTCAGGTTAACCACCACCGACATCTCTCTCTCATGAGAGAGAGTAGTCCTATGGTCTGGGAGGACAATGCTGACTTGATCTTTCACACAGTGATGCCACTGTCCCTCGGGGGGTGGGGAGAGAGAATGCAGAAGGTGGTGGATGGGAAACCACTCAGGTACAATGCTTTACCCTGGAGGATGTTCAATTTCTTTAATATTGTTGGTGGGGTGGGGGTTCACTGATGCTGGCTAGTGGAGAATGTTCCAACACAATCCTGATGTGTACCTTATAGATAGCAAACAGACATTGTGGAATCAGGGGTTTGGAAAAACAGAGTATTCTTCTTGTAGCAAAGGAAATTGTGGGGAGCTGTGACAGAGCGGTTTACAAAAGTTACACATTATAATAATAAACCTTACACCCGTCAGCTCATTATACAAGGATTACAGGACACATGTTGAAGATTTGGGAAGATCTATTGAGAGGATGGTTTGATTCAAAGGAGAACTTCAATGCAGCAAATGGCATTGATCTGGAACACAATACTCTCACACAATATGAATATCCAGGTCATGATGTATTGAGTAATTCTGTCAGAGTTTGGCGTTACAATGACTGAGATTCCCATCTGAATGTACACCTGTAATACAAGTTTATAAAATCCGTCACTGTCAGTTCAAGCCTGAAACTCATACAATCCCCTCCTCCTGGCCCAGGACGATTAGATTAGATTACTTACAGTGTGGAAACAGGCCCTTCGGCCCAACAAGTCCCTACTGACGTGCAACCCACCCATTCCCCTACATTTACCCCTTACCTAACACTGTGGGCAATTTAGCATGGTCAATTCACCTGACCTGCACATCTTTGGACTGTGGGAGGAAACCCACGCAGACATGGGGAGAATGTGCAAACTCCACACAGTCAGTCGCCTGAGACGGGAATTGTACCTGAGTCTCTGGCACTATATGAGGCAGCAGTGCTAACCACTGTGCCACCGTGCCGTCCTGACTGTACACATTACCCCTGGTGGAGGTCAGCAGGGAATTCGGGGCAAATCTGTGTGGGTTTCTTTGAGTTTCCACCTTGGGACTTCATGTGACTGAACATGGGACAGAATGATCCAAGATTCAGTGAGATGTAGAGAGCAGGATTTGCTTCCTTTTCTTTCCTTCCATTCTGCCGCTGTGTCTCATCAATAAGACATGGGGTGTGAAAGGCTCATGAAGCTCAATGGGCAAGTTGTCTCCATTCTGAGCAATGGGCAACAAGCTCCTCTGAGTCATTAAACAGAGTATCCCTGAAAAGGTAGCAACTGAGCATGCTTCCCACTGCCCAGTGCTCCCAGTAAATGTTTCGAATAATGAGGGAGGAAATCTCCTAGAAAAGGCATAACAGGAAAGTTCCAAGAGGACTATAAACAGTTTACAGAGAGATATTCACAGGAAACGTGGGCAACAAGTTGGCAAATGGAGTATAACTTGGGATAAACTGTAGAAAGCTGCACCAGAAAGGGACAGGGACGGGGTTGGGGGGGGGGAGGGGGGGGGAGGAGGGAGGGAGGGAAAGGAGGGAAAGAAAAGAGCAGGAAACACAAAGATAGCACACAGTTACAACAGGGAATCAGGAAAGGGAATGGAATGCTGTCCCTTATTTCAAGGAGTTTGCAATATAAGAGTTTGGAGTATATACCTTAGGGCAACTAAACAAATGGCGAGTGAGACCACATCTGGAGTAACGTGAACAGATTTGGTCGCTTTAGTTAACGAAATAGAGCAGTTTATTGGAGGCATTTCAGAGAAGATCCTTTGGGATGATCCCCGTTTTGAAGGGATTATCCTCTAAATAAAGGCTGAACAAGTTGGGAATCTTCTAACTGGACTTTGGAAGAATGAGAGGAGATCTCTTTGAAACATACAGGATTCTGTCGAGGTTTGACAGGGTAAATATGGAAAGGATGTGTCCCATCACGGGTGAGTCTTGAACCAGATTCTGGGTCAGTCATGGAATCAAGGATTCTGTTTCAGATTTGACAATTTAAAGGCAACACCGACACAGGTTAGGGTTTCAGGAGCAATGGAGCTGGGGTGAGAAGGAGACAAGCAACGTTTTAGAGATTGGAATTCCTGGTGTTTGTGATTGTGTAGATGTCTGATCAGAAGGTCACCTTGGGGTCAGATATGAGAGCAATATTGTGAAGAATGTAGTTCTGCCTCAGACACTTCCCAGTGAGAGAGAGGGACACAGCAGTAAGGGAAATGTATTTGGAATAGCAACTGAAGGCAATGGGTAACAATTGCAGTGTTTCATTGGAGTGAATAGCAGCTAATTGAAGCGTGGTAAGCAGTTTGATAACTGAGTAATAGTGGAGTAATGGAGAGGGATGATGGGGAGGGAGAGCTGGACATTGTCAGAGTACATGTGAAACCTAACAGTGCTTTTGGGCGATGTTACCTCCTGGCAGTATGCAGGTAAGAAACAGGAGGGAGCAAGGATAGATCCTTGAGGGACACCAACTACAAGGAATTCAGAAAGAAAAGGGAGTGTGGAGATGGAGCAGGATTTTCCAATGGCGGCGAGGTCAAATATTAGTTTTTAGCAGAATGGGAGAGAAGGACATAACCAGAAAAGACAGATAGATCATGGAACAATATCTGTGAATTGGCAAGGGGTGGTGGGGGGGGGGTGGCAGGGTGGGGGAGGTGGTGCAGTGACAAGCAGGAGGATGAGAGAGAGATTTGGAATGTCCATGATTTAGCTACACTAGGGTAAATGGTCAAGATGACATCTAATAAGGCTTGACAAGGGACTCTAGAAAATGCAAGTTTAGGACTAAAATGAGGAGCACCCTTGTGAGGCAGTTTGGCTCGGTGGGCTAGTGGAGAGGGAGGAAAGAAGCAGAGGCAGCTGATTGGATTGTCTCACTGTTATGGACAGAGAAACTCCATGTGCTCCTCACTCTTGTTGTTGGAGGGGAGGATGGAGGAGACAGGATAATGGATATTGTTTTCGAAATTAAAAAAAACAAAACCTGTGATAGTGATTCTAAACCTAAGTGAATAAACCTGTCGTATTTATCATTTATCAAGAATATTAAAATATACAACTTAAGTTCAGGTTTGAATTCCAAATTGGGAGAGGGTGGCTCTGAAATCAAAAAAAAGAATAACTGGAATGAAGAATCTACTGTTTGGCATGGAAACATTGGGATGTTTTTTCTGCCATTGACAATGTCCTTGAGGGAAAGAAACCCGACAGTGGCCCATCAAATCACTCATTGTATTAATCACTGCACAGTCTCAACAAAGGACCGCACAGTGACGAGCACTGCTGCCTCTTAGTGCCAGAGACTCGGGTTCAATTCCTGCCTCAGGCGACTGACTGTGTGGAGTTTGCACATTCTCCCAGTGTCTGCGTGGGTTTCCTCCGGGTGCTCCGGTTTCCTCCCACAGTCCAAAAATGTGCAGGTTAGGTGAATTGGCCATGCTAACTTGTCCGTAGGTTTAGGTGAAGGGGTAAATGTAGGCGAATGGGTCTGGGTGGGTTGCACTTCGGCGGGTCAGTGTGGACTTGTTGGGCCGAAGGGCCTGTTTCCACACTAAGTAATCTAATCTAAAAGGAATGAAACTGGATCGACCACATTACATCTACCAATGCACAAGCAAATACAAACACAAAATCAGCCCTCTTGACCCTGCAACTTCCACCTCACTGTGGACCAACGACAGCAGCAGAGCTGTACTCCAGCCCAATCTGAAATCTCTTGGCCTGATATCCCCCAACCATTAACATCAAGCCAGGGGAATCAACCCTGGTTCAATAGTGAATGCAGGAGGGCATGCCAGCAGTACCAGGCATACCTAAAAATGAGGTGCCAACCTGGTGCAGCTACTAAACCTGCATGCCAAACAGCACAAGCAACACCAGATAGAACTAAGTGATGCCATAAACAATGGATTAGTTTTGCCACACCTAGTCAGGAATGATGATGGACAATTACAGCATCACAGATATACCCACCCTTACTGATGGAGGGGTCTCACACATCCATGCAACAGATAAGAGGACAGCATTTGCAGCAATTTTCAGCCAGTGCCAAGTGGATGAGCCTTCTCCATTGGTCCCTGACATCACAGATATGAATCGACTTGTTTTAAAACTCATTTCAAATCAGATCAAGAAATGGATAAGCAGTGTAAAGGTATGGGCCCTGCCAATATTCTGGCAATAATACTGTTGGCTGTGCTCCAGAACCTGCTGCCCACCAAGGCAAGTACTGCTCCAGCACTGGCACCTATCGACTTTGTGGAACATTGCTCAGGGATGTTCCAACACAAAAAAACAGGGCAGATCCAACTCAGCCAATTCCCCTCCATCAGTCCACACTCACTCAGCAGTGAAGTGATAGAAGGTGTCATCAACAGTGCTGTCAAGCAACTGCTCAGCAATAACCTGCTCGGCGATGCCCAGTTTGGGTTCTGCCAGGGCCACTCAGTTCCTGAGCTTGTTACAGACTTGATTCACAAACTGCCAAACAGCTGAATGAGGTGAGGATGACAGGCCAGACCCCCTCCAAGTCCACTATTTCGACTTCAGTGATATCACCTGACCTCACCACCGTCTCAGCTCATTTGCTGAAACTCTCATTCATTCCTTTTGTTGACTCTAGATTTCATTATCTAAACCCACTCCTGGCCAGCATCCCACATTCACCCTCCCGATAATCTCCAGAATACTGAAAACTCTACTGCCAAAGTGCTCACTTGTACCAAAACTTGCTGATCAATCAAAAGACTTCCATTTATAAGCAACAACAATTTACTTTTGCACCTTTGAATTAATTCCTGGTTGTAATCATTCCTATCTCCTTGTACCACATACCCTTTCATATCTCAATAATATCTCATTTTAGTTCAGACTCTCAATGATGTGTTTATTTTTGAGTTCACCTGTGTGACTGTTTCTATAGACTCCAAGGGAACATGGTCTGGAATCCCCACTCTAACCCTCTAAGATCTACTTTCTTCCTTTAAGGCATTCTTGAAAAACTGCTTATTTGGCAATGGTTGTGGTCACTGGACACAATAGTCTCCATCTGTAACATTATGTCAAAAGTTCTCAATAATATTTTTGTGAAATTAAAACCATGATGATTTGTACAAATATCTTCTACTTTTCAATATCACTGAGTGAATAATCTGTAATGTCTCTTACCCAACCACCTTCACCATACAAACTGCAGCAGTACAAGGCAGTCAAACATCACCCTCTCCACAGGCAACAAGGCTTTTGCATTGATCATTGGTTTCTGTGGAAGGAGAAATACACAGTTGATGTTTCAGGGAGTGCAATATGAATTACAGGGAATGAAAATGGTGCAGAATTTGATTGTCAGAAATTGAAGAAAAATGCACTCGCTTATTGGAAAAAGGAATTCTTGACTGTCAAAGATATTGTGGAAAAAAATAATCTGATAATGGAACAGCATATAGTCAGGAGCCAGGCAGCAGTGGACAATTCATTTACCTTCCTGAAGAAGAGCTTCTGCCCGAAACGTTGATCCTCCTGCTCCTCGGATGGTGCCTGGGCTGCTGGGTTTTTCCAGCTCTACATTTTTCAATTCATTTACAAAACAGCTGTGAAAGTAATAGTAAAATACTATACAGAGCAAAAATACACCCATGAGAGATTGAGGAAGCTAGATAATGAACAAGTGGACATCAGGGAACCCAGAGGTGAACCAGAGCAGAATTCACTTTTATGATCCCACAGTCAAAGATGTCGAGCACAGAAACAGACTTCTTCGGTCCAACCTATGGCAACCAGATATCCTAACCTAATCTACCTAAATTAAATCCTCTCTGCCACTCCTCAGCCCATTGGCCCATCTGATCAATATCCCACTGTACTCTGAGATAACCTTCTTCATTGTCCACAATACCTCCAATTTTGGTGTTACCTGCAAACTTACTAACTATACGGCCTCTATTCACATCTAAATCATTTCAATGAATGACGAAACAAATCCAGAAAAAATGTCCATTTCTCTGGGTTTGAATATGCTCTGTGTAAATCCTGCCCTGTGACTCTTTTTACCAGGGAAGGCTGCACATACATCCCTCTGAACGTTGCCCCCTACAAAGCTGGCGGCCGCGCACGTGTCCAGTGAATCATTGCCCCGAATAAAGATGGCGGCACTCACTCGGGCCGATTACTCAACGAGGCATTTTCCCGTTTGCTGCAAAAATGAGACTAAGTTTCAAATTTGTATTTTCGGATGTGCACCAAATATTTGCAAAACCTCTCAGACCATACCAACCCCATTTCCCTCCCACTTCCTGCTGTTTATTTCTTTCCTTACCGACAGCTCTCCGCACATACCTCCCCAACAACCGCGCCGACCGCGAGGATGATCACGTGGCATGGTCAAGTCCCGCCCCTCATTCACTGATTGACCGGAGGACCAACTGCCCCGCCAGGTCCTCCCGCTCCTTCCATTGGTCCACCACTGACATCATTAACCCGGGGTAAAAACAATGACCGCGGGGGGGGGGGGGGGAAGTAGCATAGAGTACAATGGGTGAGTGGGGGAGGGGATGAAGGTGATAGGTCAGGGAGGAGAGGGTGGAGTGGATAGGTGGAAAAGGAGATAGGCAGGTAGGACAAGTCATGGGGACAGTGCTGAGCTGGAAGTTTGGGAAGGGAAATTGCGGTCTCTAAAGAAGGAGGCCATCTGGTGTGTTCTGTGGTGGAACTGGTCCTCCTGGGATCAGATACGGCGGAGGTGGAGGAATCGGGAATACGGGATGGCATTTTTGCAAGAGGTAGGGTGGGAAGAGGTATAATCCAGGTAGCTGTGGGAGCCGGTGGGTTTATAAAAAATGTCGGTGTTCATTAATGGAGATGGGGAGGTCCAGAAAGGAGAGGGAGGTGTCAGAGATGGTCCAGGTAAATTTAAGGTCAGGGTGGAATGTGTTGATGAATTGCTCAACCTCCTCCCACCCGGGCCCGATTGTTGGCGAGAGCATGTGCACTGCTTCGTGGCCTTTGTTGCTGTTTATCAGTTACAAGAGTGAGGGACAAAGTTAAAAATCACACAATCACCTGATGAAGAAGCAGCAAAGCTCGTACTTCCAAATAAACCCATTAGACTATAGCCTAGTGTTCTGTGAATTTGAATTTTGTCCATCCTAATCCAACACCAGCACCTCGAAGGTAAAAACAATGATTGCAGATGCTGGAAAATAGATTCTGGATTAGTGGTGATGGAAGAGCACAGCAGTTCAGGCAGCATCCGAGGAACAGTAAATTCGATGTTTCAGGCAAAGGTCCTTCATCAGGAATAAAGGCAGAGAGCCTGAAGCGTGGAGAGATAAGCTCGTGGAGGGTGGAGGGAAAGTAGCAGAGTACAATAGGTGAGTGGGGGAGGGGATGGAGGTGATGGGTTGGGGGTTGGGCGGCGTTAATAGGTGGAAGAGAAGATAGGCAGGTAGGACAAGTCAAGGGGACACTGCTGAGCCAGAAGTTTGTAACTAGGGTGAGGTGTGGGAAGGGGAAATGAGGAAACTGTTGAAATCCACATTTCAACCCCAGGGCATCAATGTGGACGTCAACAGTTTCCTCATTTCCCCATTCTCCCACCTCACCCTAGTTCCAAAATTCTGGCTCAGCACTGTCCCCTTGCCTTGTCCTACATGCCTATCTTCTTTTCCTCCTATCAACTCCACCCTCCTCCCTGACCTATCACCTTCATTCCCTCCCCCACTCACCTATTGTACTCTATGCTACTTTCTCCCCACCCGCTTCTAGCTTATCTCTCCATACTTCAGGCTCTCTGCCTTTATTCCTGATGGAGGGCTTTTGCCTGAAACGCCAATTTTACTGCTCCTCAGATGCTGCCTGAACTACTGTGTTCTTCCAGCACCACTAATCCAGAACCAGCACTTCCAAGTCCAGTGAGGGAGGAATTCATAACATAACAAAAGAACTAGGAACAGGAGAAGGCCGTCCTGCCCTTTGAGCCTGCTCTGCCATTCAATGTGACTATGGCTGATTATTTTGTGGATGCAGAACCATTTACTCACGTTCTCACCGTATCCCTTAATTAATTATTTCTTTTTTTAAAAAACCTACCTTAGCTTTATAAACGTTTACTGAACTAGCATCAACTACTTACCTGGGCAATGAATTCCATCGAGGTCAAGAAGTTCCTTCTCAATTCAGTCTTAAATTTGCTGCCTCTAATCTTGAGATGATCCCTCTTGTCCTGGCTTCACCTGCCAGTGGAAACATCCTCTCTACTTCTATTTTATCCATTCCATTCATTAATTTATATTTTTCCATTCTTCTGAATTCCAATGAATATATTACCAATCTACTGTTAAGCCAATCCCCTCAACTCTGGAAACAACCTAATTAACCTCCTCCTTATCGATGGGGCGGGGCAAATATAATGCAATTCAGCAAGAATTAGGATGCATAGAATGGGGTAGCAAAAGGCAGGGGGTACAGATTATTGAAATGTGGAGCTGGTTTAAGGAACAGATATTGCGTGTCCTTGATAGGTATGGCCCTGTCAGGCAGGAAGGAAGTGATAAGGTAAGGGAATCGTGGTTTACTACGGAAATTGCATCTCTTGTTAAGAAGAAGAAGGAGGCTTGTGTGTTGACGAGGCAATGGAGAATTACATATCAGATAGGAAGGATTTAAAGAGAGAACAAGAGCAGTCTTTAGTGAATAGAATAAAGGAGAACCCTAAAGCTTTCTTTATAGGTATATGAGGAACAAAAGCATAGGTTAGGAATATGGCCAGTCAAAGACTGAAGTGGGAAGTTCAGTGTGGACCCTGTGGAGATCGGAGAGGTACTAAATGAACATTTCTCATTAGTTTTCACTCAGGAAAAGGAGAATATTGTAGAGGAGAAGAATGAGGTACAACGTATTAGAATAGAAAGGATTGAGGTTAGTTACAAACATGTGTTATCAATTCCGGAAAATAGACAAGTCCCCTGGGCTGGATGTGATTTATCCGAGGATTCTCTGGGAAGCTAGGGAGGAGATAACAGAGACTTTGGCTTTGATATTTGAGTCGTCATTCTCTACAGGTTTGGTACTAGAGGACTGAAGGATTGCAAATGTTGTTCCCTTGATCAAGAAGGGCAATGGAGAGATCAAGAAGGGCAATGGAGATGATCCAGGTAACTATAGACCAGTGAGCCTTACTTTTGTTGTAGGAAAGGTTTTGGAAAGGATTATAACAGACAAGATTTATAATCAACGAGCAAACAACAATTTGATTTCAGATAGTCAACATGGTTTCGTTAAGGGCAGGTCATGTCTCGCAAACCTCTGAGTTTTTTGAGAAGGTGACCAAGCATGTAGATGAGGGTAGGGTAGTTGACATGATATACATGGACTTCAGTAAAGCCTTTGATAGGGTTCCACATGGTAGGCTGTTGGAGAAAATGCACAGACATGAAATGGAGAGTAATATAGGAGTTTGGATTCGAAACTGGCTTTCTGAAAGAAGGCAGCGAGTGGTGGCTGATGGAAAATATTCAGCCTGGACTCAGGTTAGTAGTGGTTTGCCACAAGGATCTGTTTTGGCACCACTGCTGTTTGTTATTTTTATAAATTACGTAGATGCAGGCATGGGTAGCTGGATCAGTAAACTTGCAAACGACACTAAATTCCGTGGAGTGGACAGTATGGAAGAATGTTACAGATTGCAGGGGGACTTGGATAAACTGCAGAATTATGCTGAGAGGTGGCAAATGGAGTAAATGCAGCTAAATGTGAGGTGATGCCGTTGAGAAGAATAACAGGAAGGCAGAGTACTGGGTTAATGGAAAGATTCTTGGTAGTGTGGGTGTGCAGAGAGATGGTGGAGTCCATGAACATAGATGCCTGAAAGTTGCCACCCAGGTGGATAGTACTGTTAAGGCAGTATACGGTGTGTTAGGTTTCATTCGAAGAGGGATTGTGTTCTGGAGCTGCAATATCATGCTGCAACTGAACAAAATGCTGGTGCGGCCATACTTGGAATATTGTGTGCAGTTCTGGTGCCCATAATACGGGAAGAATGTGAAAGCATTTGAAAAAGTGCAGAGGAGATTTACCAGGATGTTGCCTGGTCTGGATGGAAGGTCTTATGAGGAAAGGTTGAGAGACTTGAACCTGTTCTCATTAGCAAGAAGTGACTAAGAGGGAATTTGATGGAGACATACAAGATGATCAGAGGATTAGATAGGGTATACAGTGAAAGTCTTTTCCCTAGGATGATGACGCTAGCATGTATGTACAACTACAAATTGAGGGGTGATAGATTTAAACACGTCAGAGGCAGGGTCTTTACTCAGAGAGTGGTTAGGGTATGGAATGCACTACCTGCTAATGTGGCTAACTCAGCCACATGAGGGAAATTTAAACAATCCTTTACTTAAGCACATGGGTGATTTTGGGATAGTGTAGGGGGACGAGCTGAGAATAATTCACAGGTCGACGCAACATCAAGGACCGAAGGGCCTGTTCTGCCCTGTATTGTTCTATGACTATAGTGCTACAAGAGATTTCTGCTGTCTTAAACAGAGTGATGGATCTTGTATTGTGGGCTTACAAAATGTCAGCGATCTCTGCCAACAATGTACGAGGTAGAGTCAGTTCAATAATATGATGCTGCAACAGGATCGGAATAGGTAACTCCACACAAAACCCTACACCTTCTCACCTATTTTCACCTCCAAAACTGAGGAAATTCGACAAAAGCACCTCCATATCGCACCACAGCACTTTGCCCCACAATCGTGGTATCTGGCTGTGCACAAGGAGAAGTGCAACAGTCTGTATTGGGACCCAATGGGGCCCTGAAACACTTGGTAAAGACTGAAATCTTCTGAGCATTGAGAGCCCCACCACGTTGTATTTATTTTCTATATTTTTTTCCTCTGTTCCTGACTTCCCTTGTTTTTCCGAATGAAAAGTAGTTATTACACACACCTGCACTAGCTGTGAATTGAACTCAAGCCTCTCGATCCAAGATTCGGGATATTTTCACTGCATCACAAGACATCGACTCTAACTTCCCTTGTCCCTTATTGTTTCTTGTGCTTAGCCTGCTGAGTCACATCTGAATCAACTCTGCAATTGGGAGGAAGGGGCGGAACTGATGACCGAGCAGCGGCCGGTCCTCCAACCAAAAGTGAGTGAGGATCGGTGCCAAAGCATTCTCGGGGAGTAAACGCTTGAAGATTGGTCAGAAAGCAAACTGTTTTGCAGGATTGATAATTCTCATTAACAGAGTGGAGCATTAAACCTCTCTCAAAAATCTGTGAAATTTTAACAAATAGTTGAGATGCAAATCTGATAACATACATATTTGCACAATTCGAGTAAGAAACCTCTTTTCAAACTCCCAGAACAATTGTTAATTTACATACCTGGCCGGTATGGTTAAATTGAGGCAACCAGTCTATTTATATGCTAGATAGCGCCATGACTATAACTCGACAGAGCAATTATTAATGACTAATATTTCCCCCATGATTCTGTGCAGGTATGAATATTCTCTGTAAACTCAATGATAACTTCAGACGCACGCGTAGTTTGCTTTCTATGTGGAGCATGCGCAGTGTCACATTGACCAGGACAGAGAGACATGGAGCTGCTTTCTCCGGCAGCGGCTGCGATCGGCTTCAAAGAGCGGCGCTCAGAGCCGGTATGTGGGAGCCTTGCTGGGAGAAAGGAGCGGAGAGAATTCACAAGTCCCAAGTAAAGGTTCAAAACCCCGAAAAAGACCCTTCAGGCCCGGGTCAGGATGTGGCGGTCTCTGATCACGGAAACGGCCCAGGATCACGGCCGCCATTTGTTTGAGGGAAGAGGGAGCGCGGGCCTGAGGGCCGCCATCTTGAGAAGGTCAAATTGCAGGAGGGCGGGGCTATTGGGGTCTGTAGAACAATCAGAGGAAAGGAAAGACCCATTGTTATTGATTAATTCCACGAAGAGAATGTAAGGACTGCAGATGCTGGAGATCAGAGCTCAAAATGTGTTGCTGGAAAAGCGCAACAGGTCAGGCAGCATCCAAGGTTCAGGAATCCTGAAGAAGGGCTTATGCCCGAAACGTCAATTCTCCTGTTCCTTGGATGCTACCTGACCTGCTGCGCTTTTCCAGCAATTAATTCCACGAACACAGCTTCACTGGGCGGTCCTGCAGGAATATCCTCTCTCAATCCTGCTGTGATGTTTCACCCAGTCAGAACCAGCAGCTCTCCTCCTCTCTCAGCTCCCCTTCTGTCCTTCCTGCAGCATCTGTCCCCTGGAACATTGAGCTGCCTGTCCTGTCCCTCCCTCAGCTGTTGTTCTGTAATACCTGTGATATCCCAGACCCATCTTAGATTACTTCACTTAAGACTTGAATGCACTCTATGGATATTTCTTAACATCAGCAATTATTTAATACTCATTAATGGGTTTTTTAATCTAACCTTTTTTGAAACATTTAATTCACATCCAAACATTTGCAATGGTGGGATTTAAACTGTGTCCAGAGAACATTTGCTGAGTTTCTGGATTAATTATCTCAATAATGCCACTAGGCCATCATTCCGCCTGCTCGCAGGTTGCGCATTCCACTGCAACATGAATCAAAACCCTTTCTTCCTGCGCAATTGTTTGATCTTGCACTCTGGTGATATGACTCAGTATCTCTCCATGTGGTATCCCTCACTGTGTGGGTCTAATTGCTGCTTCTGTCAGCACCTCTCACTCTTGAGGCTACTCCAGATCCTGAGCCAACAGAATTCTCCACTCCAGAGAGATGAGGCAGCACAGGCCAGGATTGGAGACTGGGATTTTCCAGATCTCTGTGGGGCTCAATGCCATTCTACATGTGTAACCCTCACAGCATCAATCAAATTTCCCATTCTGCCTATTTCTGTGTTTTCTACAGGTACTCAGGGAGTTCATGACTAAATAGACTTGCGAACTGCTGGTTGGGACGATGGTTGGTTAGCCAGAGAGACAAAGGTCATGGAGGTTGGGAGTCTTCAATAAATCCTGCTGCCAGGTAAGATCATTCCAGTGCACAGAGCAGAGAGCAATTAGAGGGCTCCAAACATTAGCTAACAAGACATGACATAAATATAGTACTGGAGGGTGAGTACAGTCCAGACCCACACCAGGCTCAGTCACCACCTTTACTTTAAGTTTGATTTTGTACTGAGACAGCGTCAAGAGTTCCCAGTTTTCAATCGAGGTATGTGCTGTCTTGGTGAGCATCAGGACAACAGAGGGGAAAGCAGGCCTCCCACGAGATGGTGTTAATGCTTCCTGGGATCTTCCTGTTCCCTATTCCCTCTCCAACACTGTATCTCTGGCTTGTATTGAGTACCAGTGTCTTCAATCATTCTAACTCCTATAACAGTTCCTATCTCTGTCATCTCCTCCCCTCTCACCAATTATTTCACATATTTGAAACCTCCAGTCCAGATGACCATCCGTATCGCTGTAACTTGCTTCAGTCTCTCCAACATACCTTGTCTCGATAGTCTCCTCCTCCTCCAACAACTGGAGACACAGGGTCTGTTTCTGTGCTGCATGACTCTCCGGCTGAGGTTTCCTAAATGGAATAAGTTGCATTTGCCTGTGTTTGGCCCATAGCCATTCAAATCTTCTCCTCTCCATGTACCTGCCCAAGTATCTTTTCCATGTTGTAATTGTACTTGTTTTTACCATTTCCTCTGGCAGTCCATTCTGTCTATGCACCATCCTCTGTGGAAAATGTTGCCCCTCAGCTCCCTCTTTAAATACTTGCTCTGTCACCTCACGTTTATGCCTCTAGCTTTGGACTCCCCTACCCTTGGCTATTCACCTTACTTAGACACTACATGGTTTCATAAACCTTTATAAGGTCACCCCGTGGCCTCCTCTGCCCAGGAGAAATATTGACGACAATGTTACAAATATCTCTAACTCATGTACGCATTGTTCTGACCAATGAAGACAAGTGTGCCAAATGCTGATTTCCCCACCACTCTGTCCACCTGTGATGCCACTTCCAACTAACTATGTTACTGCACCCCTTGGTCTCTCCCTGTTTGACAACAGAGTCCAGGGCCCGACCATTAACTGTATTAGTCCTCCCTGGTTTGTCTTAACTAAATCCAGCACCTGAATTAAATTCCATCTTTCATTCCTTGGCCCACGAGCCCAGTTGATTAACATCCCCTTCGATAACTATATTCCCTGCCCACTCTTCCACTAATCTTGGTATCGGCAAACATACTAACAGAGACTGCTATATTTTCACTCAGATTGTTTATGTAAATGGTGCACCAATCCTGAAAGCAGACTGCTGGTTCGAGGCCTCCAGTTTGAACAACAACCCTCTCCCACCTCCCTCTGTCTCCCACTGTCATCCCATTGTGTATCCAGTTGGTGAGCTCTCCCTGATCCCTTGTGATCTACCCTTACTTACCAATGTATCATGCAACACCTTGACGTCTGTTACTCTGCCTTCGTCTATCTTCTTGGTCACATCTTGAACAAACTCCATTCAAGTTTGTGAGACATGTTTTCTCACGCGCAAAGCCATGCTGGCTGTCTGTAATCAGTCCTTATCTTTCCCATTGCAAGTAAGTCATATCTCTCAGAATGACCTTCAATAACTGACCCACCCTGATGTCTGGCTCACCAGTCTGTACACCCCTGGCTTCTCTTGCATCCTTCCTTAATTAATGATACAATATTATAATCACAGTCAGACAGTCATACTGTACTGTTGGTTGGCACTAACCATACTCTAAATCTGATCTCGTCCCACCTGCCTGTTCCTGGATCATATCCCTTGAAACCTTTTCTATTCCTGGAGTAATCCAAATGTCTTTTAAACACTGTAATTGTCCCCATGTTCACCCCATCCTTGGGAAGTTCATTCCACACACAACCCACCCTCTGTGTAACAATGTACCTCTCATGTCTTTTTTTTATATGTCTCTCTTCTAAACTTAAAAATGTACTGCCTTGTCTTGAAACTCCCCTGTCCATGGGAAAAGACAACTCCCATTAACTCTATCGATCCCCCTCGTGATTTTATAAACTTCTATGAGGTCATCTGTCAACATTCAGGTTTCAGTGAAAAAATGTATTGCTGGAAAAGCGCAGCAGGTCAGGCAGCATCCAAGGAACAGGAGAATCGACTTTTCGGGCATCAGCCCTTCTTCAGGCTGATGCCCGAAACGTCGATTCTCCTGCTCCTTGGATGCTGCCTGACCTGCTGCGCTTTTCCAGCAACACATTTTCAGCTCTGATCTCCAGCATCTGCAGTCCTCAATTACTCCTCAATGAAAAAATACCAATCTCTCCAGCCTTTCTTTATAACTGTAACCTTCCATACCCATCCACGTCCCAGTAAATCTCCTCTGAACCCTCTCCAGCTTAATAATATCCTTCCAATAGCCTGGGCGACCAGAACTGGACACAGTATTCCAGAAGAGGTCTCAGCAATGGCTTGTATAATCTCAATGTGACTTCCCAACTCCTCTATCCAAAGGACTGAGCAATGAATGCAAGTGAGGCAAGCACCTTTTTTTGACCATCCTGTCTCTCCATGTTGCAAGCTTCAAAGAATTATTTACCTGAACCCCGAGTTCTACAACACACTACCGAAGGTCCTATCATTAATTGTATAAGTCCTGCCCGTGTTTGTTGCACCAAATGCCTTACCTCACATTTATTCAGATTGAACTCCATCTACTATGTTTCAGCCATTCACACATTTCATCAGGATCCCTTTGTAATCTTAGAAAACCTTCTTCACTGTCCACAATGCCACCGTCCAGTCGACCTGCCTATCACACATAGCTCTCTATGGTACAAAAACCTCTGCTAGGGCACCTACAATTTCTTCACCAGCTTCCCACAATGTCCTAATATACATTTGATCAGGTCCTGGAGATTTATCTACCTTTGTGTATTAAAACCTCCAGCACCTCCCTTCCTATAATGTGGACTCATTTCAGGACATTGAGTCACAGAGATGTACAGCACAGAAGCAGATCCTTCAGACCATCTCCTGCATGACATATCTAGTCACATTTGCAAGAATTTTGCCAATATCCCTCTAAACCCTTCCTATTCATACACCCATCCACATGCCTTTTAAATGTATTTCTATCAGCCTCCACTATTTCCTCTGGCAGCTTATTCCATACACTCTGCAGGAACCAATTGTCCTTTAGGTCCCTTTGAAAATTTCCCCTGGAACTTTAAAGCTATGGCCTATCAGTTTGTAATCCCCCAACCTGGGGAAAAGATCTTGTCGATTCACGCTATCGATGACCATCATGATTTTAAACACCTTTATCCGGTAACTCCTCAGCCTCCCATGTTCAAGTGAATTCAGCCCCAGCTTATTCAGCTTTTCCCTGCAGCACAAACCCTACAACCCTGGCAAATCCTTGGTCATCTGATCCCTTTCATGTTGCACAACATCCACAGCATTGAGACCAGAACTGCACACAGTATTCCAATAGTAGTCAGGCCAAACACTGTTTAGTCCCCTGAGTGCCCCAGTCTTTATCCACAGTAAGTCCCAAAATGAAATATTTGTTTCGGATCTTGTAGTTTCACACATGGTCTCCTTAATGATCAATGAAGGCAACGGGGTTTGTCCCGAGCTCTTCTTTTGCTCTTAATACACTTGTAGAGTCTCTTTGGATTCTCCTTAACTTTCTCTGCCAAAGCGATCTCGTGTCCCCTTTTTACATTCCTGATTTCCATCCTAAGTGTATTTCTACAGCCCCGATGCTCCTGAAGGGATTCCCTTGAGTCAGCCAGTTATATCTGACATGTGACCCCTTTTTTCTTGACCACAGCCTCGAAACTCAGCCAGTGTTTCCTAATTCAGTCAGCATTGAGCTGCACACTAACAGGAACACGCTGGCGCTGAACGCTCCTTTTATCTCGATTTTAAAATATTCCTACTTGCCAGACTTCCCTTAACCTGCAAATAGCCTCCCCAAATCTACTTTAAAAATTCATGACTATCTTGCTCCATTGTATAACTTGAACTTGTGGACCAGGCCTATCCTTTTCCATTGCTATTTTCAAACTAATATAATTCTGGTGACTTTCCAAAGTGCGTCCCCGCTAACACCTCAGTCCCGTTCCCAACCCTGTTTCCCAAGTGGAGGTCAGGTTTAGCCCCATTTTCCAGTTGGGTCATTTACATAATGACTGGGAGTTTCTGGAACACTTATCAAATTCCTTCCATCCAACTGCTTAACACAGTAGCAATCCTAGTCCAGGTTTGGAAAGGTTAAAATCCCCTACCATTACAACCCTATTATTCTAACAGATATCTGAGATCTCCTGACATATTTGCTCTTTCATCTCCCATTGCCTATCGCTGCAGTGCAATCGTAGC
The DNA here is from genome assembly GCF_047496795.1 of Chiloscyllium punctatum. NCBI lineage: Eukaryota > Metazoa > Chordata > Chondrichthyes > Orectolobiformes > Hemiscylliidae > Chiloscyllium > Chiloscyllium punctatum. Next base: position 287,231 of record NW_027309895.1, on the reverse strand, counting down.
AAACTGATAACCAATTTTTATTTCTCGGTTCCACTAATATCATTTAACTGGGCGATCCTGAATGAATTTTCTCTCTAGGTACTGCTGTGATGTTTTCCCCCAGTCAAAACCACCAGCTCTCCTCCTGTTTTGCCTCCTGTTCTATCCTTCCTGTTGCCTCTGTCCCGTGGAACATTGAGCTGCCAGTTCTGTCCCTCTCTTATCTGTGTGTCTGTAATATCTATGGTATCCCAGTCCCATGTTCCCTTCCATGCTCTGGGTTCATCTGCCTTATCTGTGCGGCCCCTTGCATTGAAATAAATGCAGTTTAATTAATCAATTTTCCCTCATTGCCTGCTATGTTCTTGCCTGCCTTGTCTATTTAAATTGCTGTCTTGAACATCTATACCAGCCTCAAACTTCTTTCTGGCCGTACGACTGTTTGCGGTCCCACATCCCTGCCAGATGATTTTAAATCCTCTCGAGCAGTTCCAGCAGCTCTCCCCACCAGGATATGGGTCCCCCTCCTGTTCCCAGTTCAGGTGTCTTCCCCACTCTGTCTACCTGTGCTGACATTAATAAACACCATGTTCCCACACCATCTGCACTGGCCTCATCAATATCAGAGGACAGTCCTCTACCAAATCCATACAGACAATCCCTAATGTATTCCTGTCCTTTCGAATGTTGATTCATCGTGTCCCTCACAATTGTTTCCAATATTTTCCCTCCCCCTGCTGTCAGACTATCTTCTCTGTAATTGCCTGGCCTATCACTGCTGCTCTTGAACAAAGGAACCACATTCGCCATCCTCCAGTCATTCAGCACTTCACCTGTGGCCAGCAAAGTTTTAAATATATCCGCCAGGGCCCCAGCAATCTCCTCCCTTACCTCCTATAGCAGCCTGGGATATATTTTATTGTTACTGGGAATTTCTCCACCTTTTTGCCTGTGAATAAATTTAACGCCTCCTTCTCATTGATCATAAGATGTTCTAGAACCTCACCATCCCAACTGAAATCCCGACAATGCCTTTCTCCTGTGTGAATACAGATGGGAAGTATTCATTGAAGACCTCACCTGCTTCCTCTGGCTCCATGCACAGATTGTCCCTTTGGATTCTAACAGGCCCCACTGCTTAGTTGGGGATCCTCTTACGCTAACTGTACTTATTAAATATCTTGTGGCTTATCCTTAACATTATCTGCTAAGGGTATTTTGTGACCATTGTTTGCCCGTTTATTTTTGAGGAACCCCCACCCTCACCCCCCGCGCTTTCAATCTAACACCTTTGTTACCCATTATTGTTAGTGTTGTCCATTTTGCCTGAGTTTCCACAAGGTTGTGAACCATTGAATATTTATGTTGCACTTTTGTTTCCCCTGTAACCACATCTCTCTGGGATCGAAATCTCTTTCAGCTGTGTCACAAATCCAGCTAACTTATTGAAGAGACTTTGTCTATGCGGAAAAATAGTTTCTGTACTCTTTTCCACAATTTCCTATCACAATCCAATTCGTTAATGTAGAGTTTTAGTTAAACCCTGGCCCAGCCTGTTCCTTTCTGCTTGTCTTCAGCCACATCCCCATGCTGTTCCGATACATCACCTTTTTCTATTTGGATTTGGAAAACACTTTGCTGTGGGTATGTCATGCAGACCATGTGAGGATCGGCAGATGTCATTCTCAAAAGGACAAGTGTTTGGGTTTTTTGTACATCAGTAATGGTTTCATACATATTTATGGATGGTTAATTATAATATTTGAATTTATTTATTTCAAATTCCACCACTTCAGATGGTGGGTTTCAAACCTGTCTCCCCTGAACATTAGCTGAGGTTTTGGATACATGCTCTAGCAATAATACCACTAGGCCATCACTTCACCTGCTCGCACGTTGCTCATGCCTGAGCACTGATACCAGGGCATCATGAAGCTAAACATCTTCTTCTGTCACAATTGTTTGATCCTGAAAACTTCCTGAACTCTGGTGATATCACTCAGTATCTCTCCATGTGGTATCCCTTACTGTGTGGGTCTAATTACTGCCTCTGTCAGTGTCTCTCACTCTTGCAGCTACTCCAGATCCTGAGCTAACAGAATTCTCCACTCCAGAGAGATGCAACAGCACAGGGACTCTGTGGGACTCAGTGCCATTCTACATGTGTAACCTTCACTACATCAGTGTAATTTTCCATTCTGTCTATTTGTCTCCTGTAGGTACTCAGGGAGATTCAATAGACTTCCCAGCTGCTGGGTGTTCCATCCATCACCTCATTCAAGATGGTTGGTCAGCCAGATAAACGAAGTGCAGGGAGATCTAGAGCCTTCAATAAATCCTGCAGTGAGGTAAGATCACTCACAATGCACAGAGCAGACAGCAATGTGAGGGATCCAAACATCAGCTAACAGGACATGACATAGATACGGTGCTGGAGGGGGAGCACAGTACAGACACAACTCTGGCTCAATCACCACGTCTACTTTAACTTACATTGTACTGAGACAACGTAGAGAGTTCACAGTTATCAATCCAGGCCTGTGCTCTCTTAGTGAGCATCAGCACAACAAAGTGGAAAGCAGGCCTCCCACGAGAGGGTGGGAATGCTGCCTGAGATCTTTCTGTTCTGTGTACCTTCTCCAACACTGTACCTAAGGTATGTCTTGTGGATCAGTGTCTTCAATAATTTTTAATTTCTATAACAGTTCCTATCTCTGTAACCTCCTTCTTTCCATCTAGGCCCTCCGCATATTTGAAATGTACAGCATTGCAGACTACCATCCCTGTCACTATACCTTGCTTCAGTGTCTACAACATGCCTTATCTCTGTATTCTCCTCCTCTTTAACTGGGTACAGGGTCATGCTGCATGAAAACAGAACCTTCAGTCCAAGTCATCAATGCTGACTATTTCCCCCAAACCTGAACCAGTCGCATTTGCCTGTGTTTGTCCCATATCCCTTCAAACCTTCCCCTCTCCATGTGCCTGCCTAAATTTCTTTTCCATGTTGTAATTGTTCTTGTTTCTCCCATGTGCCCCTGGCAGTTCGTTCCGTCTATGCACCATCCTCTGTGGATGTTGCCCCTCAGCTCCCTCTTTAAATCTTTGTTCTCTCACCTCACGTTTATACCCTCTAGTTTTGGACTCACTTACCCGTGGCTATTCACCATTCTTACTCTCCGTATGGTTTTATAAACCTTTATAAGGTCACCCCTTAACAGCTACCTCTCTCCAAGAGAAATATTGAAGACAATGTTACAAATATCTCCAACTCATGTATCAAAGTGCTGGCCAATGACAGCAAGTGTGCCAAGTACCGCTTTCCCCACCCTGTCCAGTGTGATGCTACTTCCAAAGAATAATGTAACTGCACCTCTTGGTCTCTCTCTGTTCAACAACACTACCCAGGGCTGTACCATTACCTGTGTTCATCCAAAACTCAATACCTGAATTAAAATCCATTTTTCATTCCTTGGCCCACTGGCCCAGTTGGTCGAGATCCCCTTTGACAACCGTATTGACTGCCCACTGCACCAGTCATTTGATCATCCACAAAATTACTAACAATGACTCCAATATTCTCAACCAAATTGTTTATGTAGATGATGCACATCAGTGGTCCCAGCCCTGATCCTTGTAGCACACCGCTGGTCACAGGCCTCCAGTCTGAACAACAACCCTCTCCCAACGCCCTCTGTCTCCGACTGTCAAGCCAATTTTGTGTCCAGTTGACTAGCTCTCCCTGATCACATGTGATCTGATCTTATGAACCAGTATATCATGCTAAATGCAAGGTTTATGAAGGTTTGTTGCTCAGATTGAGGTTTAGGATGTAGGTTTGCTCTCTGAGCTGTAGGTTTGATATCCAGACGTTGCGTTGCCTGGGCACGGTAACATCATCAGTGGCAACCTCCAAGTGAAGCGAAGCTGTTGTCTCCTGCTTTCTATTTATATCTTTATCCTGGATGGGGTTCCTGGGGTTCACCACAAACCCCAGGAACCCCATCCAGGAGAAAGATATAATAGAAAGCAGGAGACAACAGCTTCGCTTCACTTGGAGGTCGCCACTGATGATGTTACCCAGCCAGGTAACAAAACATCTGGATATCAAACCTACAGCTCAGCGAGCAAACCTACACCCTAAATCATGCTAAATCCCGTCAAAGGCCCTGCTAACGTTGGTGTATACAATGTCTGGTCACCAATTCAACACAAGCCATCAAGTTAGTGAGACGTTACTTTGTATGCTGACTATCTTTCATCAATCCTTGCCTTTTCAAACGAATGTAACTCCAGTCTGGCAGAATCACTTTCACAACTAACCCACCACTGACGTTGGGCTAATTGGTTTTCAGTTCCCTGGCTTTCTCTTGCAGCCTTTCTTAAATAATGGATCAAAACCATAGTGTTGTCAGAGCTGTACAGCATGGAAACTGACCCTTCAGTTGATACCAACCATAATCTCAAACTAAACTCGTCCCAGCTGCCTGTTGCTGGCCTGTATCCCTCCAACCCTTTCCTATTCATGTACTTAACTAAACGTTGTAATTGTACCGACATCCACCTCAGGAAGTTCATTCCACACCCAAACCACCCTCTGTGTAACTATTTGCCCCTTATATCCTTTTTTTTGAACCTATCTCTCCTCTAACCTGAAAAATGTGGCCCCTCCACTTGAGACTCTGTCACCCAAAGGAAAGGGCAGCTACCACTGACTCTATGTATATCCCAACTTTTTTTCTTAAACTTCTATAAGGTCACCTCTCAACCTCCCGGCTCCAGTCAAAAAAAAATTTGCATATCCAGCCATTTTTCAGAACTCAAACATTTCATACCCAGCAACGTCTTGGTAAATCTCTTCTGAACACCCTTCACGTTAATAATATCCTCCCTATAACTGGGCGACCAGAACTGGATGGAGTATTGCAGAACAGGCCTCACAAATGTCTGCACAATCTCAAGATGATGTCCAAAATCCTATATTCAATGGACTGAGCAATAGTCAGGCATGCAAAGCACTGTCTTATCCATCCTGTGATGCAAGCTTGAAGAATTATGTACCTGAACCCGGAGGTCCCTTTGCTCTAAAACACTAACCAAGGCCTGAACATTAATTGTATAAGCTCTACCCTTGTTTGTTTTACCAAATGCATTACCTCGCATTTATTCAGATTGAATTCCATCTGTGGTTTTTCAGCCCATTCACCCAAATCATCAAGATCCCTTTGGACTCTTAGAAATCCACTATGCCACCTTCCAGCTGATTGCACATGGCTGTCAATGGTACAAATACCCTTGCTAGTAGCTCCACAATTTCTTCCCTTGCATCCCACAATGTCCTGTGATACACTTAATCAGGGCCTGGGGCTTTCTATTCTTTTGTGTTTTAAACCCTCCAGCACCACCTCTTCTATAACCTGCACTCTTCTAAAGTAATAGAGGTGTACAGCATGGAAACAGAGCCTTCAGTCCAACTCCTCCATGCTGACTAGAAGATGTAAATAAATTCATCCCATTTACCAGCATTTGGCCCATGTACCGCTAAACTCTGACTGTCCATATATCCATCCAGATACCTTTTAAATGTTGTAATTGTATACGTCTCCATTACATTCTCTCTTAGCTTATTCCATTCACACATCACCATGTGCGTGAAAAAGTTGTCCCTTCAGTCCCTTTTTTAAACCTTTCCCCTTCAACCTTAAACCTATGTTCTCTGGGTTTGGACTCTCGAACCCCGGGAAAAGACCTTGACTGTTTACCCAATCCATGCCCCTCATGTTTATATAAACCTCTGTCAGGTCACCACTCAGTCTCTGATGCTCGAGGGAAAATAACCCCATCTTATTCAGCAACAATCCTTGCAACATCTTGTTAATCTTTTCTGAACATTTTCAAGTTTCACAACATCCTTCCTGTAGCAGGGAGGTTGGAATTGCAGAGAACTCCAATTGTGGTCTAATGTATTATTCTTGTTCTCTGCGTTCCCTAGTCTTTGTTCACAGTAAGTTCTGGAGGGAAAACAAATGTTTAGCGTCTTAGCCATACCTGCTAATGAAAGCCAACACACCATATGCATTCTTAACACCCTCTCAACTTGGGTGGTAACTTCAGGGATACAGGATCACTCTGTTCGTGCACACTGCTAAGGTTCCTGCCTTTAATCATGTAAAGTTTTCCTGCAGATTCTTCCAATCTGAAACCATCCCTATCTTTGTAACTTCCTACAGTCCATATAACACACATAAATTGTGAAACCTCCTCAAGTCCCAATATTCCTAATGCCTGCAAAATCCTCCAATCCCGATATCCATCCCTAACTCTGTAAATACCACCATCCTCCAGTGCCTTTCTGGGGAACATTGCAGAGGAAGGAAGATTTGTAGAGACCAGGCCATGTTACGGAGGTAGGAAGGGCTGCAGAACCTGGAGGATGGTACTAATGTAGGAAGGAACGTGGATCCTGCAGGAGGTTAGACAGTGTGGGATTCATAGAACCTGCAGGATGGGACCAAGAATGGGTTGTGGACCCTGAAGGATGTTACGATTTGAACCACAGATCATCTTTGATTGGACCATTCAGCTGATCTGAGAGTCAAAGAGATGTACAGCATGGAAGCAGACCTTTCGGTCTAACCTGTCCATGCCGACCAGATATCCCAACCCAATCCAGTCCCACCTACCAGCATCTGGCCCATATTCTTGCAAACCCTTCCTATTCATATACCCATCCAGATAGCTTTGTATCAGCCTCCACCACTTACTCTGGCAACTCATTCCGTACACGTACTACCCTCTGCGTGAAAAAAAATGCCCCTTAAGTTTCTTTTATTCCTCTCTCCTCTAACCGTAAACCTGTGTCCTCCAGTTCTGGACTCTCGTTCCCGAGGGTGAAGACTTTGTCTCTTTAGCCTCTCCATGCCCCTCATGATTTTATAAAGCTCTATGTGGTCGCCCCTAATGATTTTATAGACCTCTAAATGATCACTCCTCAGCCTTCGATGCTCCAGGGAAAACAGCCCCAGCCTATTCAACCTCTCTATAGCACAAACCCTCCAATCCTGGCAACATCCTTGTAAATCTTTTCTGAACCCTTTCAAGTTTCACAACATCCTTCTGATAGGAAGGTGACCAGAATTGCACACAGTATTCCAAAAGTGACCTAACCAATGTCCTGTACAGCCACAACATGACCTCAAAACTCCTGTACTCAATATTGTGACCAATAAAAGAAAGCATACCAAATGCCACCTTCACTATCCTACCTATCTGCGTCTCTGCTTTCAAGAGCTATGAACCTGCACTCCAATATCTCTATGTTCAGCAACACTCCGTCAAAATTTACCATTAAGTGTATAAGTCCAGCAAAGATTTGCTTTCGCAAAATGCAGCACCTCGCATTTATCTGAATTAATATCCATCTGCCACTTCTCAGCGCATTGGCCCATCTGATCAAGATTCCATTGTAATTGGAAGTAACCTCTTTCGCTGGCCACTACACCTCCAATTTTGTTGTCATCTGCAATCTTACTAACTATACCTCTTATGCTTACATCCAGATCATTTATGGAAACAATGCAAAATATTGGACCCAGCACCAATCCTTGTGGTACTCCACTGGTCACAGGCCTTCAGTTTGCAAACCAACCCTCCACCACCACTCTTTGTCTTCTACCTTTAATACAGTTCTTTACCAATTGGCTAGTTCTCCCTGTATTCCGTGAGATCTAACCTTGCTAACCAGCCTCCAATGGGGAACCTTGTTGAACGCCTTCTTGAAGTCCATATATATCACATCCACTGCTCTGCCCTCATCAATCTTCTCTGTTACTTCTTCAAAAAACCCAATCAAGTTTGTGAGACAGGATTTCCGACTCAAAAAGAAGTGTTGACTATCCCTAATCAGTCCTTGCCTTTCCAAATACATGTACATCCTGTCCCTCACGATTCCCTCTAACAACGTACACACTGATGTCAGGCTCACCAGTCTATAGTTCCATGGCTTTTCCTTACTGCCTTTGTTAAATAGTAGCAACACGATAGCCAACCTCCAGTCTTCTGGCTCTGATGTCCTGTTTCTAGAGATCTTGACCGGAATGGTGAGCACAGCTTTAGATTGCCAGGCTGGAAGATGTGAATTCAGGTGTGAATCTATTTGCCCGTTCTCTCTGTGTGTGCCTGACACTGACCTGGTGGTGCTCTGGTAAAAAGCACTCTCTGTGCATCTTGTAACAAACAGATCTCCAGGACTGACCAGAGGTCACCTCATCAAAGCCTCCATTTAGAATGTTCTTTATTTTAAATGGCAGTTTTATGAGATGCAGGAATTGAGGAGTTGTCATTTTTAAAAGAATGAAACTTTTGTCATTGACCCTGACACATGCAATGGGGATTTGTGGATTCTGTTGTTCTCTACAGACTGTCACTCAGAAGGTTGTCTCACCGGGGAATCTGAGTGCAGATAGTCTTTGCTTGGTAGAGTGTGAATTTACCAGTTTATTACAGCACAGACACAGTGTTTCTGGAGAATGTATAACTATGTAAATACCTCACCGACAGGGTGAGTGCACTGGGTCCTGAGCACAAGCAGCTGGGAAACCTCATGTTGATTGTATGTGGCAAAAGTGAGAATTGCAGATGCTGGAGATCAGAGCCGCGATTAGAGTGGTGTTGGAAAAGCACAGCAGGTCAGGCAGCATCCGAGGAGCGGGAAAATCGATGTTTTGCCTGATGTTGATGTTCCCACTCCTCGGATGCTGCCTGACCTGCTGTGCTTTTCCAGCATCGCTCTAATCTAGACTCTGTTTGTATGTGGGGCTTGGCACAGACTGGGTGAGAGCAGCTCCCTGAGCAAATGACAGGTATGGAGCTTGGGTTCCTCCTGCTGTGTTTGACTGAGTGCCATATCGTTATCTCCTTCTCATGAGTGAGCATGTCATGTTCTCTAGTCCTGACAGTGTCCAATCCCTGTAAACCTTTCCAGCTGTTGAACATCTTCCTTCTCTCTCACTCCCACCAGCCCTTCCAACCTGGCCTTGGTTTCGTATCTCCTGCAATCCTAAATGACCAATATTATCGCATTGCTTTCCTTTGAGCTGTGTGGGAACAAACCTGAAGTAGGTTTGGGCCATTGGAAGAAAAAGACAACTCCCCCTTCTCCACCTTTGTCAAACAGAGTCTGCTTGTTTGTCTCTCTCCCATAAGTGTAAGGAACCATCCTTTCAGCATCCACCCTGTCCATTCCCATGAGGATCTGTACATTTTAATGAGGACAACTGTCCTCCTGATGACCATCAGTGGCAAAGCACCGAAGTGACATGTTTATGTTCCTCGATTTTCTGTAACTGCTTCCTTTTGCTCGACCCCTCCCTCATTCTGAAACCTTCCCCAGTCTGGACAGTGCTCCAAACCACTAATTACTGAGAATGCTCCAACCTCTGTAAACTCTTCACACCCCTACAATCCTCCTTGTCATGTGAACCCCTCCAGTTTCTACAGTCCTTCTAAACTATTGCATCTCCTACAACCCTCACCATCTCTGTATGCTCCAGTCACTAAATTTCTCCATGCATCTGTAAATCCCCCCAGTCCCTCCAGCCCCTTCAAATCTGCCTATCTCTCCAAGGTCCTGCAGTTCCACAACACATTCCTCTACATGGAACTTCCACCAGAGATCACGAGCCTCCAGATCTCTGTAATCCCCTGCGGTTCTCTCTATTTCTGTTCCCACCTTCGGTACCGACAACCCTACTTCCATATATAACATCATCAAGTCCCTACAATCCTCCAGAACGGTGTAACCCCCAAAAGTCCATTCAATTCTATCTCGATCACTGACTGCCTGCAGTGATTTGAAACTTCGGCATTTAGAGTCAGAGAATCATAGAGATGTAAAGCATGGAAACAGACCCTCCAGTCCAACTTGTTCATGCCAATCCAGTCGCGCCAATCCAGTTGCATCAATCAGCACCTGGCCCATCTCCCTCTCAACCCCTCCTATTCATATATCCATCCAGATGCCTTTCAACTGTTGCAGTTGTCCCAGCCTCCTCCACTTCCTCTGGCAGCTCATTCCAAACGTGTACCACCCTCTGTGTGAAATATTTGTCCCTTAGCTCTCTTTCATATATTTCCCCTCTCGCCCTAAACCTATGCACTATAGTTCTGGACTCACTGACCCCAGGGAAAAGACTTTGTCTATTTATCCTATCCATGCCCCTCATAATTTTGTAAACCTCTAGAAGGTCTCCCCTCAGCCTCCGATGCCCCAGCCAGTGCAGCCTCTCCCTATAGCTCAAATCCTCCAACCTTGGCAACATCCTTGTAAATCATTTCTGAACCCTTCAAGTTTCACGACATCCTTCTGATAGGAAGGAGACCAGAATTGCACACAGTATTCCAAAAGTGGCCTAACCAATGTCCTGTACAGCCGCAACATGACATCCCAACTCTTGTACTCAATAATCTGAACAATAAAGGAATGCATACCAAGTGCCTTCTTTGCTATCCTATCTACCTGTGGCTCTACTTTCAAGGACCTCTGTAGTTCATTTGAAAAATTGGGTAGACTGATGCAGTGGCCTGAGGTCTTGTGGGTGAAGTTAGTTCAGTCTAAGCTGTTAGGCAGAGCCAGTGAGGTATTTGCAGCGCTGTCTCCTGAGTGGCCAAGAGATTACGCACATGTCGAACAGGCTATTTTAAGTGCTTTTGGATTAGTACCAGAAGCTTATCGACAGTGGTTCAGCTACATAAAGAACCAGGACAGACTTATGTGGAGTTCTATCCAATTAAACGTAGTAATCTTTCTGCAACATCTCCAGCCTCCATACATCTCTCTGTCATGGTGAGCTGCTCCAAACCCCACAAGCTTTCCTGCCTGTGTACACCATCAAGTTGATACAACCCTTCTGATTTCTGTCATGTCCTGCAGACCCATTTTTATGAATTCTGCCGACCACTAATACTCTCCATATCTGCGTAAACGCCCTAAGCCACTACAATTCCCTGTACTGTGCAGCCCCCACCAGACCCGAAAGTCATCGCTATCTGTGAAATCTCCTTCAGGTCCATATCCTCCACCTTGCTGAAACCCCCTCTCAGCATTGCAACCCCCATTATTTCCTAATGTTGTTGAGTCTCTAAAACCATCCCTATCTACTCCACTGCATACTACATTCCCAGTCTGTGTAGTCTCTTCAATTCCTTCAGTTCCAATATACCTATGTATAGGTGTGACTGCTTTGTGGCCATTGTATCCTCGTTTCTATCTGCAAAAGACTCTGCTTACTGTAGCACATCCGATGCTCCTAAGTGAATCTGGTCTCTCACAACCCTCTTTATGACTCTCCCCTCCAGTCCCGACAAGCTTCCCTATCCCTGTTATATCTTGCAGCATGCACACCACTCACTCTCTCTGACATACCTTGCAGTGCATAAAATCATCTCTCCTTCTAACTTTATCCAGTCTACAACTTCCTCCCTATCCCTGCAACATCCTCCAGTCCATATACTCCTCTCTATTGCTGCAGCATTCTCCAGTCCATACCACCCTCCCTTTCCTTATAATATTCTCCAGTCCATACCATCCTACGTATCACTGTCATATTCTCCAGATGCACAACTGTTGTTAAATGTACAACATCCTGGAATCATGTGAATGTTTCTACGCCCTGATCAACATTGTCCATGTAACGATCCACAACCCTATACACATCCCTATCTCTGAAGTCTAATCAAAGATGCTTTATCTCTCTAACTTCCTCCAAATAATAAAATGTTTTCTCCTGCGAACATTCTGTAGCAACTGTAACTATGTTTAACCCTGCAACATTGTCGCGCCCCCACACATCTCTCCCACTCTGTGGCCTCTAACCATCCCTCAAAGGCCCTCTCTCGGTGACACGCGCCATGCATTTGCAACAAGGCAGATGGAATGACAGCATTAACTGAAGGGAACAGATATGATCGAACTGTTATTGTGGAGGTGTGGCTGCAGAATGATCATGACAGCAATGTGATTATTGAGGGGTTGTAGGGATTTAGGCAGGATCAGCAAAAAACCAAACAAGGTCCCGTTTTGTTGTGAAGAAAGGACACAGTCAGTGCATTAGTGAGACAGCCAATTTAATCTGGGAATCAAAATATAGAGTCATTTTGAATGGACAGCTTCCAAATAGCAAGGGGGATCTGGAAGATCAAATCACAATCCATGCTCGTTAGTAATTTGGATACAATATTTTCTTGGTGATAGTAGACAGAGGTATGTGGAGTGGTCAATTTCTGATTGGACGTCTGTGGCCAATGATGTTTCACAAGGATCAGTGCTGCGATGTCTGTGTGTAATTTATATCTGTGATTCAGATGAAAAGGTCAGCAGTTTGAGTGGTAATTTTGCAGACGACATTTGGAAAGGCATGTAATGATTAGGGATAGTACGGGGAATTGTGGATAGTGAGGAAGAGTGTTAAAGGTTGCAGCAGTATGTAGATCAGCTGGAACGCTGGGCAGAGATGTGGCAAATCGACTTTCATTGGGACAGGTGAGAAGTGATGCATTTATGAAGTCAAATGGAAGAGAGAAGTACACTAATTGACTAGTTGGAAACATTGATAAACAGAGAGACATTGGAAGCAAATCCATAGCTCCCTAAAAATAACAACACAACAGGATGTGGTGGTCGAGGGGGAGTATGGTATACTTACCTTTATTGGGCACAGTATTGAGTACAGACCTTAGTATGTCATGTTGTGACTGAATGAAACTTCAGTCGGCCATGTTTGGAATGTTGCGTGTCGTTCTCGTTGACACACCCCAGGAAGGATGTGGAGGTTTTGGGGAGGGTGTAACAGAGGGTTGGCAGAATGTTACCTGGATGAGAATGTGTTTACTGTAAGGAGGTTGGACGCAGTTGGATTGTTTTGCGAGAATATCCGAGACTGAGAGGTGACCTGGTACAGGTATATAGCATTAGGAGAGGCGTGAATAGTGTGGATAGTTGGAATACTTCATCCAATGTAGAAATATCAAATACTAGTGCGCCTCACTTTAAGGTGAGAGTGAGAAGTTTTAAGTGAGATGAATGAGGCCAGTTGTCTTTACTGAGAGGGTGGAAGCTGCTCAGGAGGTGGGAGAGGTGGCAACAAGAGCAAAAATTTGAAGGGCATTTAGACAGAAACATGAACAGGCAGAGAATAGAGGGATATCGCCCATGTGCAGGCAGATGGGATTAGTTTAGAATAGCATCATGGTCAGCACAGCCATGGTGGGCCGAAGGGCCTAGTACTGTGCTGTATTTTTCTAGTTTCTAACTTCACGGCATCTACCCTGTAAAAGCCTCTCACAATCCTGGATGTTTCATTCAATTTCTCTCCCATTCTTCAAAACCCCAATAGGTTCAAGGTCAATCTACTCCACCTCTTCTCATTGGAAAATCCCGCCATCTCCAGGATCAGCCGAGTGAACCTTCCCTGGCCTGCCTCCAATACAAGAATGCCTTTCCTTAGGGCATGCAATCTGTTCGTTATAATCTAGGTGTGGTCTGACTTGTACCTTGCATCGTTTTAGCAAGACCTCTCTATTTTTAGACTCCATTCCCTTTGTAATAAATAGCAGCATTTGATTTGTCTCCTCAATGACCTGCTGATCCTGTAAGCTACCTGTTTCAGTTGATTCATAAGGATTCCCAAAACCCTTTGAGCAGTCAGTCTGAAACCAAACGGTGTTAGCCTGACAGTAAGTCGGGAACGTGCTGGAATGTGTTATAAAGGCTATGAAATAAATCATAACTGAATGCTTAGAAACAATGGGAGATGTATGAATTTATAAAAGGGATTCTATATTTTGGTGTGACCTTAAATGGTAGAATAGATAAGGGTGGGGGAGGCTAGTTGCGGTAGAGTGATATTTGGAATTTCAGAAGCATTTGACAAGTTTCAACCCGGGCTAAAGATTAGCTCGAGAGAGAATAGGGCTCCTGAAAAGTCAATGAGGCTGTCTGTGTGGAATCTCTGCTGTTGAGTGAGATACTGAACAAATATTTTGTGTAAGGATTTACTACGGAGAAAGACATGGAAGCTTGCGAATTTGGGAAAATACATAGTGATGTCTTGAAAAGAATTCACCTCGGAATACAGGAGGTGCTGGATGTCTTTAAAATGCAAGAAGTTAGATAACACCTTGGAACATGATCAGATGTATCTCAGCGCCTTGTGAGAAGCGAGGGAGGAAATTGCAGGGCCACCTCCAGAGATAGTACGCTGAAAGACTGCAGTGACTGGGCTTGTATAGCCTTGAGTTGAGAAGACTGACAGGGGATCTGATTGAGACATATAAGATTATTAAAGGATTGGACACTCTGGAGGCAGGAAACATGCTTCCGCTGATGGGTGAGTGCTGAACCAGAGGACACAGCTTAAAAATACGGGGTAGACCATTTAGGACAGAGATGAGGAGAAACATCTTCACCCAGACAGTGGTGGGTGTGTGGAATGCTCTGCCCCAGAGGGCAGTGAAGGCCCAGTCTCTGGATTCATTTAAGAAAGAGTTGGATAGAGCTCTCAAGGATAGTGGAATCAAGAGTTATGGAGATAAGGCAGGAACAGGATACTGATTAAGGATGATCAGCCATGATCATATTGAATGGTGGTGCAGGCTCGAAGGGCAGAATGGCCTACTCCTGCACCCATCGTCTATTGTCTATTTGTATCATCTATAGCCACTTCAGACCAGTGAGACTGATGCAGGGTGATAAGTTGTTGGAGGAGATTCTGTGAGAAACGATCATCATGCTTTTGGAAAGGTAAGGACAGGTTAACAATCATCAGCATGGCTTTGTGCATGGGAAATCATGCCTCAGTACTGAATGTGGAGGTAGACAAGTGACAGATCAAAGCAGAGCAGTAGACGATGCCCACATGAACTTTAGCAAGGCCTTTGACAAGTGTCTGCATGGCAGACTGGTTAGTACGTTTTAATCACACACAACCAGGGAGTGCTCACTAACTAGATACAAAACAGGATTGACGGTCGGAGACAGAGCATGTTCATAGAGGGTTTCTGCTCAACCTGCAGACCTGTAACGAACGATGTGCCATGGGGTTCGGTGCTGGGTCACTGTTGTGCATCATTTATATAAACCGTTTGGTAGATAATACAGAAGTCATGTTGAGCAAGTTTGTGAGTGAGACTGAAATTGGTGGTAATGTGGACAGTGAAGAGGGTTATCGAAGAGTACAATGGGATCAACAGTACTGCTGGATCAGTGAGGTTAGGAATAACAGGTGGAGAAATGCAAGATGTTGTATTGTCGTAAAGCAGACCAGGTTGGACTTGTACAGTTAATGTTCGGGTCCTGGGTCGTGTTGTCAATCAGTGACCCAGGGACGCAGGTACACAGTTTTTTGAAATGAGCATCACGGGTAGACAGGCTGGTGAAGCAGGCGTTTGGGAGGGTTACCCTTCATTGGGCAGAGCATTGAGAGTAGGAGTTGGAATGTAATCGTGTATCTGTACAGGACATTAGTGAGGCCTCTGTATAAGCATTGTTGATTATCTGGAAAAAAAACAACTTGTTCACGTATGTCCATTAGAGAGGGACATCTGACATTCTTACCTGGTCTGGCTCACATGTGACTCCACTCCCACAGCAATATGGCTGACTCTGAGCTGCCTCTGGGCAATTAGCAGTAGTGTAATGTATGCTAGTCCATTCGGTGACATCCTTAGGCCGTGAATGAATCAGTGAAAATACAGATGTCAATCCTTACCTCTTCAAACAGCTCTAGCTGCAGCAATTCGTACTGGCCTTGGAACATTGTTCAGGCTTTTGCCCCTCTCTGTAACACCCTCACCACCTCCAGCACCTTCAATTCTACGTGTTCTGATCATCTGATTAAACGCTGATGTTTCCTTTTCCTACTGCACTCCTCCTGCTCGGAGTCTCCCTCGTGATCTCTTTAACAAATGTGTCCACATTTCTAAATGTTGGCTTCTTCAGAATTGATAGGTTTTTTTTCATTTCTTCATCTAATCTGTTAGGTCCTGGTCCAAGACCGTCCGAAGTGGGGAAGGAGCATTGGAAAGATGTCGAGCACCTCGAGACTTGTTGTGGGGAAAAATAGGAATCCAGGAGAAAACCGCACAAGGAGCGCGTGACCACACCAACGCCCCACCCACCCCCTTCCCATGGCCACCTTCTGCCCCAAGTGTAACAGAATCTGTGAAAGGCAACATCGGTCTGTACAGCCAACTCAGGACCCGCACCGCCCAGGAGTGGGAGAGAGTCAGCCTCGTCTGTGACCCACCACCAAAGAGATGATGAGATAGGAAGGTTGAATCCCCTCACAATTATCCCAGTGCCTTTGTTACAAATTCAACCAATTCCCTGTTAATGCAGTTTCTAATAATATGATATCACTCAGTATCTCTCCATGTGGTATCCCTCACTGTGTCAGTCTATTTGCTGCCTCTGTCAGCATTTCTCCCTCTTACAGATGGTCTGAGATCCAGAGTCAAGAATTGTCCATTCCAGAGAGATGCAGCATCACGGGCAAGGGATGGAGACTGGGATGTTTGAGATCTCTGCTGGACTCTCTGCCACTCTGCATGAGTTATCCTCATTGCATCAGTCTAATTTCCCATTGTGTCTATTGCTGTCTCATACAGGTAATCAGGATGTTCCTAACTCCTGTCTCATCCGTCATCTCATTGAAACTGGTTGGTCAGCCAGAGAGAGATGGAGAGGGAGATCTGGAGCCTTCAGTAATTCCTGCAGCCCGTAAGATCACTCACAGTAAACAGCACAGGGTGGAGGTAGTAGACGTCTATATTCAGACCTGGAAGACAGGACAGAGATACAGGCAAGGAACAGCAACATTCTAGGTTTCATTCCCACCATCTTGTGAGGGTCCTGCTTTCACCTCTGCTGTGCTGGTCCTCAATGCGACAGCACAGGGGATCGCAGGCATCAATCCTGGCCCATGCTGTGTTCGTGATCTCTGTAATATCCTCCAGTCCCGATAATCGTACCTCTGTCTGCAATCTCCTCCATTCCACACCATTCTCTCTGTCTCTCTCAGGTTCTCCAATCCCTAACACCCTAACTCCTAAACTTCTGCAGTAGATATTAAATTCCTATATCCTGGTAAACCCTGACAGTCCTGTCTATCCCTGTAAGATCCTCCCACCAATACCACCCTCCATGTCAATATATTTGTCTTTAACATCTCCATTCGTCCCTATCTATGTAATCTTCTCCAGCTCCTACAACCCTTCCTTGGCTGTGAAAAAATTGTCATCTCCTTATCCTTCTCCAATTCTTTGATCTTTATCTTGTTAAATTTCACCCTCATTCCCGACACCATACCACTAACGACCACAGGAATCTCTTTCAGTTTGTGCAACCCTCCCCATCTGTGTAACTGTCTCTATCCCAGCAACCTGGCATTCTCCATTGCCTTCCGATCTTTGTAACCTTCAGAACCGAGAAGCCTTCAGTCACTACAATCTCCCATATGTCTGTTAGTATTCACAATACACTTCTCCCGGACTCACTCCCCGTCTGTGCCTCTCAGACTACCTGCCTCTCCCTACATCCTTCCCTAACCCTATCGCCAGAATCTAATCCAGCTCCCTTATCTCTATAAATTTCTCCACTCCCCAAACTCCTTTCTCCCACTGACATTCTTGCCCAGATGTAACTCTGTTTAACTCTAACATCCTTGAGTCCCTGTAAGCCTCCCTATGTCTGTAACCTCTACCCATCTGTTCAACCCCCCAAAACTGAGGAATGACTCCCTATATTTGCCATAAGGAAGATGGAATGACAGTGAACAGATATGATGGGACCGTCATTCTGGAGATTTAGCTGCAGAATCACCATTACTGGGAAGTGAATACTGAAGGATTGTTGGGATAGAGTTCGAGAGTCAGAGAATTGTGCAGCATGGAAACCGACCCTTCGGTCCAACCCATTCATGTTGAGCAGATATCCCAACCCAATCTAGTTCCAATAGGCAGCCTAGGCAAAAAGCCAACAACTTGTAAAGGAAGGATGAGGTTAATGTCTTAATGAGATAGTCATGTGGATCTGAATATCAAAAGTGGAGCTGAGAATAAGCAAACAGCAGCAACCGTTAGCAGGAATTCTTTTGTAGGCACCAGACAGTGATGGGAATGTCAATATAGTTACAGTCAGGACACTGAATGTACTTATGGCAAGGGCAGTACAGTAACTGTGAGTGACAGTGGTCTCCATGCGAACCGATACAGCACTGACTATCAGTGCTATGGTGGATAGAATCCTGGATTGTTTGTGAGATGCTTTTCTATAACATCATATCATATTTGTAGATCAAATGCTGTGTACTAATAAATATCCAATAATCCCATTATAAAGGAGTTTTGTGAGCAGAGACCAACAATATTAAGCAGGATATATTGAGTTTGTGCTCAGACCATGAGATGTAGGAGGGGAATGAGGCCATTTGGCCCATTGAGTATGCTCTGTCCTTCAATCAGATCATGGCTGATCTGATACTGTTCAACTCTACGTTCCTGCCTTTTCCACAAAACCCTTGTTTCGCTGATTAATTAACATCTGCAGGAGGTTACAGAACAGTTGGAGAGATAGACAGAAATGACAAATTGAGTTTAATCTGGACAAGTGTGAGATGATGTCCAATTCAATAAGAACGTTAGCATACTGAGGGATATTGATATACAGAAGGACCTTGGTGCAAATCAGTAACTCCCAGAAAATGGCAACAGAAGTGTTTCAGATGGGAAAGAAAGCAAATGGAGCACTAGCCTTCATCAGTCACAATGTTGGGTATAGTGGTTTGCATCTGATGCTGTGATTCTATAAAACGTTTGTTTGGCCACATTTGGAGTACGGTGTGCAGGTCTCATGTCCACATAATAGGGAGGATGGGTAGGCTTTGGAGGGGGTACAAAAGGGGTTTATCAGCATGTTACCTATGTTATGTTTTTAAGGATGTGTTAGATGTAAGAGGAAATTAAACAAAGTTGGATTGTTTTGTGGGAGTATCAGAGGCTGACAGGTGACCAGGTACAGGAATATAACATTTGGAACAGGGATAAATAATGTAGATAGTCAGAGTCTCTTTTCCAATGTGTACGTTTCAAATACTGGAGCGCATAGGTTTAAGGTGAGAAAGAGGAAGTTTAAACGAGATGAGTGAAGCAAGTTTTATTTTCATGTGGAGTGGATGTTACTGACTGAGGTCGTAGAAGCAGAAATGTGAGTAAAGTTTTGAAGTGGGATTTAGACAGAAACATGAACAGGCAGAGAACAGAGGGATATGGACCATGTGCAGGCAGATGGTATGAGTTAGAATAGTATCTTGGACAGCATAGACGTGGTGGGCCGAAGGGCCTGTTGCTGTGCTCTACTGTTCTGTTTACTAATTTCCCAGCGTCTGCCCGATCAGAGCCCCTCAGAATCTTGGATGATTCATTCCATTTCTCTCTCATTATCTAAACTTCAATGGATTCAACCTCCACGTCCTCCAGCTCTTCTCATTAGAAAATCCTTGTATTCCCAGGATCAGCCGAGTGAACCTTCTCTGGATGGCCTCCAATGCGACAATATCTTTCCTTCGGGCACTCACGCTGCTCATAATATTCGAGGTGTGATCTGACTTGTACCTTGCATAGTTTAAGCTATACCTGCCTATTTTTAGACTCCATTCCCTCTGTAATAAATGTCAGCATTTGATTTGCCTTCTCTATTACCTGCTGACCCTGTCAGCTATGTTTTTCAGATTGATCAGCAAGAACTCCCTCAACCCTTTCTGCTGTCAGTCTGAAACCAAATATTGTTAGCCTAACAGTAAGTCGGGAGCGTACGGAAATTGTTAGAAAGAATATGTCAATACACAATACTGGCCACTTAGAAAGCCAATTGATTAAAAGAGAATTTGTTTTTGAGCCTGTTGAATTTAATTTGTTGGTGTGAATATAAGTGGCAGAATTGTAATGGTGTAGGAGGATGTGGTGGTACGGGGGATATGGTGTATTTCAATTATCAGAAGCCTTCACGCAAGTTTCAATAAGGGCTAAAGAGTAACTTGGGAGAGAATAGGGCCCCTTAAAGATCAATCAGGTCACCCATGTGTGGAACCAGAGGAGATGGGTGAGATATTAGACAATAATCTTGTCAGTATTTACTGTGGCAAAAGACATGGAAGCTCGGGAACTTGGGGAAATAAATAGTGATGTCTTGGAAAAAATCCTCACAAGAGAAGAGAAAGTGCTGGAATCTTAAAATAAATAAAGGTAGACCAATCCTCAGTCGTTCATTGGGTCGATCCTCGAATATTAATGGAAGCTAGGGAAGAGATTTCAGTGTCTCTAACAGAGATACTTATGTTATCAACAGACACAGTGAGGCACTGGAAGACTGGAGGGCGGCTAATGCTGTTCCATCACTGAAGGACTGCAGGGAAAAGCCAGGAAATTACCAGCCCCGTGAGCCCAGTGATGGGGAAGTTATTGGAGGAGATTCTGAAAGAAAGGAGCTCCTTACATTGACAAAGGCAAAGGCTGATTCGAGATGGTTAGCATAGCTTTGTGAGTGGGAAACCACGTTTCACAATCCGGATTGACTCTTCGAGGAGGTGGCCAAAGATAGATGAAGGCAGAGCAGTCAACATTGTCCACATAGTCAAGAGAGAGGAGGAAGTTTACTTAAGTTGAGGAAGCAAGGATCAGACAGGGCTCCAGAGTTGCATTGGGTGGCACGGTGGCTCTGTGGTTTGCACTGTGACCTCATAGCGCCACGGACTCCATTTCGATTCCAGCCCCAGGCGACTGTCTGTGGGGAGTTTGCACATTCTTCCCATGTCTGCATGGTTTTCCTCCAGGTGTTCTGGTTTCCCAGCACAGCCCAAAGATGTGCAATTTATGTGACTCAGCCATGCTAAATTAACCATAGTGTTCACAGATATGTAGGTGTGGCACATAGCTCAAGGCAAATGGAGAGTAATAGGGTGGGGAATGGGGCTGGGTTGGATACTGTTTGGAGGGTTGGTATGGAGGTGTTGGGCCAAATGGCCCATTTCCACACAGTAGGGATTCTCTGAAGGTACCAGGAAGGAACCGTGGAATGGACTTAGGGCAACTAGAAGAGGACGTGAAAAAGCATTGTTGGGAAGGATGAAGGAAAACCGTAAGGTATTCTCCACTTATGGGAGCAACAAGAGCATGGCCAGAGTGAGGATAGGGCCGGTCAGGGATAGTGGAAGGAACTTGTGCCTGGAGTCACAGGAGGTAGCGGAGGTCCTTAATGAATACTATGCCTCAGTATTCACTGCTGAGAGGGACCTTGTCGTTTGTGAGGACAGCGTGAAACAGGCTGATGTACGTGAACAGGTGGATGTTAAGGAGGATATGCTGAGAATTTTGTAATTGATGGATGCGTGCAAAATTACTATACAAAGCGAGGGAATGGATTGCTGCACACCTGAGTGATGACATTTCCACCCTCACTGTCCATTGGAGTCAGACCAGATGATTGGAGGCAGGAAAATATTATTCCCTTGTTCAGGAAATGGAATAGGGATAATCCTGGGAATTGCACATCTGTCAGTCTTATATCTTTGGTCTGAGAGACAGGATTTATTATTATTCCTTGGGAAACCATAGTTTGATCAGAGATAGTCAGCATGGTTTTGTTAGGGGCAGGTCATGCTTTACAAGTCTTGTTGAATCTTTTCAGAATGTGACGAAACACCTTTATGGCTCATTCAGAAAGTATGGAGGCATGGGATACAGGGAAACCTGTCTGTCTGGATATGGGATTACTGGCCCACAGAAGACAGAAGGCGATGATAGATAGAAACTTTTCATCCTGGAGCTCAGTGACCATGGTTTTCTGCAGGGAGTGGTTACAGGACCTCTGCTGTTTGTGATTTTATGAATAAGTTGGATGTGTGAATGGAAGAGTTGGTTAGTAAGTTTCCCAATGACACAAAGGTTGGTGGAGTGGTTGATAGTGTGGGGGGCTGTTGTAGGTTGCAACGGGACATTGACAAGACGCTGAGAAGTAGCAGATGGAGTTCAATCTGGAAAAGTGTGAGCTCATTCATTTTAGAAGATTGAATTTAAATGCAGAATTCCTGGTTAATGGTAGGATGCTTGGCAGTGTGGAGGAACAGATCCATAGATCCCTAAAAGTTGCCACCCAAGCTGATTGGCTTGTTAAGAAGGAATATATTGTGTGGGATTTCATTAGTTTGGGGACTGAGTTTTAAAGCCGTGAGGTTATGTTGCAGCTCTATAGAGCCCTGGTTAGACCCCAGTTGGAATATTGTGTTCAGTTCTGGTCCCTTCATTACAGGAAGAATGTGGAAGTTTTAGAGAGGGTAAAGAGGAGATTTAACAAGATGCTGCCTGTACTGGAGAGAATGTCTTATGAAGAAAGGTTGAGGGAGCTAAGGCCTTTCTCATTGGAGTGAAGAAGGATGAGGGGTGACATGGCAGAGGTGAACAAGGTGATGAAAGTCATAGATAGAGTGAATAGAGAGAGATTTTTTTTACCCTGACATAAATATCTATTCCAAGGGGTTATAATTTTCTGGTGATTAGCAGATGGTTAAGGGGAGATCTCAGAGGTAGGTTCGTTACATATAGAGTGGTGTATGTGGAATGCACTGCCAGCGGTGGCAGTAACATTAGATGCATTAGGGACATTTCATATACTTCTGGATAGGCACATGGATGATTAGAAAATGAAGGGTATGGAAGTTAGAGTCATAGAGATGTACAGCATGGAAACAGACACTTCAGTTGAACCCATCCATGCTGACCAGATATCCCAAACCAATCTAGTCCCACCTGCCAGCTCCTGATCCATATCCCTCCAAACCCTTCATATTCATATACCCATACAAATACCTCTTAAATGTTGCAATTGTACCAGCCTCCACCACTTCTTCTGGCAGCTCATTCCATACACGTAACCCCCTATGTGTGAAAAAGTTGCCCCTTAGGTCTCTTTTATATCTTTCCCCTCTTATCCTAAACCTATGGACTTCCCAACCTCAGGGAAAATACTTTGTCTATTTACCCTATCCATGCCCTTCATAATTTTGTAAACCTCTATAAGGTCACCCTTCAGCCTCTGACACTCCAATGAAAAAAGCCCCAGCCAGTTCAGCCTCTCCCTGTAGCTCAAATCCTCCAACCCTGGCAACATACTTGTAAATCTTTTCTGAACGCTTTCAAATTTCCCAACATTTTTCCAATAGTAAGGAGACAAGAATTGCACGCAATATTACAACAGTGGCCTAACCAATGTGCTGTACAGTCGCAACATGACCTCCCAACTCCTGTACTCAATACTCTGACCAATAAAGGAAAGCATACCAAACGCCGCCTTCCCTATCCTATCTACCTGCAACTCCACTTTCAAGGTGCTATGAACCTGAACCCGAATGTCTCTTGGTTCAGCAACACTCCCTAGGACCTTACCATTAAGTGTGTCAGTACTGCTAAGATTTGCTTTCCCAAAATGCATCACCTCGCATTTATCTGAATTAAACTCTGTCTGCCACTTTTTTTTCTCTTACGGTCGGATAAAAGATTTGCATATCATCACGGCCGAAGGGTCTTGTTCTGTACTGTTCTGTGTTCTACGTGTCGTATGGTAAACTGGGTAATAACCTCAGATCAGCGTAAAAGGATATGGCATTCAGGAGGAGCTAGTCAACTGGACAGAAAATTGGGCTTGATGGGAGGAGACAGGGGGTGGTGGGAGACATGTTGTTTTTCTGACTAGAGGCATGTGACCAGCGGTGGTGTGGGTCCACTGTTGTTTGTCATTTGGATAAATGGTTTGGATGGGAATATTGTTAAGTAAGTTAAATAAGTTTTTTGGGTGACACTGAAATTGGTGGTAAACTGGACAGTG
Organism: Chiloscyllium punctatum; assembly: GCF_047496795.1. NCBI lineage: Eukaryota > Metazoa > Chordata > Chondrichthyes > Orectolobiformes > Hemiscylliidae > Chiloscyllium > Chiloscyllium punctatum. Next base: position 263,323 of record NW_027309895.1, on the reverse strand, counting down.
ATGAAGGTTATCTGTGATACAACAGGATGAACAGTACGCTGGGATATTGGGCTGAAGAAAAGCAGATGGAGTTTAATTAGATAAATGTGAATTGTGTCATTTTGGTGAAACAAACCAGGGTGGGACTTGTCCAGTTAATGTTCGAGCCCTGGGTCATGTTGTCAATCAGTGACCCAGGTACACAGTTCTTTAAAAGTGGTGTCACAGATAGACAGGCTGGTGAAGAAGGCGTTTGGGATGGTTTCCTTCACTGGGCAGAGCATTAATAGTAGGAGTTGGGACGCCATGTTGTATCTGTACAAGTCATTGGTCAGGCCACCATAAAAGCATTGTTGATCAGTGGGAAGAACTCATCTGGTTCACTGACCTCCTTTTGTGTAGAACATCTGACATTCTAACTTGGCCTGGCTAACATGTGACTCCTGACCCACTACAACATGGCTGACTCTGAGCTGTCCTCTGTGTAATTAGCAGTGACACCACATCCCATGAATGAATCCCTCCCTACCTCTGCAAACCCCTCCAGCTGCAGCAATTCAGACTGGCTTTGTAACACTGTTCAGGTCCTGAGCACTCTCTGTAACACTCTAACCACCTCCAACACCTTCACCTCTCCCTGTTCCTTTTGTGACATTAAACCCTGACACTGATTACCCTTCCCACTGCCCAACTCCTGCGAGCAGACCCTTTGCAATCCCTTTAACACTTACTCCTCGAACATTCTGTCACTTCAGGATTTTAAGTACTTTTTGGTGATCTTCTAAGCCTCATCATCTAATATGGTCTATTTTGTCCTGAGAGAGGGGCCGGTGGGAATTTCTTGCTGAGATTTTGTCTGTTTCAATGGAATGTTCTTTTGTTGAGTGATTTACACTTCCTTCAAACTGTTCTTATACAGGCACATATTTCAGTCTGTTTCGCCTCTTTGCCATGGTCAGTTCTCATCTCAAACACATGTAATTGGCTGTTTTTGTTTCTATTTGTCGCTTATCCTTTCTGTGGTTCACTTTAAAACTTTATATTTCTTTAAACTGCACTTTATCACAATTTCTCTGAGGATCTCTCCAGGTGATATTCCTCATTCACTCAGTTTCATCACACAATGGTCGCTCTGAGATAGTTATGTCCCTAGCCAGTTGCACAAAGTGTTATTCAAAAAAAAACACCGAAAAAAAAATTCTGAACTCCTCTTCCAATATCACTGTTGTCAGTGTGACTGTCCCAGATTATGTGAATATTGAAGATTCCCAAAATTATCACAATGTGTTTGTTTAAAAATTCCAATGAGTTCCTGTTTAATGCAATGATGAGCAATGGAATGCAGTTCGGTGGCTTAAAACTGTTCTGCTGCTTGTGTCCTTTGCAAGTAGTAGCCAGAATTTAAATCCAGACTGACTCTACTTCATGATCTGAGGTCAAATGATTTCTCTGTAATGCCTTTGTTATCCATTATTGTAAGCGTTGCCCATTTTGCCTGAGTTTACACAAGGTGGTGAACCATTGAATGTTTCTGCCAACGTTTTGTTCGCCCTGTAAGCATGTCTATCTGGTGTCTAAATCTCTTTTATCTCTGTGTCACAAATCAATCTACCTTGTTGAAGAGACATTATCCATTTCAAAAAACCATAATTTACTCTTTCTTACAATTTCCTGTCACAGACCTATTCCCTGATGTACATTCCCTGATGTAGTTAAACTCTGTCCTATCCTGTTCCTTTCTGCTTGTCTTCAGTCACATTCCCATGCTGCTCCCATACTTCACCTTTTCTCTTTGCATTTGGAAAACTCGTTTCACCTGAACCCTGTCCCTGCATCCTCTGTGTCAGTTTAAAGCCCTGTCCCATAAAGCTACCAACATGATTGGCCAGGACACTGGTTCCAGTACAGTTCCAGTGGGACCATCCTAATGGATAAATAATTAAATCAGATATGGGATGTGGGTGCCTCTGGCTGACCAGCCTTTCTTGCCCAGCCCTAGCTGCCCTTGAGCTGAGTAACTTGCTCAGCCATTTCAGAGGGTCATTGAGAGGCAAACACTTTGCTGTGGGTATGTCGTATAGACCACGTGATAAGCAGATGCCCTGATCTAAAGGACAAGTATTTGATTTTTTTGTACATCAGCAATGGTTTCACATTTATTTTTGGATTGTTAATTAGTATTTTTAAAATTATTAATTTCAAACGCCACCATTTCTGATGGTGGAATTCAAACCCTTTTCCCCTGAACATTAGCTGAGGTTTTGGATACATGCTCTAGCAATAATACCACTCGGCCATCACTTCGCCTGCTCACTGGTTGCTCATCCCTGAGCACTGATACCAGAGCATCATGAAGTTAAACCCATTCTTCCAACATGACTGTGTGATCCTGAGGTCTTCCAGCACTCTGGTAATGTCATTCAGTCTCTCTCCATGTGGTATCCCTCACTGTGTGGGTCTAATTGCTGCGTCTGTCAGCTCCTCCCGCTCTTCTAGTTACTCCAGATCCTGAGCCAACAGAATTCTCCACTCCAGAGAAATGCAACAGCACAACCCAGGGATGGAGTGGGATTTTCCAGATATCTGTGGGGCTCATTTCCATTCTCCATATGTAAACCTCACTGCATCAGTCTAAGTTTCTATTCTGTCTATTTCTCTGTCTCCTGTAGGTATTTAGGACGTTCCTGAATCAATAGACCTCCCAATTGCTGGGCGTCTCGTCAAACACTTCATTGAAGATGGTTGGTCAGCCAGAGAGACAAAGGGCAGGGAGCTGTGTTTCTGTGATAACTATAATATCCCAGTCCCATGTTCCAATCCATGCCCTGAGTTCATCTTCCTTAGCTGCCAATCCCCTTGTATTGAAATAAATGCAGTTTAATTATCAGATTCCGCACCCCCCCCCCCCCAAATGTCCTGCTATGTTCTTGCCTGCCTTGTCTGCTGAAATTGCTGTCTTTAACTTGTGCACCAACCTCAATCTTCTTTCTGGCCTTATGACTGTTTAAGGTCCAACACCCTGCCAGATTAGATTATATCCTCTCAAGCAGCTCTACCAATTCGCCCCATCAGGATGTGGGTCCCCCTCCTGCTCCCAGTTCAGGTGCCTTCCCCACCCTGTCAACCTGTGCTGACACCGTCAGACATCCAGGGACCTGTCCACCAAGGTCCTGGTGTTACTCAGTTCTCCAGGAGGACCTACCCTTCATGATGTACATTCTTCGCTTTTGAGACTTCCCACAGTGCATTACCTCACCGTGATCGGAGGTAAACTCCATCTGCCAATACTCTGCTCAGTTTATCATCTGATTGCTATCTGACTGCAGCCTGAGACCATCCTCCTCACGTTTCATGTCATGTTCACACCTACTAATGATTCCTTCAGCTTTCACATTGGAGTTATTATTCCACAGAATAACCAACAATGGTTGCTGCACAGATCCCTGTGGTACACCCGATGGTGAAAGCATTTCAAACACGAAGAAGTCTATCCACTAATTTTGTATCCAAATTATCAAAATGCCTTGGATCCCAGTGGCTCTTCCCTTTTGGACCAGCCTTCCATGAGGGATCTTGTCAAAGGTCTTATTCAAGTCCATGTAAACCACATCATCTGCACTGCCCTCATCAATATTTTTACATACCATTTCAAAAAAACTGAACTGAATTCCTCAGACACTATCTCCCTCTACCAAATCCGTGATGACGCTGCCGAGGTGATCCTTGCCTTTGGAAGTGTTGATTCATCCTCACAATTGTTCCCAATAATTTCCCTTCACCTGCTGTCAGACTATCTGCTCTGTAATTACCTGGCCTACCCCTGCTGAACAAATGACCCACATTAGCGATCGTCCAGTCATTAAGCACTTCACCTATGGCCAGCAAAGTATTAAATATATCCACCAGGGCCCCAGCAATCTCCTCCCTTACCTCCCATAGCAACCTGGGATACATTTCATTGGGCACTGGGGATTTCTCCACCTTTATGACTGTGATAACATTTAATACCTCCTCCTTATTGATCTTTACATGACCTCACCATCTCAACTGAAATCCCCAGCTACAATGCCTTTCTCCTGTGTGAATACAGACGGGAAGTATTCATTGAAGACCTCACCTACTTCCTCTGGCTCCATGCACAGAGTGCCCCTTTGGTTTCCAACAAGCCTCGCTGTTTGCCTGGGAATCCTCTTGCTCCAACTATACTCATTAAATACCTTGTGGCCTCTCCTTTACAGTATCTGCCAAGGATATTTCATGCACATTATTTACCCATCATTTTAAAGATCCCCTTGCACTCTCTATTCCTTGGTCAGTCTTTGCCTGTTTTCATCGCATTGTGTTTCCATTATCAAACTCATGATATCGCTTGACCAGTATTCACTGGAGTTACTGCCTTTGTCATTCACTCTTTGGACAACACACTGGCCTTGAATTCTCCCTGTATCACTTCAACATACTTCCTCTTTCTGAATATGAACGCAACAGCAAATAGTTCCTCCCAGTCTGTGTTTGGCAGATCCTGTTCCGTGATAGTGATAATGCCCAGTGATGGTGATTTTCTACCGATTAGGGGGCTTCCACAAGTGTGGCCTCTTCACTTCTGCCCTATCCTTATATTTTTCCAAAATGACTTTCAAACCTAGTATTATGACCATATCACCAAAACACTATAAAAATCCTTACGTCTGCCATCTTGTCTAGCACCGACAGCCCACTCTGTCTGTAACATCCAGCCCATACTGACCTCCCCATCTATGTACCTTCCACCAGCCTCTCCAGCACATGATGTCACTGTAGCCTTATCAAGTCATCACAGCACTCCTCCATCCTGTCCTACAGCACCTTCATTACCTCTAACCTTCCACCATCCATTTCACCTCACTGTCTGTACAGAGTCCTCCAGTTCCTACAACGTTTCCAACCAGCCCTCCCTATGTGTAACGTTCTGAAGCCACCTGAACGCTCCCGAAATCTATAAACTTGCCCTCTCTCTTTCTTCAATCTTCTCTGTCTCTGTGACTAACTCCCACCACTACAATATTCCTTACCTCTGACCACCTCCAGTCACTACTAGCCTTCCGAGCTCTCGAACATCCTGCAGCCACTAAAACCATCCATGTGCCTGAAGTATCCTCTCAATTGTTGTAACAATTCTCAACTGCATCTGTCCATAACCTCAGCCAGTCCGTAGAATCCTTGCTAACTCAGTAACCTCACCCAATGTGTACAACTCTGAGTCTGACTAACTTCATCCAGTCTCCACAACTGTCCCTACCTTTAATTGTAGAGAGAATCCACAACCTTCCCTATTGCGTTAACCTCCTCCAGTCCCTCTCATGGACACCATCTATGTAAACTTCTCCTGTTCCTGACTATATTTTCCTCCTGTTCCAATTAACTCTTGTGAACTTTGTGATCTCGTCCAATCTCTGCAGTGCTCTGTATAATCAGCCTCATTGTGCCTGGAACCTGGATTCAATTCCAGCCTTGGCCGACTGTCTGTGTGGACTTTGCATGTTCTCCAATCGTCTCCGTGGGTTTCTTCTGGGTGCTCTGGTTTCCTGCCATAGTCCAACATTTGCATGATACGTGGATGGGCCATCATAAATTGACTGTAGTATTCAGGCAAGTGTGGTTTAGGTGTGTTCACCATGAGAAATGCAGGGTATATTGGACAGGGAGAGGGATGGGTCTGGTCAGGATGCTCTTTAGAAGGTTGGTGTGGACTTGTTGGGCCGAATGGCCTGTTTACACACTGTGGAGATTCTATTCAGGTTATTGTCCAGTCCTGTCAACCGTCCCTGTCTCTTGAACCTTGCCTCATCTCCAATACTCTCCTTATATGTGTAATCTCCAACAGTCTCTAAAACATTCCTTGGTGATGTACGCTTCTCCAGTTCTTACCACGATTGATATGACTGTCACCTCTTCCTGCTTTTAGAACAATCCCTATAACTGTTGCCATTTGTTACATCACTCCCAATCACTGTTCCATCCTCAAGGCCCCCAAAACATTTATATCTCTGTAAACCCATCTGGACTGTCTATACTTCCTTTTAACAGTCCCGTTCTGAGACTTTCTCTATATCAAAAAAGTCATTAAGAGTCGGTAACGATTATTATTGTAACCTCCCTCCAGCCTTACAGCACTGAGGATCTGTAGAAGCTCTTTTCAACCCACAGCCATCTCTGTGTCTGTAATCTCCTCCACTCCCCATAATACATTCTCTCTGAACTCCTCTGTAGTCCATTAAACACTGCCTAACATTGTCTGTATCAGTGTAACCTTCTAAAAAAACACAACCTTCCCTATCTGTGTAAATCCCTATACCAGTCCCTATCCCTCTAAGCTCTGTCTAACAATACAACCCTCCATGTTTGTGTATTCACCTTCAGTCCCTACATCCCTCCCTATCTGTGTAACCTTCTCCATGCATTTTTGCTTCAGTCTCTTCAACTGTTCCTGTCAGTGTAATATCTTCTGGACCCGAAAGCTCTCCATCTCTTTAACTTTCTCAGGCCACACAACCCTCACTATCTGTGACCTATTCCTGTCGGAGGACCCTTCTTCTGTGAACTGCTCCAACTTTTCAATTCTCCACAAGCTCCTGCAGCTCTTACAGCCCTCGCACTCAACCAAACCTCTTCCAATCCCTATAACACCATCAGTCTGTGGAGACCGTACCACCAACCCTCTCTGTGTTATCCTCTCAGGTCCCTGCAACACTCCCGATCTGTAAATCCCACTCCAATGCCTGTGCCTCTCCCGGTCCTGTTCCTACAAGACTCATTAACAATTTAACATCCTCCCGTCACTATCACATACCCTGTAAATGTAAGCTCCTCCCGTACCTCCATCCATTTACCCATCACCATAACATTCTCCAGCTCTTACCCCACTGTGTATACCATCACTCTCCACTCGAACCCTTCCTATCACAGGAACTTCGTCCTGTTTGTGCTATGCTCCCTTATCAGTGAAACTGTCTCCAACCAAACTTGCAACCCCAATGTCTCAAAAAAGAATACGGATTCCACAGCTTGCATGTCTAAATAACCCCCAGAACCCATGCCTTCCTATATCTATAAACATCTTCAGTCACGATGACCCTCCATATCTCTGTTTGTTCCGCCAGATGATACAAACCTCTTTATCTCTGTAATCTGCTCAGCTCCCTAAAACAGTCCCTGTCTGTGTAATCCAGCCCTGTCCGACAAACATCCTTATCCCTGTAAACTTCTCCATCCCTCCCAACATTCCCATCTCCATGAACCCCTGTCAGCCCTACAGCTCTCCACATTTCTGTAACCTCCTGTGGGTCTATAATCCTCACTCCCTGTGAAACCACCTCCAGTCCCCACAACCCTCCCAATCTGGGTCCTCTGCTCCAGATCAGACCATTGCTGTCTCTGTAAGCACCTCCACTCCTGACAACTCTTCCCATTTGTGTAACCTCGTTCAGACCCCATACTCTCCAGCTTCCTGAATCCTCTTCATCCCATTGGAACCAAAACCACATGTTTATGTAATATCGACCAGTGCTTACAACCTCCCCAACTCAGTAACCTCTTACAGTCCTAACAAAGCAACTAAACTGTGAAACCTCTTAATTCCCTACAATCCACCCTCTCTCCCCCCTCAAATACCTTCATCACCATGAAACCTCACAATTACTGAAGCCTCCTTTTTGCATTGCAACCCTCCGAATGCCTGCAAAATCCTCCTGCCCTGATATTCCTCTCTATCTCTATAACCCCCACCACCCTCCAGTACCCTTCTGGGGAACATTGCAGAGGAGGGAAGATTTGTAAAGTCCAGGCCATGTTACGGAAGTACAATTCGGGAATTACAGATTTGGTCGAATGTCTGTGGTGTGCAGATTATTGGCGAGAACTCTAAAGACAGGATTTATGACTACTTGGAAAACCATAGTTAAATTAGTGACAGTCAGCACGGGTTTGTGAGGGGTCAGGTCATGCCTCACAAAACGTATTGAATTCTTTGAGGATATGACAGAATACGTTGATGGCTCATTCAGAAAAGAAGGATGATTGGGATACAGGGAAATCTGTCTGTCTGGATACAGGATTGGATGGCCCAGAGATGACAGAGGGTGGCAGCAGATGGACAGTATTGAGCCTGGAGCTCAGTGACCAGTGGGGTTCTGTAACAATCGGCTCTGGGACTCTGCTCTCTGTGATTTTTGTAAATGAGTTGGATGTGGATGTTGGAGAGTGGGTTAGTAAGTTTGCCAATCACACGAAGGTTGGTGGAGTGGTGGGGAATGTAGAGGGCTGTTGTAGGTTGTAATGGGACATTGACAGGACGCAGAGCTGGGCTGGAAGTGGCACCTGGAGTCCAATCTGGAAAAGTGTGAAGTGATTCATTCTGGAAGATCGAATTTGAATACAGAATACAGGGTGAAAGGCAGAATACTTGGCAGTGCGGAGGAACAGAGAAATCATGGGGTCTGTGTCCATAGATCCCTCAAAATCTCCACGCACATTGGTAGGGTTGTTAAAAAGGCATATGTTGTGTTGGCTTCCCTTAAAAGGGGATTGACTGTAAGAGCCGTGAGGTTTTATTGCATCTGTATATCGTCCTGGTGAGACCACACTTGGAATATTGTGTTCAGTTCTGGTCCCCTGTTTACAGGAAGGATGTGCACGTTTTAGAGAGTGTACACAGGAGATTTACCAAGATGCTGCCTGTAATGGAGGACACTTCTTATGGAGAATGTTTGAGGGAGCTAAGGCTTTTCTCATGGGAGTGAAGAAGGGAGTTGGGCGACCTGGTAGAGGTGAACAAGGTGATGAGCATCACACCGAGAGAGTGAATAGTCAGAGACTTTTCCTCCTATGGAATAAATGGCTATTACAAGGCGGCATAATTTTAAGGTGATTGAAGGATGGATAAGAGGATAGAGAATGGTAGGTGGTTGGATGGACTGCCAATGGTGCGAGTAAAATTAGATACTTTCGGAACATTTAATAGACTCTTGGATAGACACATGGATAACAGTAAAATGAAGGGTATTTAGGTTAGTTGGATCTTACAGTTGGATAAAAGGTTGGCATGAAATCATGACCAAAGGGCCTTGGGCTGAACTGTTCTGTGTTCTACGTTCTGTCTGGTAAACTGGATAATAAGCTCAGATCAGTGTAAAAGGATATGGCATTCTGGAGGAGCTCGCGAACAGGAAACAAAATTGGCCTGATGGTAGGAGACAGAGGGTGATGGACACATGTTTTTCTGACAGGAGGCATGTTACCAGCGGAGGAGTGAGTCCCCTGTTGTTTGTCATTTGGATAAATGGTTTAGATGGGAATATAGGTTTCCTGATAAGTAAGGTTTTTGGGTGACACTGAAATTGTTGGTAAAGTGGACAGTGAAGAAGGTTATCTATGATACAACAGGACGGACAGTACTGCTGGGATAGTGAGCTGAAGAATAGCAGATGGAGTTTAATTAGATAAAGGTGGGGTGTTCCATTTTGGTGAAACAAACCAGGGTCGGACTTGTACAGTTAAGGTTCGGGCTCTGGGTAGTGTTGTCAGTCAGTGAACCAGGTACATAGTTCTTTGAAAGTGGTGTCCCAGGTAGACAGACCGGTGAAGCAGGTGTTTGGGATGGTTACCTTCATTGGGAGAGCATTAAGAGTAAGAGTTGGGATGTCATGTTGTGGCTGTAAAAGACATTGGTGGGGCCACCATTAAAACATTGTTGATCAGTAGGAAGAACTCATCTGGTTCACTAACCTCCTTTAGGGAAGGATATCAAATATTCTAGCCTGGTCTGGCCAACATGTGACTCCAGACCCACAGCAATATGGCTGACTCTGATCCATCCTCTGGGTAATTAGCAGAGGGGTCAAAGAACATTGTTCCAGGCAGTGACACCCACATCCCATGAATGAATATATAAAAATACCTATGTCCCTCCGTACCTCTGCAAGCCCCTCCAGCTGCAGCAATCCGTACTGGCTTTGTAACACCCTGACCACTCTCTGTAACACTCTCACAACCTCCAGCACCTTCACCTCTCCCTGTTCCTATCGTGTCAATGAACCCTGACCATGATTCCCCTTCCCACAGCCCTCCTCCTGAGAGCAGACCCATTGCAATCCATTAAGATTTACTCCTGAAGTACTCTCTCACTTCAGGATTTTAAGTACTTTTTGGTGATCTTCTCAGCCTCATAATCTAGTATGATCCCTTTTGTCCTGAGTGAGGGATCAGAGGGAATTTCTTGCTGAGGTTTTTACTGTTTCAATCGAATGACCTTCTGTTGTGTTTTACACTGTTCCTTCAAATGTTTTCCACTGTTCATTTCCAGCCACATATTTCATCTGTTTAGACTGTTTACCTTGGTCAGTTCTCCTGTCACACGCATGTAATTGGCTATTTTGGTTTCTAGTTGTAGCTTGTCCTTTCTGTGACTCACTTTAAATCTTTATATTTCTTTAAACTGCACTTTATCACAATTTCCCGAAGGATCGCTGCAGGTGACACTACTTAATCACTAAGTTTCATCACATGGTCGTTCTGCGGTAGTTGTGTCTCTAGTCAGTTGCACAATGTGTTTTTCAAAGAAACGCTGAAAAAAAATTCTCCAAGCTCCTTTTTCCAATATCAATGTTGTCCGTGTGATTGTCCCAGATTATACAAATATTGAAGTTTTCCAAAATTACCACAATGCCCTTTTTAGAAAATTCCAATGAGTTCCTGTTGAATGCAGTGATGAGCAATGAAATGCTGTTCGGTGGCTAAAACTGTTCTGCTGCTTGTGTCCCTGGCAAGTATTAGCCAGAATTTACATTCAGACTGACTCTACTTCATGATCTGAAACGAAATGCTTTCTCTGTAATGCCTTTGTTATCTATTATTGTTTGTGTTGTCCGTTTTGCCTGAGTTTGCACAAGATTGTGAACCACTGAATATTTTTGTTCACCCTGTATTCATCTCTCCCAGCTGTCTCAATCACTTTTATCTCTGTGTCTCAAATCCATCTACCTTATTACAGCGACGTTGTCCATTTAAAAAAAACCCACAACTTACTCTTTCCCACAATTTTCTGTCACAAATCAATTCGCTGATGTACAATTTTAGTTCAACTCTGTCCCATCCTGCTCCGTTCTGCTTGTCTTCAGCTGCACTCACCTACTGTTCCGATGCTCCATGTTTTCTCTCTGGATTTGGAAAGCTCCTTTCACCTGAAGCCTGTCCCTGCATCCTCTCTGTCATTTGAAAGCCCTGTCCATAAACCTATCGATATGATTGGCCAGGACACTGCTCCCAGCATGGTTCCAGTGGGACCATCCTAATGGATTATTTATTGAATCAGGTATGGGATGTGGGTGTCTCTGGCTGACTAGCCTTTCTTGCCCAGCCCTCGCTGACCTTGAGCTGAGGTACTTGCTCGGCCATTTCAGAGGCTCTTTGAGAGGCAAACACTTTGCTGTCGGGATGTCGTGCAGACCATATGAGGATGGGCAGATGTCTTTCCCGAAAGGACAAGTGTTTGGGTTTTTTGTACATCAGCAATGGTCTCATACTTATTTGTGGATTGTTAATTACTATTTTTAAAATTATTGATTACAAATTCCACCATTTCTGATGGTGGGATTCAAACCTGTCTCCCCTGAACATTAGCTGAGGTTTTGGGTACCTCCTCTAGCAATAATACCACTCGGCCATCACTTCACCTGCTCACAGGGTGCTCATTCCTGACCGGTTATACCAGTGCATGATGAAGCAAAACCTGTTCTTCCAACACAGTTGTGTGTGATCCTGATATCGTCCAGCACTCTGGTGATATCACTTAGTATCTCTCTCTCTCTCTCTCTCTCTCTCTCTCTCTCTCTCTCTCTCTCTCTCTCTCTCTCTATTGAAGCGACACCAGAACCTGAGGCCACAGAATTCTCAGCCCCAGAGAGACGAGGCACGTACCTGCCCAAATTGAACTTTTCTCTACCACTTCCCCTGGAAGCTCATTCCATAACTCCACCATCCTCTGTGTAGAAACATTTCACCGAAAATTGCTTTTAAGTCTTTCCTCTCCACCCCATATTTTTGCCCACTAGAACACAGAACATGACAGCGCAATACAGACCCTTCGGCCTTCGATTTTGCACCAACGTGTGGAACCAATCTGAAGCCCAAGTAGCCAACACTATTCCAATTCTTGTCCAGATGCCCATCCAATGACCATTTAAATGCCCTTAAAGTTGGTAAGTCTACCATTGTTCCAGATAATTCATTCCATGCCCCGACTATTCTGAGTAAAAAACCTACCTCTGACATCTGTCCCATATCTATTGATTAATATTTATATCTACCTCAATGTAAAGCTATCTCCCCTCGTGGTAGGCATCGCCACCCAAGAGAAAATACTCTCACTGTCCAAACCATCTCACATCTTATATGTCTCAATTAATTGACCTCAAACATATTCCTTTGAACAAAAACAGCTTGAAGACCCTCAGCCTTTCCTTTCATAAGACCTTCCCTCCATACCGGGTAACTTCCTCGGAAATCTGCTCTGAATCATTTCTAAAGTTTACACATCCATCCTGTAATGCAGTGACCTGAAAAAATGTGGCCACGCCCAGACTTTTGTACAGCTGCAGCATCATCTAATGGTTTTGAAACTCAATCCCTCTACCAAGACAAGCTCTCAGACTGAATGACTTCTTTAAAAACTCATAAACCTGGGCGGAAACTTTCAAGGATCTCTATACATGGACATAGAGATCTCTCCGTTCATCTACACTACCAACAACCATACCATTATCCCAGTACCCTGTGTTCCTGTTACTCCCTCCAGAGTGAATCGCCCCACACCTTTCCACATTAAACTCCATTTGCGAACTTTCAGTCCAGCTGTGAAGCTTATCTAAAAATTCTGTAACGTACAACATCCTTCGTCAATATCCACAACTCTACTGACCTTAGTGTCTTCTGCAAATTTACTAACCCATCCTTCAATGCCCTCATTCCGGTCATTTGTATAATTGACAGCAACAGTGGACCCAAAACATATCCTGGCAGTACCCACCAGTAACTGAACTCCAGGATCGATATTTCCCAACAACTACTTCCCTCTGCCTTCTTTCAGTGAGCCAATTTTTGATCCAAACTGCTAAATCACCCACAATCCCATGCCTCCGTATTATCGGCAAAAGCCTACCATGGGGAACCTTAACAAACGCCTTACTGAAATACATACACACCACACCAACTGCTTTACCCTCATCCATCTCTTTGTTCACCTTCTTAAAGAACTCAATAAGGTTTGCGAGGGCACAACCTACCCTTCACAAAACCGTTTCGACTATCCCTAATCAACTAACTCATCTCCAGATAATTATAAATCCTATCCCCTACAAGCCTTTCTAACACTTTACCCAGAATCAAAATAAGGCTCACAGGTCTATAACTATCAGGATTGTCTCCACTCCCCTGCTAGGGGTGGCACGGTGGCACAGTGGTTAGCACTGCTGCCTCACAGCACCAGGGACCCGGCTTCAATTCCCTCCTCAGCCAACTCTCTGTTTGGATTTTGAACATTCTTTTCGTGGTTGTGGGGTTTCCTCCTGCTGTTCCGGTTTCCTCCCACAATCCAACATGTGCAGTTTAGGTGAATTGGCCATGCTAAAATGCCCATAGTCTTAGGTGAAGGGGTAAATGGATATAAACATGTTTATATAAATGTCTGTAGGCTCACCTCTGATGCTCCAGGGAAATTAGCCCCAGCCTATTCAGCAACAACCCTGGAAACATCTTATTAATCTTTTCTAAACCCTTTCGAGTTTCACAAAATCCTTCTGACAGCAGGGAGACGAGAATTGCACAGAATACTCCAATTGTGTTGTAACGTAGTAATCTGAGTACCCCAGTCTTGGTGCACAGTAAGTCCTGGAATGAACAATTTGTTTAGGATCTTAGCCATATCCAGAAGTCATGCACATCGATGGCTTCATTGATCTTTAAGGGCCTCTACTTTGTCCCGAGTTAGTCGTTTACTCTTATTGTATCTATATTATCTAAAATCAGTTTTGGATTGTACTCGTCCTTCTTTGCCAAGACGATTTCATGTCCCCTTTCTGCATTCCTGATTTCCATCCTACAGCCACTGTGATCCTCAGGGATTCCCTTGATCCAGCTGGCTATACCTGACATGTGCCCCCTTTTCCTTGACCAGACCCCCAATAGACAGCCAGTGCTTCCGAATGCTGTCAGCATTAACCTGCACACAAACAGGAACATGCTGGCGCTGATCGCTCAGTTTAACTCACTTTTAAAATATTCTCACTTGCCAGACTTCGCTTTCCCTGTAAATAGACTCTGCAATCACCTTTTGAAAGGTCCTGGCTAACACGATCAAGATTAGACTGGCCCCATTTTATAACTTGAACTTGTGGATCAGGCCTGTCCTTTTCCATCGCTGTTTCCAAACTAATAGAACTGTGATCACTTTGGCAAAATGCTTTCCCACTAACACCTCAGTCCCTTTCCCTACCTTGTTTCCCAAAGGGAGGTCAGACTTTGCCCAATTCTGTTTTCAGGCCATTTATATATTAATTGCAAGTTTACTGGAAATCAATTAACAAATTCCTCCCTTGCAAACGCTGAACACTGGCAGTCCTGGTCTAAGATGGAAAGTTAAAAAAACATCTACCGTAACAGCCCTATTATTATGATTGACATTTGAGATCTCCTGACATATTTGTTCCTCAGTCTGCCACTTGTTATTAGGGATTAGTAGGACAATCAAATCGAAGTGATGACCCATTCCTATTTCTCAGTTCCACTAACATAGCTTCGCTGGGTGATCCAACAGGAATATCCTCTCTAAGTGCTGCTGGGATGAGTCATGCAATCAAAACACATCACCACACATCCTGTCTTGCCTCCCCTTCGATGCTTCCTGCAGTCCCTCTACCTTGAAACAATGAACTGCCAGTCCTGCCCCTCCCTCAGCTGTGTTGCTGTAATAACTATAATCTCCCAGTCCCATGTTCAAATCCATGTCCTGAGTTCATCTTCCTTCGCTGTCAGGCCCCTTGCAATGAAATAAATGCAGTTTCATCATTAGTTTTCCGCCATTCCCTGGTATGTTCTTTCCTGCCTTATCTCTTGGAATGGCTCTGTTTAATTTGTGTACCAGCCTCAATCTTCTTTCTGACCCTTCGACTGTTTAAGATACAACACCATGCCAGATTAGATTATATCCTCGCAAGCAGCTCTACCAATTCGCCCCACCAGGATATGGGACCCCCTCCTGCTCCCAGTTCAGGTGTCTTCCCCACCCGGTCTACCTGTGCTGACACTTTCAGTCATCTTTGGGTTGTCCACTGAGGTCCCTGTGTTCCTCTGCACTCCGCAAGGTCCAAGCATTCATTTTGTCTGTCCTTCGCTTATCGTACCTTCCACAGGGTATGACCTCACATTGATCAGAACTAAACTCTGCTCAGATTATCATTTGATCGTCATCAGACTGTAGCCTGAGATCATCCCCCTCACTCTGAACAACACCCTCACCTTTCCTGTCATCTCCAAACAGACTAATGATATCTTCTGCTTTCACATCGAAGTTATTATTCCCCAGAATAACCAGCGATCGTTCCTGCACAGATCCCTGTGGTACACCCGCTGGTGAAACAACTTCAAACACGGAAAAGATTATACACCAATTTTGTTACTAATTTGCGAACTTGCCTTGGATCCCATGGGCTCTTTCCTTTTGGATCTGCCTTCCATGTGGGAACTTGTCAAAGGCCTTAATGAACTCCATGTAACCCACATCATCTGCACTGCCTTCTTCAGTATTTTTAGACACCATTTCAAAAAACTAAACTGAATTCCTCCTACAATATCTTCCTCTACCAAATCTGTGATGACTTATCCGAGTTGGTTCTTGCATTTGCAAGTTTTGATTCATCCTCAGGGTGGTATCCAATGATTTCCCTCCCCCTGCTGTCAGACTAACTGCTCTATAATTACCTGGCCTACCCCTGCTGCCCTTCCTGAACAGAGGAACCACTTTAGCGATCCTCCAGTCATTCAGCACTTCACCTGTGGCCAGCAAAGTACTAAATAAATCCACCAGAGCCCCAGCAATCTCCTCCCTTACCTTCTATAGCAGCCTGGGATACATTTCATTGGGCACTGGGGATTTCTGCACCTTTTTATGCCTGTGAAAATATTTAGTACCTCCTCCTTATTAATCTTAACATGTCCTAGAACCTCACCATCCTGTCTGATATCCCCGGCTACAATGCCTTTCTCCTGCATGAATACAGATGGGAAGTATTCATTGAAGACCTCACCTATTTCCTCTGGCTCCATGCATAGATTGTTTCTTTGGTTTCTAATCGGCCTCACCCTTTCCTTAGTTACCCTTTTATTCTAACTATACTGACAAAGTACCTTGTGGCTTTTCCTTTATAGGATCTGACAAGGATATTTCACAGCCATTTCTAAGGACCCCGTTGCACTCCCTATCCTTGTGAATGGCTTCACCTGGTTTTATTGCACTGTGTTTTCTTCATCAAACTCACGATATCGCCTGATCTGTATTTGCTGGACTTGCTGCCTTTATGACTCCCTCTTCATGAACACAATGGGATGGGGTCCTGTGAAATGAGGATCAGGCGTTAGGTAAGATGTTAAAAAGCAGGACCTCAAGGGCAGTGATCTCTAGATTACTCCTGGTGCCACCTGCCCCAGTGAGGATAGACATAGAAAGATAGGCCGGGGGGGGGGGTGGATGTAGGCCTGAGGAGCTGTTGGATTCCAGTTCTTGGATCATTGGGATCTCTTCTGGGGTAGAGGTGACCTGTATAAGGAGGGGATAGGTTAGACTTGAACCAGAGGGGCACCAGTGGGGAGATTTGCTCGTGTTACCCTGGGAGGTTTAAACTAGTTTAGCAGGAAATTGGGACTCTGATTAAGAGAGGGACCATCGAAAACTGAGGAGAAAATACATTACCATCGAGAGCAAGTTTCCTATTCAGGATATCAAGGGGCACAGACGAGGGAGGAAAAAGACTTCTGGTTTAAAGTTCATTTATTTCAATGCATGAGGCCTGACTGGTAAGGCAGAAGAGCTCAGAGCATGGATTAGATCTGGGGACTGGGATATTATAGCTATAACTGAAACATGGCTGAGAGAAGGGCCGGACTGGCAGCTCTGTTTTCCAAGATACAGAAGCTACAGGCGGGACAGAAGGACATGTAAGTGAGGAGGGGAGTTGTCCTTTCGATAAGGGAGGACATAACACCAGTGCTTAGACAGGATACGCTTAAAGAGTCATCAAATGAGACTACATGTTTAGAACAGAGAAACAAACCAGGGGTGGTCACTCTGTTGGGACTGTGTTATAGACCCCCAAATAGCTGGCAGGTACTAGAGGAGCTGATGTGTAGAGAGATTGGAGATACCTGTCGGAATAATAGAGTAGTATTGGTTGGAGATTTTAATTTTCCCAGCATTGACTGGATCACCCACAGGATAAAAGGTCCGTACTGAGCGCAATTTGTCAAATGTGTCCAAGAATGTTTCCTAAATCAAGATGCAACTCTAACAAGGTCCAACTCTTCTCAGGCAGGTGCAACACTGGACCTCCCCTCTGAAAATGTGGTCGGGCAAGTGACTGAAGTATGAGTCGGAGAGCACTTTGGGTCCAGTGACCACAACTGTCTTAGTTTTAACATAGTTACAGAGAAAGATCAGACAGATCCACTGATTAAGGTGCGAAACTGGAGCAGGGCCAGGTGTGGGGCCATGAGGCAGGATCTAGCAGAGTTCGATCGGGTGAATTAAAAATAACACAATACCAGGTTATACTCCAACAGGTTTATCTCACAGCACCAGCTTTCAAAGCTCAGGTGATCATCCTCAAAGATGAAAACTTAAACTAAATGTGCTTGGTATTACATTCCATGACACTGCAATCCTGTTGCTATAAATTCTCTGCTTTATGGTTGTGCTCCACAACCACCTGATGAAGCAGTGATCTGAAAACTAGTGCCTCCAAATAAACCTGTTGGCTGGAAGCTGGTGTCGTGTGATTTTTAACTTTGCCCATCCCAGTCACCACCGGCTCCTCCACATCATGGTACCGTCAACTGGGTGAGTCTGTTTGAAGGAAAAGGAATGATTGGCAAATGGAAGCCTTTTAAAAGTGTGATATTAAGAATTCAGGGCAAATCTGTCCCTGTTAGAGTGAAGGGGAAAGCGGGCAGGTTTAGGGATTCGTGGCTTATGAGGGATATTGAAGTTCTGGTCTGGAAAATGAAGATGGTATACATTGGATTTAAGCTTTCCATATCTACCTCACCTAGCTCACCAGACTGATTGACACAATCAATCTGTGAAGACCCTCCATTCATCGCAGGACCCTGCAGCATTCCGATCTGTAGAACCCGCTCCAATGCCTGTGACTCTCCCACTCCAGCTCCTATAAGATTCCCTATCTGTGTGACATCCAACCGTCGCCAGCACACACCCTGTCAATGCAAGCTCCTCCAGTCTCTCTGTCTATCCGCCCATCTGTATAACCTTCTCCAGCTCTTACACCCCTATCTGTGTAAACATCACCGTCACCTGCAACACTTCCCACTTTGACCAACTGTTAGATTACTAATGCTCCCTTATCTGTGAAACTGTTTCCAACCAAAATTGCCCTTGTTATCTCCTGGAAAATCTGTCCGATTCCACATCCTCCATGTCTAAATAACCTGCACAACCTAAACCTTCCTGTATCTATAAACATCTACTGTCACGACTACCCTCTATATGTCTGTATGTTCTTCCCATCTGTACAACCGTCTTTACCTCTGTCATCTGCTCCGGTCCCTAAACAATCCCTGTCTGTGTAAACCTCCCCAATCTAACAACATCCTCATCCCTGTAAAGTGCTCCACCCCTCCCAATCTTCTTTGTTCAGTGAAACCCCTCCAGCTCTCCACATCTCTGCAAGATCCTGCAGTTCCACAAAACATCCCTCTGTGCGGAACTTCCACCAGAGACCACGACCCACCATATTTCTAATCCCCTGCTTATCCCTCTATCTCTTTTCCCAGCATCCGTCCAGACAACCCTACTTCCATATACAACATCATCAAGTCCTTGCAATCCTCCAGATCTGAGGAAACTCCAGCAGACATTGTCACTCCCTCATGATCTCTGACTGCCTACAGTGATTTGAAACTTCTGCAATTCAATAACATCTCCAGTCTCCGTGCTCCTGCCGATCATGGTGAACTGCTACAAACCTCTCAACCCTCCCTGCCTGTGTTCATCATCAAGTTGATACAACTCGTCTCATGTCTTTAGTGCCCTGCAGACCCTACAATCCTCCCCGTTTTTGTGAATTCTGCCTATCACTATTACTGTCCCTATCTGTGTAACTGCCTCCAGTTACCACAGCCTCTTTACTGTGTAGCCCCCATCAGACCCTAAAGCCATGCTATCTGTGTAACCTCCTTCAGGTCTATATCCTCCAACTTGCTGAAACCTGCTGTCACCATTGCAATCCCCATTATTACTCAACATTGCTCCGTCTTTAAAACCATCCCTATCAGTGTGATCTCCTCCACTGCGTACAACACTCCCAGTCTGTGCAATGGGCGATGCGT
The DNA here is from genome assembly GCF_047496795.1 of Chiloscyllium punctatum. Taxonomy (NCBI): domain Eukaryota; kingdom Metazoa; phylum Chordata; class Chondrichthyes; order Orectolobiformes; family Hemiscylliidae; genus Chiloscyllium; species Chiloscyllium punctatum. The sequence goes on along the minus strand of NW_027309895.1, from coordinate 243,697 downwards.
GGTTTTATAAATGGGGAATTTAAAAAAAAATCTGTTGGATTCTATATTTTGGTGTGACCATAATAGGCAGAATATGTAAGGGTGGGGGAGGCTTGTAGCAGTCGAAGTATATTTGAAATTTAGGAAGCATTTTGATAAGTTTCAACAGGGGCTAAATATTAGCTCGGGAGAGAATAGGGACCCTGAAAGATCAATGATGTGATGTATCAAACAGAGTTCACATTGGATAACAGGATGGTTTAAAATGGAAAAAGGTTGATAAAACCTTGGGACATGATCAGATGTATCCCAGCGCTCTGTGAGAAGCTCGGGAGGAATGTACAGGGCACGTCACAGAAATATTTGTATCATCAACAGCCACTACAGACCAGTGAGACTGATGTAAGAGGTGGGTAAGTTGTTGGAGGAGATTCTGAGAGAAAGGATCATCATGCATTTGGAAAGGCAAGGATGGATCAGCGATAGTCAGCATGGCTTTGTGCATGGGAAACCATGTCTCACAAACTGGATGGAGTGTTTGTGGAGGTAGAAAAGTGATAGATCAAGGCGGAGCAGTGGATGATGTCCACATTAACTTTAGCAAGGCCTTTGACAAGGTTCTGCATGGCAGACTGGTTAATAAGTATGGATCACACATAATCAGGGATCACTCACCAACTGGATATAAAACAGGATTGACTAGGAGACAGAGCATGCTCATAGAGAGTTGCTGCTCAAACTGTAGGCCTGTGACCAACGGTGTGCCATGGGGTTCGGTGCTGGGTAATTGTTGTGCATCATTTATATGAACGGTTTGGATGATAATACAGGAGTCATGGTTAGCAAGTTTGTAAGTGAGACAGGAAGTGGTGGTAAAGTGGACAGTGAAGAGGATTATCTGAGAGTGGACCAGTGAGTTTACGAATACCAAGTGGAGAAATACACAGTGTTGCACTTTGGTAAAGCTGACCAGAGCTGGATTTGTACAGTCAGAGACCCAGGGATGCAGGTAAAAGGTTCTTTGATAGTGGTGTCAGAGGTAGACAGGTTTGTAAAGCAGATGTTTGGGATGGTTACCTTCATTGGTCAGTGCATTGAGATTAGGAGTTGGGATGTCATGTCATTGTTATATCTGTACAGGACATTAGTGAGGCCATCATAAAAATAGTGTTGATTACCTGGAAAAAGTTAACTGGTTCATGTCTGTCCTTGAGGGAAGGACATCTGACATTGTTACCTGACATCTGACACCATGGCTCACGTGTGACTCCAGAACCGTAGCAATATGGCTGACTCTGAGCTGCCCTCTGGGAAATTAGCTGTGGGGCAAAGAATGCTGACTCAATTAGTGACATCCTTATTGAATGAATGAATAAATAGAAAATACGTGTCCCTCCCTACCACTGCAACCCCCTCCAGCGCAGCAATCCGTACTGGCTTTGTAACACCGTTCAGGCCCTGACCACTCTCTGTAACATTCTCACCACCTCCAGCACCTTCACCTCTCCCTGCTCCTATCATCTTATTAAACCCTGACAATGTTTCCCCTTCCTACTGCACTCCTCCTGCTAGTAGACCCATAACAATCCCTTAACAAATACTTCCATATATCTAAAGCATTGGCTTCTTCAGAATGGTTAGTTGTTTTTGTCTTCTGCGCATCGCTTAAAGAAGTCTGGTAAGTCCTGGGAATTACTGAGCCAAGACCGTCGAAAGTGGGGGAGGAGTATTGGGACGGCGTCGACACTTGATGTGTGGAAAAAGGGGAATCCAGGAGAAAACAGCACAAGGAGCGCGTTGTCACACCAATGTACCAGCCATCCCCATCCCACAGCCACCTTCTGCCCCAAGTGTGGAAGGCCACATCAGTCTGTACAGCGACCCACAGACTCCCCTGAGAGTGGGAGAGAGTCAGCCTCGTTTGTGACCCACCGCCAATGAGATGGTGAGATAGGGAAATTGAATCCCCTTTCAGTTGTCCTACTGTCTTTGTTACAAATTCCAATAATTCCCTGTCCAATGCCATGCCTCACAATGTAATGCTGTAATGGGGCCTTAACACTGCCCTTCACCTTCTGTGTTCTGACTCTTATTACCCAGAATTTGGTTTCCTAATGATTGATAATCTGAGGCCCCATATAATCCCATTGTTATCCCTAACGATGAGAGTTTCCCATTCTCCTTCCCACTCTGCCTGACTTTCCACAATGTTGTGTAGCCGTGAATATTAAGGCCCCACCTTTTGTTCACCCTGTGACCACGTCTCCCTGATGGTGATTAGATAGAAATCCCAGTCACACGAGCATATCCCTTATTACAAATGCTTCGTGCATTCAAATTACGAAATAGTAATTTACTTTTGAAATCACAAATTCCTGTCACAAACCTATCTGCTGGTGTATAGTTTTAGTTAAACTTAGTCTCTTCCTGTTTCTTCCTGTTTTTCCTCAGACACAGCCCCATGTTTCAATATTGACACTGGTCCCAGAACTGTACCATCTCAATAAAATAGCTGACTCCTCCCTGAGTACTGGTGGCAGTGCCCACTGCATCAGACCCACTTCTTCTGACACCATGGTTTGATCCTGAAATCTTTCAGCACTCTGCTGATATCACTCAGTCTCTCTCCATTTGGTATCCCTCACTGTGTGGGTCTAATTGCTGCTTCTGTCAGCGTCTCTCACTCTTACAGCTACTCCGGATCCAGAGCCAAAAGAATCCTCCGATCCGTAACAGCACAGACCAGGTATGGAGACTGGGATTTTTGTGATCTCTGTTGGACTCAGTGCTACTCTACATGACTGGATTAGTGGTGCTGGAAGAGCACAGCAGTTCAGGCAGCATCCAACGAGCAGCGAAATCGACGTTTCGGGCAAAAGCCCTCCAAAACGTCGATTTCGCTGCTCGTTGGATGCTGCCTGAACTGCTGTGCTCTTCCAGCACCACTAATCCAGTATTTGGTTTTCAGCATCTGCAGTCATTTTTTTTTTACCATGCTACTCTACATGAGTTATCCTCACTGCATCAGTCTAATTTTCCATTCTGTCTATTTCTGTCTCATGCAGGTAATCAGGATGTTCCTAACTCCTGTCTCATCCATCACCTCATTGAAGACGCTTGGTCAGCCAGAGAGGGATGGAGAGGGAGATCTGGAGCCTTCATTAAATCCTGCAGCTGGTAAGATCAATCATAGTAAACAGCACAGAGTGGAGTTAGTGGCCAACTTTATTCAGACCTGGAACACAGGACATAGTTACAATGCTGGGCAAGGAACAGCAACATTCTAGGCTTCATTCCCACCATATTGTGAAGGCCCTGCTGTCACCTCTGCTGTACTGGAACTCCCTGAGACTGCACAGGAGGTCCCAGGCATCAGTCTTGGCACATACTCTATGAGTGATCTCAGGAATATACTACAGTCCCGATAATCCTTCCTCTATTTGGAATCTCCTCTAGTACACACAATGCTGTCTGTCTCTGTCAGGTTCTCCAATCCCTGACACCCTAATCCCTAGAATTCTCCAGTAGATACTAAATCCCTTCATCGCTGTAATTGCCGAACCCTGTCTATCCCTGTAAGCTCCTCCTACCAATGCCAACCTCCATGTAAATGTGTTTTGTCTCTAACCTCTCCATCCATCCCTATCTGGATAAACTTCTCCAGCTCTTACAACCCTTCCTTACCTGTGAAAAAAATCGTGACCTCCTTATTGTTCGACTAATCTTCGATCTTAATCTATTTAAACTTCGCCCTTTCCCTACCAACCCTCCCGACCACAGGAACCTTTCATTTTGTGCAACCCTCCCCATTTGTGTAACTGTCTCCGATCTGTGCATCCTCCAGAGCTTAGAAGCCGCCTTATATCTGTAAACGTCTTCAGTCACGACGACCTTCCATATCTCTGTTAGTATACACAATACTCTCCGAGATGAAACAGCCCCCTGTCTGTGCCTCTCAGTCTGCCTGCCTCTCCCTATATCCATCCCTATCCCTATCTCCAGAATCTAATCCAGCTCCCTCTATCTCTGTAAATTCCTCCAATCCGCAAACCCCTTTGTCCCATGAACATTATTGCCCAGATTTGTCTCGAAAATCCTCGAGTCCCTGTAAGCCTCCCTATCTCTGCAACCTCTATCCATCCGTTCACCCTCTCACTACTGAGGAATGACTCCCTGCATTCGCCATAAGGCAGATGGAATGACAGTGAACAGATATGATGGAACTGTCATTCCGGAGATGTAGCTGCAGAATGACCATAGCTGGGAAGGGAATATTGAAGGGTTGTTGGGATCTAGGCAGGACAGGAAAAAAGGCAACCAAGTTGTGAATAAAGGATGAGGTTAATGCATTAATGAGATAGCCACGTGAAACTGAAGATCAAAATTTGGAGTCTATTTGGATGGAGCTGGAAATGAATAAGCAGCAGCAGCAATCATTGGCTGGAATTCTTTGAAGGAATCAAGCAGTGATGGGAATTTCAATATGGTTACAGTCAGGACACTGAATGTACTTGTAGCAAGGGCAGTACAGTAACTGTGTGTGATAGTGGTCTCCATCCCGACTGGATAACTAATGAGTATCAGGGCTGTAATGGATGGAATCCTGGATTGGATACGAGATGGTTTTCTATAACATTATATCAAGGGGCCAGCAACAAATTTGTCCATTGGAGTTCAAATGCTGTGTGGTAATAAATATCCAATAGACCCATTTTAGAGGAGTTTTGTGAGGAAAGACCCATAGTGTTATAATGCAGACATTGAGTTCGAGTTAAGACCATAAGATGTCGGAGCAGAATGAGGCCATTTGGCCCATTGAGGATGCTCTGCCCTTTCAATCAGATCATGGCTGATCTGATACTCTCCAACTCTACATTCCTGCCTTTTCCACAAAACCCTTGTTTCCCTGATCCATTAACATCTGACCATCTCTGCTGTCGATATCCTTAATTACCCAGCCTCGACAGCCCCCTGCAGTCAGGAATTCCCACAGATTCCCTACCCTCTGAGCGAAGACATTCCTCCTCATCTCCATCTTAAATGGGTGAGCCCTTGCTGGGATTTTCTGCCGTCTGGTTACACATTCTCACACAATTGAAACGAAAGGAAGTGACAAAGGTAATTATTGCAGATGAAATGAAAATTGATGGAGTTTGGGTGAATGGGCAAGGAGATCCAAGGTTTCAGGGGGATACTGATCAGTTGGAAAGATGTGCAAAGAAATGGCAAATTAAGTTTAATCTGTACAAGTGTGAGGTCATGTCAAATTCAAGAAGAAAGTTCGGATACTGAGGGACATTGATATACAGAAGGATCTTGGTGCACTGAGTGGTAAGGTCCTAGGGAGTGTTACAGAACAAACAGACCTTGGAGTCCAGGTTTACAGTTCCTTGAAAGTATAATCCCAGGTAAATAGGATAGTGAAGAAGTTGTTTATTCTGCTTGCGTTTACTGATCATAGCACTGATTAGAGGAGTTGGGAGGTCATGTTTTGGCTGTGCAGGACATTGGATAAGCCACTTTTGGAATATTGCATGCAGTTCTTGTCTCCTCCCTATCAGAAAGATGTTGTATAAATTGCAAGGTTTCAGAAACGATTTACAAGCATGTTGCCAGGATTGGAAGATTTGAGCTAAAGGGAGCGGTTGAATGGGCTGGGGCTCCTTGAGGCTGAGGGGTGACCATATAGAGATTTATACAATCATGAGAGGCATGGATAGGTTTAACAGACAAGGTCTTTTCCCTGAGGTAGTGGAGTCCAGAACCAGACGGCCTAGGTTCGGGGTGAGAAGGGAAATATATGAAAGGAACCGAAGGGGCAACTTTTTCAGGAAGAGGGTGATGCGTGAATGGAATGAACTGCGAGATGAAGTGGTGGAGACTGGTACAATTACTGCATCTAAAAGGCATCTGGATGTGTATACGAACAGGAAGGGTTGAGAGGGATTTGGGCCAAGTGCTGGCAAATGAGACAAAAATATGTTAGTGTATGTGGGCAGCATGAACGAGATGGACTGAAGAGCTGTTTCTGTGCTGTACATCTCTATGACTAAATGTTTTGCACTGTCCATTTCCAGCCACACGCTTCTCTGATTTCCCCTGTTTACCTTAGTCAATTCTCCTCTCAAACACATGTAAATGGCTTTGGTTGTGATTGTAGGGTGTGCTTTTTGGTCACTTTAAAAATCTATCATCTCACAGAATTCCACTACACTACAATTTCCCAGAGGATATCTCAGTGTGACATTACTCGTTCACTCAGCTTCTACACCCAACGGTCGATCTGAGATAGTCAGGTCCCTGGCCATTTACACAACGTGTTATTCAAAGAAACACTGACACAAACACTTGAAGAGGAGTTCGGAGAATATCATCTTTGACAATGGTTGAAGTCTCCCAAAATGATCACATTGCCTTTGCATTAGACAGGAATTCATTGGAAAGTGTAACAGTGTTGAGCAATGAAATGCTATCAGGCAGCCTCAAAACTGTTTTTGACATGTGTTACTCATAATCTGCATTCAGGCTGATTCAGCTGCATAATCAGATGCCAAATGCTTTCTCTGTAATGTCTTTGTTACCCATTACTTTCTGGGTTACCCATCCTGCACTTCCTGAGACCCCCTCAAGGATGGGTACAATTGAATATTTATGTTCCACCTTTTGCTTCTCCTCTAACCACATCTTCCTGGTGACTAAATCTTATTTATCTCTGTGTCTCAAGTCTATTACCTTATTGCAGATACTTTGTCCATTCCGAAAAAAGAACATTGTAATTGACTTTTATCCCAGAATGTCCTGTCACACTAATTCACTGATGTACAGTTTTAGTTAAACTCTGTCCCTTCCTGTTCCTTTCAGATTGATTTCAGCCACATTCCCATGCAGTTCCAATGTGTCCCTTTTCTCTTTGGATTTGGAAAGCTCCTTTCACCTGAACCCTGTCCCTGCATCTTCTCTGTCAATTAAAGCCCTGTCCATAAACCCACCGACATAATTTGCCAGGACGCTGGTCCCAACAGTGTTGTTTTTAATTCACTCCATGGGATGTTGCGGTCTCTGACTGGCCAGCATTTCATGCCCACCCTCGAGCTGCCATTGAGCCGAGTGCCCTGTGAGACTATTAGAGAAGGCAGTTTAGAGCCAACCCCATTGCTCTGGGTCTGGAGTCATATGTAGATCAGACCAGCTGCCGATCACAGATTTCGTTCCTGAAAGGATATTGAGCATTCAGATGGGTATCCCTGCCACTGTCATTAAATTCTGGACGAACAGTCTAGTGAGAGAAACACGAGGCCATCGCCTGTCCCACTGATAGCTCCCTCATCCCTGAGTACTGATCCCAGTGCACCATGAATCAAAACCGTTCTTCTTGACCGTGGTTTGATCCTGATACCTTCCTACAATTTGATGCTATCACTCAGTCTCACTCCATGTGGTATCTGTCACTGTGAGAGTCTAATTGCTGCCAGTGACTGCAACTTTTGAAGTTACTCCAGATCCTGAGCCAACAGAACTCTCCACTCCAGAGAGACGCAGCAGCACAGGCCAGGGATGGAGACTGGGATATTCCAGATCTCTGTGGTACTCAGCGCCATTCTCCCTGTGCAACCCTCACTGCATCAGTCTAATTTCCCATTCTGTCTATTTCTCTGTCTCCTGCAGGAACTCAGGATGTTCCTGACTCAATAAACCTCCCAATTGCTCGGTGTGTCATTCATCATCACATTGAACACAGTTGGTCTGCCAGAGGGCAGGGAGATCTGGAACCTTCAATAAATCCTGCAGCCAGGTAAGATCACTCACAGTGAACAGAACAGAGCAAATTTAAGGGAACGAAGTTTAGTCCGGAAGACATGACACAGATATAGTATTGAAGGGTGAATACAGAGCATGATGGGCCCAGACTCAATCCACACTCTCTTGTTTACTTTCATCACTGCTGTACTGAGCCTTCCTATGTCAATATAGGAAGTTGACAGTTATCAATCCAGGCCTGTGCTGTCTTAGTGAGGATCAGGACAACAGACGGGAAAGCAGGCCTCCCTTAAGGAAGTGGTATTAAAACCTGGGGTCTTTCTGTTCTATATTCCCCCACTCACACTGTCTCTTGTCGTGTGATAGAGTCATACAGCAAGGAGACATACCTTTCGGTCCAATGCATCTGTGCCAGTGTCTTGAATGCTTGTAATTCACAGAAAAGTTCCAATTTCTGTAACCTCCACCCCTCCCATAACCCTGCTGTTTATTTGAAACCTACTCCAATGCTGACGATGCTCCCTATGTGTAATTTGCTCCAAACTCGGTAACGTGCCCAATCTCAAAAACCTCATCCTGCACTCAGTACAATAATCTCTATTTCTGTAGTTTTCCACAATAACTACAGTCCACCCTGTCTCTGTGAATTCCTCCAGCCTGGACAAAAATACTCACCTATGTACTTATCCCAAGCCCCAAGAGAACATGATATCACTGTAACCTTCTGCAGGCCAGATCACATTCCTGCCTCCTGGCCCATAGCACCACATGACCTCTGTAACCATCTCCCATCCCAACTGGACTCCTTATCTGTGAAAAAACCTCCAGACCCTTTTTCAGCTGCAACAACCCTTCCCATCTCTCTGTGCTCCTCCCTGCCCCTCATATACTCTCTCTTTGTGTAGCTCTGCAGTTTGGGGTGGTTCACTGGTGAGCACTGCTGCCTCACAGCGCCAGAGACGCAGGTTCAATTCCAGCCTCAGTGACTGCCTGTATGGAGTTAGCACATTGTTTCCGTATCTTCATGGGTTTCCTCCCACAGTCCAAAGATGTGCAGGTACCAATGTTCTAGCGAAGAGGATAAATAGGGTGGTCAGTAGGACTTTAAACTTCTGAGATGGGGGGAAGGGAAAGTGAAAGGAACAGGGAGTATGGCGTTAAATGGAAAGACAAGCAGCAGAATAGAATGTGTCCAGGCGGATTTAAAATTGAGGCAGACTGGGAATGCAGAAAAAAGCAAGGATAACTTAGGACATCATATGACTTCCATTATCTCTTATTATAAGAAAGTTAGCATTAAGGTGCTTTACCTGAATGCGCATAGCATTCATAACAAAGCAGATGAACTAATGGCACAGATCATAGTGAATGATTATGATGTGGTAGGCATCACAGAGACTTGGTTACAGGGGGGTCAGGACTGGCAGTTAAACCTCCATGGTTTTTCAACTTATAGAAAAGACAGGGAGGTCGGCAGAGGGGGTGGGGTTGCCTTGTTAGTTAAGAACAAAATTAAATGTATGGCACTGAATGATATAGCGTCAGATGATGTGGAGTCTGTGTGGGTGGAATTGAGGAACCACAAAGGCCAAAACATAATTGGAGTTGTATACACACCTCCTAACATTGGTCAGGAGCAGGCACGCAACATGCACCGGGAAATAGAAAGGCAAGGTCACGGTGATCATGGGAGACTTCAATATGCAGGTGGACTGGTTAAATAATGTTGCCAGTGGATCCAAAGAGATGTAAGCCATGCTTACAGGATGGCTTTTTGGAAATGCCACCCTCATCTATAACCCTCCCTACGGTAGGAACCGTTCCACAGATTCATCACCCTCTAGCTGAATAAATTCCTCCAGATCTCCATCCTAAAGGGTTGTTCCTTCACTCTGAAGCTGTGCTCTTGAGCCCTGGTCTCTCCAGCAGTGAAACATCTCCCCACCCCCATCCACTCAATCTAGGCCTCTCAGTATTCTGTAAGTTTGAATGAGATCCTGCCACCGCCGCCTCTGAAAATTCATCAAGTACAGAGTCAGAGACTTCACCAGCTTCTCATATGACAAACATTTCAGCCTGGGCTCTTTCTTGTAAAACTAGTTCTTGTACCCACTCACATCCTTTGTCCAGACTGTTAATGTATAACATGTACAGCGTGGTCCCAACATTGACCCCTGCGGAGTTCCCCTCGTCACCAGTTCCCATCGTGAAAACGAACACTTTATACCTTCTCTGTCTTCTGCTAAACAGCCAATCCTCTACCCATGCCAAGCATGTTGTTCTGAAACTGAACTTTTATTTCACAAACCCTGCTGGATTTGTTTTCCTGTCTGGCTGTGAATAAGCAGAGTAGATAAAAGGGAGGAATGGTTTGTCGGGATTTTCAGAAACCTTTCAACAAGGTCCCACTGAAGATGTGGATAAGCAAAATTGGCAAATGTGGGATTGGAGGGAATGTACTGGCACGGATCGGGAATTCTTTAACAGAAAACTAAGTGGGAATAAATGGATTAGTGCTTGACCCCTAACAATTCACAAAGGGATTTGATACATTTGATGGACAAAATCTACTGCTTCCATGTTTGTTACTGACACAGAACGAGATGGGAATGTGGGTTGTGTGGATGAAGCAAAGGGGAAATGGACAGTCCATGAGTTTCATTTATACAAATTCATTGATGTGATGTGGCAATCACTTGCTTGGCCATCATTACCTTTCCATTTGTAGTACCTTGGAGAAGGTGGTGGGGAGCTGCCTTCCTCACCCAGTGCAATCCTTTAGGTGTAGGGACAGACACAGTGCTGGGAGGATGGAACGTGGCTTGGAGAGCACCTTGGAAATGCTGAAGTTACCGTGCACCTGGAGCTCGTGTCCTTCCAGGGATAGTGGTTCCGGGTTAGTGAAGTGCTGCTGAAAGGGCCTTCCTGAGTGACTTCAGTGCTGCTTGTAGATACTTTATTTATTTATTTATTCACTCGTGGTTATGAACATTGCTGGATGTATTATTGATTTGGAGTTGTCCCTGAGAAGGTGCTGGTGAGCTGCCTTCCTGAACCACTGCACCACTCGTTGGAACTGTTGTTATCTGTGTACCCTCCAGCAGGCGCTACAACACTCCTCATATCTGTAACTGCATACAGACAATGCAGCTCTTCCTGTATATGTGACATCTTCCTCTGCCGAAACCTCTTATTGTTCATCAGAATGTCTCACCACCTCCATTGTCATCTGTGCTAGTGATCTCTCAAATTTCCTTATTCTTGTTTAAACTTCTGATCACCTATAATCTCTTCCTTTCTAAATTTGTAACTCCTCAGTACCTGTAACTCGCCATATAACTGTATAAAATGACAGCACAGGTTCCCTTCCTTAAATCTCTGTGAATTACAGAGGCTGGTTGTGCTAAATTGGTACTTTTCATCCTCCTCATCCATCTTAACTCTTCCAGCCCCTGCAATCCCACTATTTAGAATGCTCCCATCTCTGTACCTCCTTATGTTCTGAGTGTCCTTGAACACCACGAATGCTTCAAACATCTGTAACGCCCTAGTTACTGCGAGTCTTCTAACTCTGTAACATCCAACAGTCTCCAGTGCCACACAAAACTCCCTGGCTATCAATTTGAATTTGTTGAAATCTTCACATCTCAGTAAGCAGCTCACAAAAATCCCTTTAGACTCTACAAGGCTCCATCACCAACAAGCTGCCATCTCTCTACTTCTTTTGTTTCCCTCAGTGCCTACAACACTCCCTGTATCTTCCAGTAACCTGCTTTAGACACTGCAGGTCTGCCTACCTGTTCCATCCCCAACAGCTCCCTCAATTACTGTAACACTGTCTGCTCTGTCTAATCCTTCTCTTTTCCACTGTCTTCCAGGCACAGCACGATCCTGTGAGCGACCAGTGTGCAATGGGATGTTATACATCTCAGCTGAGGCTTGAGTCCTACCATTACCTGTAAGTCACAAAAGGAGAGAACCTGAGAGAGAGAGCACCACAGAGCTGGACAATATTAATCAGCAGCGAGGATCGAGGCCGACTGGGACGTGGAGTTGGAGAAACAGCAGAGCAGGAGGCGCGAAATAAGCACCGAGCCACAGAGGGAGTGACCATGTGAGGGAATAACGTGAAGCAGGAACATGAGGTTCACTCACGCCTGGGAGTTTAGAAGCACCCAAGTGAGAGGATATAAATCAGCACTGAGGATCGCGGCCTAGTCATACCTGGAAATCACAGAGACAGTGACCCTGTGAGGGAGCAGAGTGGAGTGGCATCTGGAGGATTACACATACCTGGGAGTCACAGAGACGGTGACGCTGTGAGGGAGCAGAGTAGAGTGGGAGTTGAAGGACCTGGGCGTTACAGAGATAACTTTCTGCTGCTGGGACCTGCCTGCACTGAGTTTTAAACAAGTGCAAGAGCCATCACAGAAAATGCTGTAAGTTCATTGGCTGATACATTCTCTGTTATTAGCGACTCAGTTAATTGCTATAAGTTGGCAAATTTTTTTCAACATCTGAAATAAGGGTTGAACACAGAAATAAGAGGGAGAAATAAAATTGTGAGACAATATAATAAATTACCCTCAGTCGGCCACAGTTGAATAAGGGATTTAAGCATATTGTTATTTCCTGGATGTTAACTTCATTCGAAGTAGTTAATTAAGTAACTCGAGACAAAGTGCATTTTAGGACATGTTTGTCAGATGGAAAATGTGTTCTGTTAATTGGGAAGTCATAGCCGCTGCTCGTGTCCTAGATGGACACTGGGTCATGGAGCTCAGACAGTGACTAGAGACACTATGGGACATCTGTGATGCAGAGATTAAGTGGAAAGCACACACACACAGCAGATCACCCTACAGACATGACGGCCTGGAAGAAGGAAGGGTCGGGGGTGGGGGGTTGCCAATCGAAGAGAAACAGTCAGGGAATACAAGCATATCCTGGGGTTTCCCTCCCAATTTAGTTTCCCAGTTTGGAAGCTGATGAAGGTGTAGGCTGCTCAAGGGAGGGCAGTCAGAGCCATGTCTGTGGCACCACAAGCAGCCTGACTGTACAGGAGGGGAGGGAGAAGGAAGGAGGGGCAATAGTCACAGGGGAGTCAGGAAAGTGAAGAAGGTGTCAGCGTGTCTGTAATTCCAGGATAGTGGGGTTAAGGATGTCGCTGTGTGTGCAGAACATTCGTCTGGGGGACAGTGAGCAGTCAAAGATCTTGTCAATATTGGTAGGAATGACCTGGGTAGGAAGGGTGAAGTGGTCTGGGAGTCAGAATTTAGGGAGCTAGGTGGATGGTTAGCAAGCCAGTCCGCAAATGTAGCAATCCCAGGAATACTCCCAGTGCCATGTCCAAGTGAGAACAGGACTCGGAGTTTTAGGTAGATGAGAGTGTGACTGGAACGATGTTGCAGCAGGAAGGGCTTCAGAGTCCTGGGACATTGGAACTGGTTCTGGGGAAGCCAGCAACTGTACAAGCCAGATGGGCTAACGTGACAGAGCTGGGACTGAATTTCTTATGGGGTTGTTTTTTGGGAGTGATTGTAAATAACTTGGTGTATGCTTAGGATCCAAAAAGAAATAGTAGAGGAGAGTACCAGGATTCTCAAAATAATGGGAGATACAGTTGGTAATAATTTACAACAACACGATAAACAGTGGAAGATGGAGTGAGAAAGAAAGCCTTAATCTGAGGTACTCTGCATGGACCTGAATACTGGGAGTGTGCGGAGTTACAGACGCAGTTTGGTGTGTGAAAATCCGATGTATGGATCACCGAGAGCTGGCTCAAGGAATGGCAGGATGGGATGTTAAATATTGCTGGGTATAAAATATTCCAAAATGATAGAAGGGAAGGGAAAGGATAAAGGTAGAAGTATTGGTTTGGATTAACGTTAGTTAAGGAGTCCAAGAGAAAGAGGATCCGTCCAAGGATAGAATGAATTTGGCTGGAGCTACAGAACAAAAAGTCTACAAATACACTGTGAGGTACAGTCTGTCAGCCAGCAACCAAAGAAATGATGGAGAGAATAAATATGCAGGGTCATTTGAGAGCGATGACAGTATTACAGATTAGTTATAATGAGAAACTTAATTATTCAGATATTGACTGGGTTACTGGTGGTGCAGCGTCCTGAGGGGTGAGTGTTCCTGGATTACATGGAGGAGAGATCACTTCAGGAGTATGTGTCCAGCCCAAGAGACCATGTACTATTGGACCTGGTCCTTCGGGAAGAAGTGTGGCAAGTGGATCCAGTGTCAGTAGGGGATCGTTTTGGGGGGCAGCGATCATTTTATTGTAACGTTCAGGATGATGATAGAGAATGATATGCAATTATTGAGAATGAGAAACATTAGTTGACTGAGAGCACAATTCAATGGGGCAAAAATGAAGCTGGGAACTTTTCAACGAGGCCAGTAAAATATTAGCTTTAAACAGTGTGAACCAGCTCAGATGTAGCTGGAGATGGGGTTGCAGTGTGACCATGACTGGGAACTGGATAATTCAAGGTTTTCCCCATTTCTACAGGAAGGGTAAATAGGTCAACACAGTGAAGGAGCATTGTGTATAAAGGATGGGATCAGTAATATTGTGATGCTGATCAATTCACACACTGCTCCTCCTTGCCCTCACCCTCATCTCTGAGTATTGATTCTATCAGGTATTGGTAACCTTTGAAAACTTCAGAAAATAGCAGTATAGACAAGATCAATCTGTCCACTGTCTGCATTGGACAAGAGGTAATGTTGTTTTTTAAAGTCCGAATTCTGACTGCCCGGATACTATATAAGACTTCAGCTGCAGATCCCGGCACCTTTTTAAAATGGTTTGAGAGTTTCTGCCTCTACTTCGCTTCCATGTGTGCCTCCCAGATCGTGACCATATTCTGGGTGAAATAACAACTTTCCTCACCACTTTTCGGATATTTCAGCGAATTATATTAAATATTCAACACTGGTAAAGCAAAATACCAACAGGAAGAAGATGTTATTTCCCTCTGTACCCAGGCCCCTGACAGCATGTGCACCCCAATCAAATCTCCTCTCAGTATCCTCCATTCATATCTTTCCTCAGAACTGCACTTCCACTTTCACAGGGTGAAGAATCTCCTCTGTACTCTCTCCAGTCCAATTCCATCCTTCCATGTGATGGGGTGACCAGAACTGTACACAGTCCCCAAGCTCTGACTGAACTCATTATTTATGCATTTCCAGCATAAGTTTCCTGCTCTGAAATTCTGCCCTTTGGCTGATAGAGGAAATGATGCCATTTGCTACATGAACGAGATTATTGATATTTCCAGCTATTTTCATTTGTCCACTCACACAGACTATGCTCTCATTTATTGTCCATTCCTCTCTATTGTTGATGTCCTCAAATGCACTTCTCTGGGTTGTTTGCTCCGTTCACCTGGACCCCATAGTTTCTGTTTTTAGACAATCTGCCATGGGATCTCTCGTTAAATCCAAATAAGTCACATGCAGTAACAAGTTACTGCCTCAGATCGATACAGTCAGATTAATTACACACGATCTTCCTTGCACAAATCCAGACAGACTGTCCTGGAGCCCCTGGGACTTCCTCAGTGACCGTTTATCCACTGTCTCAGAATTCTAGTCGCGACCTATTCAGTCAGTCCCTTGCTCTATATTAAACAAAGTTGCGGTATTAGCCATTCTTCAGGCCTCCAGCACCATCCCTGCATCCAAAGAGGATTGGATAATGTCGGTAACTATAAGGCAGGGATTTTCCCCGGCTCCTTTTAACAGTCTGGAACGTTGCGTTACCCCTTTTTAAGGATTTGAATCTCCTTTGTAATTCTCCGCTCCAAGTTTGTTGCTCCCAATGTTTCACACTGCATCCTTACTTTGATTCAGACAAACAGAGGTCTAAACCATCTTATGATTTGGTCAAGTCTCATTTTAGTCCGGTTTTATGGAGGGTTTCTCTCCACAAGGTAAAGTGCATTTTCTCATGACATCATCCCCAATCTGCCTCAATAACTACCCTCCCTGCACACGTGGTTATCTTCTCATCTGACACGAACACGACGATTTTCCCCCTCACCATATCACTGCCTGGATATCCCAGAATGCACCGGCCTCCCTGTTCCCGGTACCATTAGTAAAAAAGTCATTACACTCTTAGATTGTCAATCCGAAACTGCCCAAGACATGAAATAGGGGGTAAAACTGGGACTTCCCTTTGAGACCAAGCCCGCTGAAGTTCTGGTGGATGGCATGGTGCATGAGAGGGACATTATCTTCCTCCAGGACTGGCAGGGGAGGCCATGTTACTATATCCTACCAGCTTGGTTGGTGGTTGACCCCTGTGTCAGTGAGGTGCCAGCCTGCTGGGTGAATGCCCAGCAATGTTGGAAGGAGGTCAGTGCCCTTCTCCACTCCACCATGGTAAGTACCACCCTCACTGTCTCTCTGTTACTGCACCCATCTCCCACAAAGGCTCATGTTCTCCCACTCTCACTGAATGCAGCACCTTCTCTCGATCTGTACCAGCTGTAACAAACAATTCTACCTCCCTTAATACCGCTTGGTAATTGTCACATTTTGGAAGGAATCACCACACACGAGAGGAGAAACAGCCAAGAGGGATAGGGAGCTCCCAACATTCTGCTCCTCGCCCCCTAACTGGGGAAGGATCCTGACCCTAACAACCACGAGAGGCTGTCTGACTGTGTCTAAACTCCCAGACTGGGATCTGAGACTCCCCCTGACTCACTGTGCTCGGCACCGTGACTGACTGTGGACAATGATATCAAGCTTCCTGAGTTTGTGTCTGCGCTAAACACCAAGAAAATACAGCAGGCGGGTGAGCCTGGTAGCTCTGGCTGAGGGGAAAAACTGCTAAAGACAGGGTAAGCAAGGCAATAATTTTGTGAGCATTCAGGTCGGCTCAAAGTGAGTGTGTACAAACACTGAGTGAGCAGCCCAGAGGGTCAGCCCATGAGCTGGGTGTGTGTCCGTGAGCACAGTGTCCTTGTAGCAGCATTGCAATGAGAGTTGTCAGTGCACCCTGAACTGCAGCATTGAAGTACAGAAGCGTATTGTCAGTGGGTTGGAGATGTGCTCAGATGGCATGGTGAAGCTGGCATGTGTCAGATGTCAGCACTGGTGGGTGTGGAGTACATGCAGCTTCTATTCATGCAGTTTCCCCAGAGACGTTGGTGTCCAGGATAAAAGTCTGCAAGAGCGAGCGGCAAGTTGGAGTCACCAGGTATCAGGTCTGACTTTCATGTCAAATTCTCCATAATGAGTTTCCCCACAGTGGGGGAGGATATGAAGCTGCAAGTTGATGGGGGGGGGGGGGGGGTGATGCACAATAATGTGGCTGTTGATCATCAGTAATCATTCAGTCAGCATCTCGCCTCTCCCGCGCTCAAATCTTGACTTAAAGAACAGCCCAGTACAGGAACAGGCCCTTCAGCCCAGCAAGCCCGCACTGACACATGATGTCTTTCTAAAGTTAAAACAAAAGTATTTGCTCCGACATCCTCTATGTCATTCTGTTCCCTACTTACTCATATTTGTGCCAAGATACCTCTTTAACCTTGCTCTATTGGCTTCTTCCCATCCATCAGTGCATCCCAGGCACTTTCACATTCTGTCCAAAAGCAAAAAAAATCCTTACCTATCACCTCTCCTGAACTTTCTCCCATTTACCTAAAATCTACGATCCTGAGTAATTGATATTTCTACTCTGGGATAAAGCCTCGAACTGTCCTTCTGTCTATTCCTCTGATAATTTTGTAAATACCTATCAGGTAGCCCCATAGCCAATGATGCCCAGGTGCAAACAAACCATGTGTGTTCAATTTCTCCTTTTGTCTAATACCCTCCAAACCAGACAACATGCTGGTAAAACGTTTCCATACCCTCTCCAACACTTCCACATCGTTCTGCTGGTGTGGCAACCAGTACTGTACACAACATTCTAAATGTGCCCGAACTAAGTTTCTCTATAGCTGCAATATGACCTGCTAATTTTCATACTGCATGCTCCGATGCCTGTCTGCAAGTTTGCCATCAGTTTTCTTGATCACCCTCTCCACCGGTGTTACCACTTTCAGGGAACTGTGGAGCTGTCCACCGTGATCCCTTCAGATGTTGATGCAATCAGTATTTTTCCATCCACTTTATATTTCTCTCCTGCATTAGATCTTCTAAAATGAATCACGTCACAACTGTCCAAATAAAGTTACATCTGTGTTTTCTCTGTCCACGTCTGCAGCTGACCTCTATCATGCTGTATTCTCTGGCAATCATCCTCACAATCTGCAACTTCACAAATCAATTTACAGATCTCCAGTCACAGCAACACTGTTCCATCACTACTCTCTCTTCAATGTCCAAGCAGTTCTCTATCCGTCTTACTAACTTACCATCGATACAATTTCACTTCACCTTCTGTATGAGCCTGCCATAAGGAACCATATCTTAGGCCTTGCTAAGGTCCAAACGGCCAACATCCAGCCCCATGCCTTCATCAATCAATTTTGTCATTTCCTGGAAACATTCAATCAAGTTTGAAGACATGATCTTCCGCATGCAACTGTGTTGCCTATTGCTAGTAAGTCCATACTAGAGTACTGTTGGAGCTACACTCATTCAGGCAAGTGATTATTCTATCATATTCCTGACTTGAGAGTAGATTAGATTCCTTACAGCGTGGAAACAGTTCCTTCTGCCAAACCAGTCCACATCAACCCTCCGGAGAGTAAGCCATCCACACCCATTTCCCTATGACTAAAACACTTTGCAATTTAATGTGGCCAATTCACCTAACCTGCACATCTTTGGACTGTGGTGGAAACCCATGCAGACATGGGGGGAATATGCACACTCCACACAGTTAGTTACCCAAGGCCAGAATCGATCCGAGGACCTTGGCGCTGTGAGGGAGCATTGCTAAACACTGAGCCACCACACCGCTCTTGACGGCACCTGTAGACTGGGAGGTATATTGGGCCGTGACAGTTACTGTACAGTGAGAGGTATGTCGGGCTGTGATGGTTACTGTACAGTGGGAAGTATGTCGGGCCATGATGGCTACTGTACAGTGGCAGGTATGTCGCTCCAGGAAGTTGCAGACTGTATGAGTTGTACAGCATATGATGCTGCTGCCGCCGCCGATGGGCCATTGTACCTCATAGAGGCATCATCATTAGTTGTTTAACCTGTTTAAAGTCAGTACCATTCAGTACATGTCATTGTGTGGAGGGTCTGCAAAAGGTGAAGATAGCCCTTGCTCCCTATAAGGACTGTGTAGTGACCATTCTGACAGATGTATGAAATGGAGGGGTGTAGCTGCAGCAGGCAGAAAGGTGACAAT
The DNA here is from genome assembly GCF_047496795.1 of Chiloscyllium punctatum. Lineage (NCBI taxonomy): Eukaryota > Metazoa > Chordata > Chondrichthyes > Orectolobiformes > Hemiscylliidae > Chiloscyllium > Chiloscyllium punctatum. The sequence continues at coordinate 224,613 of NW_027309895.1, read as the reverse complement.
GTGGTCGATTCCCGCAAAACCTGCTGCAGAGCAGTCACAGGATCTAGCATCAATGCTGAGCACTATGATTAGAATAGATTCCCTACAGTGTGGGAACAGACCCTTCGGCCCAACCAGACCGCACTAACCCTCCAGAGGGCATCCCACCTTAGCTGCACATATTTGGACTGTGGGAGGAAACCCACGCAGACACGGGGTGAATGTGTAAACTCCGCACAGGCAGTTGCCCAAGGCTGGAATCGAACCTGGATCCCTGGTGCTGTAAGGCAGCAGTGCTAACCACTGAGACACCATGCTGCCCTATATGCCAAGGACCTGCCCTCTTCTGCCTGGCTGTGTCCTGTCAGTGGGACAGAACCTACGAGAGAGGATGGTGATGTTGCCTGGGAAATAGTCCTGTTCACATAATCCTACTTTCCAGACAATACTAATTGTTGCTTGACTAGTCTGAAGGAAATATGCAGCAGGTTAATTTTACATTTTGTATAGTGAAGAGTTAATATCACTTTATTCCTTACATATTTTAAAATAAACCAAGCATCAATATTTTTCAATTGAAAACAATTGAAGTGAACAATAATTGAAATACCAGAGCGCACAGCTAACTATTACACAATTCAGTGACTGTAGTAAACAGCCGATTCATGTTCAGATCAGTGAACACACTATCTTGCAGGCAGCAAAGCTGTTGGAAATGACATTGAGGAAAAACCTGAATTCAGACACAGTGTTACTGGCCCTCACCATGACCGCCAAAACACTGACCATCTCCAAAATCTGTCCAGAGTGCTTCCAAACTGGAGCTGGGCAGTAACTCACGCAATCCCTCACAATAGACTGGTTACAGACATACCTGAACAACAGGGAGATGTGTGTGGGGCAGACTGTTCAATGGACTCGCACACGGCGCTGGTCCAGATGCAGTTCAATATTTATAACAATGACATGTAAACAGCCATGTCTTGCAAGTATATTTCTTCTGGTGTGTCCCTAAACTCTGTAATTCTGAACCTTGGACCCGATCCTGAATGACAGTGTTATAAAGGTGATGGTCTCCCGCAGCACATGGCATCTTACATTGAATCCATCATAAACCATATCCAGTGTATGTTAGCCCCACAATGTTTGTATCCAAACAGAATTGTGCAGCTCCATTGATGGCCGGCATCATCCCAGCCCAACTTCCTTGTGTGTGACTTGAGCTGGAAATCTCTGTGTAAATGTTTACAGCATTGTTCGAACCATTAAAAGCAAAGTCTCTTTACTGAAGTTCCGACATCCTTTCATAATACCAGCTTTTAGATTGCCCAATATGCTTAAAATCCACCCATTTATTCTGTTCACTTTTATAACAACAATATGATGAAAACAGTGCCCAACTCACAGTAATGGACATTGAAATGATGAATATCATTCCCACACCCAAGATCACATTATTATTAAGTGCAATAACTGTAAATATGCAATTATTTTCCTTTGTATTAATATTGTGAACTAATAGTCAACTCTCCTGCTCCTCAGATGCTGCCTGAATGGCTGTGCTTTTTCAGAACCACATTTTTTTACTCTGATCTTCAGCATCTGCAGTTCTCACTTTCTCCCTGGTAATATTCACTCATAATCATTTTTGTGGTAACAATTTCACTGTGTGTTTAAACATGTTAGTCAGATATGAATACATTTTGAATTGCTTATGTCTATCTCAGAGCCCAGTGATGTTGGGTGTGAATGTCAATGTCTGTGTGATGCTCGGTATGTAGGCCATACCTCTGAGAAACTAACAGATTAACCCTTCAGCTGTTCACAACAAGCAAGTTATGGACTGAACCCAAGCAGCCTGAGCTCACAAAACCTAAAGCATAATGTCCAGCATTGGGCATTTTTGGACAATATTTTTCATTTTAATTTATTTATGGAATATGATTGGGCCAGTATTTATTGTCCGTCTCTTGTTGCCCTTGAGAAGGTGGTGGTGAACTGCCGCACTGAACCACTGGAGGTGGACTGTGTTGTAGTTAGACTTCCATTACCATTCGGGAGGGACCTTGAAACAGTAACACTGAAGGAATAGCAATATACTTCCCAATCATAATGGTGGATGACTTGGAACAGAATGCGAACATGGTGGGGGTCCCATGTATCGGCTACCCTTGTCCTTCTTGATGGTCGGGCTTCAGAAATACGTTGTAAGGAGCCTTGGTAAATTTCTGCAGAGCACCGTGTAGATGACAGATGTTGCAACTACTGAGTATCAGTGGATGAAGGGTGAAGCTGCACTCACCCAAGGAAATGGGGGGGGGGTGGTATTTAATCACACCCATATTCAACATGTGTCTTATCGATGGGGTACAGGCTTTCGGAGATCATGAAGTGAGTTATTTCTGCAGGATTCCTAACCCCTGGCATATTCTTGTGGCCAATTAATTTACATACGTCAAAGTGTGGCGCTGGTAAAGCATGATAGGTCAGGCCACATCTGAGGTACAGGAGAGTCGATCTTTTAGCATAAGGCCTTCACAGGAATGGGTAATGGAATCATATGGTCAGTCCAGTTCTGGTTAACAGTAATCCCCAGGATATTGCTAGTTGAGTGTTCAGTGATGATGGTGGCATTGAACGTTCGAGCATACGGTTCAATTTTCTATCGTTAGAGGTAATCGTTGTCTGGCACATGTGTAATGGGAATGGTTTTGTCACTGTTAAGTACACATCTGCATATTTCCAGGTCCTTGTTGCATTTAGACAAGGTCTGCTTCAGTATCTGAGTAAATCACGAATGGCATTGAACATTGGCAAACATCAATGGCAAACATCCCCACTTGTGAATTTACACTGTCGGGATGGTCATTTATGATTGTGCCTAGGGCAGAGATCACTCTTATATCTCACTAATACTGTCCCTCTCTCTGATTTAGGAAGTTTGCGTCTTGTTCCACCTGCTCCAGAGGTGTTTAGCAACATATCTGAATGGAATAATATTACAATATCTACCACAAGGAGCTAAGTGAGCACTCGGTTAGCTCAATCAGTTGGACGGCTAGCTATTAATGCTAACAATGTGGGTTCAATTCCTGCACTGACTGGGTGACTAAAGGACTGTCCTACTCAACCTCTCCCTTACTTGAGGCATGATAACTGTCCAGTTAAACTACCACCAGTCGTCTCTGTCTAACGAGAGAGCAGCCCGATCATTCTGTACGAGTATGGTGTCTTACCTTTCCATTTCTGATTTACAGGCTTGCCCAGAAAACCCGCCCCTCGGGAACTACTGCTGAGATGGCTGCTCTCCACCAACCCCAATCACCGTCATTTGTGCCAGGTATAACTTCAGCCGGTGCAGACGAGACTTATTTGCTCTAGTTTTGCCCTTAATCCTGGATACGACACTTGGTCAAATGCAGTTATGATGTTAAAAATGCAGTCACTGTCGCCTCACCTGTAGAATTCAGCTGTGTGTTTTCTTGTTGTGCATCGTTAAACCAAGGTTTCAATGTGCCCGAGGGATGAGTGGCCCTGGCAGAGCCTAAACTGAGTTTCAGTCAGCAGGTTGGTGCTGAGGAAGTGCTACTTGATCGCACTGTAGATTGCAATAACATTGCAACACTTTATTCGTGATATGGATTAGAGCAATGGGGCAGTCATTGATTGTCTGATGTTTGTCTATGTGTGGACAGGACCCGCCCGGATAGTTTCCCACATTGTCAGGTAGGTCCCAGTGCAATATCCCTGCAGGAACAGCTTGAATGGAATGTTCTCAGGGCCCACAGCTTTTGCATGATCCCATCCCTCCAGCCACTTGGAGATACCAAACAAAAATGAATTGAATTAGCTGACGACTGCCATCTGGAGGAGACTAAAATAGATCATCCCATCGATACTTATGTCTGAACATTGTTGTGAATCTTTCAGCCTTATCTTTTCTATTGTTGTGCTGGCCTCTTCCATCACTGAGGAAGGTGATATTTGTGGATCCTCCTCCTCCAGTGGGTTGTTTGATTGACCCCACAATTCACCCTGATTTCATGTGACAGGATTGCAGAGAATAGATATGATTTGTTGGTTAGATCTGTCTGTCACTGGCTGTTTATGCTATTTGGTTAGTAAGTCGTCTTGATTGGTAACGTTACCTCATTGTGAGGTGTAGCTGGTGCTGCTCTTGTCAGGCCCTCCTGTATTCTCCATTGAACAAGGGTTTATCCCCTGGCCTGATGGGCAGGGTAAAGTGGAGCATATGCCAGGTAGTGACAGTGGAAATTGTTCTGGAATGCAATTCTGCTGCTGTTGGTAATGACTCGAATCACCTCACAAAGGCCAGTGCTGCGTTCTTGACCTATTCGAAATCTGTCCCGTTTAGCATGGTGATAGTATCTCTCACATGTGCGTGCATTTATGTGTGACTTTGTCTCCCAGAATACTGTGTGTGGTAGTCATTGTTCCCAATATGGTCATCATCAATGTGTCTGCAGCAGTAGGTTGGTGAAGATGAGGTCAAGAGTGTTTCTCCATCTCCATCGTTCCCCGCCCCCCCTGCCCGGGTGCAGCCTCAGTCTCGAAGCTATGTCCTTTTGGACAAGACCATCTCGATCAGCAGTGCAGCTGCTGAATCCCTCTTGGTGGGGTTTGAAATGGCCCACCCTGTATACATTCTCCAGCTCTGTCACCCTCTCAGTGCGTCCTCCCCGTGTTGTTCAATGTGGAGGGACACTGATCCTTCAGCTGAGGGAGGGGAGTCAGCAGGAGGTTTCCGTGTCAGTGTTTGATCTTACATAATGAGGTGTTGTTATATCACATTGTTGTTTGAGCAGTCTACAGGACACCTGTCCCAAATCTAGCCCTTGCCCCCAGACGTTCGGAAGGAGGGGTTTCCAGGGTCTGCAGGCTTTTTTTATTTGTGTCGCTGTCAACCGAAGGGCCTGTCCTGTGCTGTATGACACTGACTAATTTCTCTCGTGATTGGACAATCCAAGTCTCACTCCTTCAGTTCCTCCCAGTGCCTTGTCTACTCCAAAGATTTCTATAATATTTTCTCTATTAAGACATCGCTCAATTCGATTTCTAAACTATCTGCGTGTATGTCTGTATTTTTCCCTGTCATCTCCTCCAGCCGATGCATCCATCTGTATTTTAGTAACCCTCCATATCTCCACAATCTTTATCTCAAACTCCAGACCCATCTATCGCTGGAAATTGTGCCAGCCCCTCCATCTCTCCCTATCTGTATAACTTCCAGCTGCTACACCTCTCCCTATATCCTGTGATTGAATTTAAAAATACCTCACTAACCTGTTCTATCATGTGCAGGCCACGCTATCTCTCGGCCATCTCCAGCCATGTTTTCCTATCACTGTAATATCTACAACATCACCAGCCTTGCTTTCTTATCTCTGTAACATCTCTAGCCTTGCTTTCCTCTCTCTGTAACATCTGCAAACTTGCTTTCCTATCTCTGTAACATCACCAGCCTTGCTTTCCTATCTCTGTAACATCACCAGCTTTGCTTTCCTATCTCTGTAACATCTCCGGCCTTGCTTTCCTACACACCTCAGGTTATATATCTTCTCCTGTATTTTCATCTTTCTGGGGCTCTATAAAATATCCCCACCAGTGTGTTCTGTCATCGTTTTGATCCTAACCCCGGCCCATAAACGCTCATTTGAAGACACGTCCATGATATTACCCCTCCTTAATGCAGTAACTGACTGCTTAATTAATAATCCAACACGACCTTCTATTCAACCCCCTCTCATGTCCTGCCCATATTTTACAGTATAACAGAATATTGAGTTGTTGCCCTGACCTCCCTAAAACATGTCTCTGTGATGGCCAAAATGTCCCACCTCCACATATCAATTCATTCCTTTACCACATCAGTCTGTCTGATAATATTCCCAGCATTAACTAAACTGGAATATAACACCTGGAATATTCTGTATCTCGGAGTTCTTCAGTCATTCACGATTTCTTATCAGGCTGCTCAAACCATAAACCAAAATTATAACTCTGGCACTGAATGAACATTTGTTGAACTGTAATTTATTTAAAAAATATATATACATCAAGTGCAACTTTCCAGAACTGAGCAATTCGCTCCACATACAATGAGTTTATGATGGATAATTCCCCGCTCAGTGTGCAAAGGGGAAAGCCTTCAGTAATGGAGAAAGTGAGCATTGCAGTTGATAGAGATCAGAGTCGAAAAGTGTGGTGCTGGAAAAGCACAGCAGATCAGGCAGCATCCGAGGAGCAGGAGAGTTGATGATTCGGGCATAAGCCCTTCATCAGGAAGACGTTGGTGGATTCCTTTTTTTACATTTTGTGATTCAGAGTACATTGGGAATCGTACTTACTCAGGCAGGCAGCTCTCTATATAGCATTAAAATGGAAACAGTGAATCAGTTGGTTGGACAAGGTGTAGAATAGTTGATAAAAAGTACAGACTGGTTGAAGTACAAACATAAGGATAGATAAATGACCTGGATCAGATGGGGTATATCCGAGGTTACTCCAGGAAGTGATGGGAGAGCATTGTGTGCCTTTGGCGATAACCTTTGCATCGTCATTGTCCACTGGATTAGTGCCAGATGATTGGAGGATGGCAAATGTTATTCCCTTGTTCAGGAAAGGGAATAGGGATAACCCTATTGTGTGTTGGCTTTCATTAACAGGGGGATTCAAATGAAGAGCGGTGAGGTTAATGCTTAGCTGGAAATGACAGAACTGTCAGTCTTACATCAGTGGTGGGCAAAGTATTGGAGATGCTTCTGAGAGGCAGGATTTACAATTACTTAGAAAATCATAGTTTGATCAGAGATAGTCAGCATGGCTTTGTGAGGAGCAGGTCATCCCTCAGAAACCTTACTGAATTCTTTGAAGATGTGAAAAAACACACTGATGAAGGTAGACTAATAGATGTGGTGAACAACAATTTTAGCAAGACGTTTGATAAGGTTCCCCATTGTAGGCGCATTCAGAAGGTAAGGAGGCATGTGCCAAAGGGAAATTTGGATGTCTGGATATGGATTTGGCTGGCCCATAGCAGACAGAGGGTAGTAGCAGATGGAAAGTATTCAGCCTGGACATCATGTACCACAGGGACCTGTGCTCTTTGTGATTTTTATAGATGACTTTGAAGAGTAAGTGGAATGGTGAGTTAATAAGTTTGCCGATTATATGAAGGTTGGTGGAGTTGTGGATAGCGTGGAGGGTTGGTATAGGTTACAAGAGGACATTGAAAGGATGCAGAGCTGGGCTGATAAGTGGCAGATACAGTGGAACATTAAAAATTGTGAAGCGATTTATTTTGGAAGGTTGTTTTTGCATGCACCACACAGAGATAAAGGCAAAATTCTTGGCAGCGTGGAGTGACAGAGGGATCTTTGGCTCCATGTCCATAGATCCCACAAAGTTGCCGCCCAAGTTGGCAGGGTTGTTCCGAAGGTGTATGGTGTGTTGGCTTTCATTAACAGTGGGATTGAGATGAAGAGCGGCGAGGTTATTGCTTAGCTCTATAAAGCTGTGGTTCAACCATACTTGGAATATTGGGTTCAGTTCTGGTTGCCTCATTATAGGAAACATGTGGAAGCCTCAGAGAGTGTGCACAGCAGATCTACCAGGATGCTGACTGGATGGAGGACATGTCTTAGGATGAAAGGTTGAGAGAGCTAGGGATTTTCTCACTGGAGCGAAGAAGGATGACAGGTGACATAATAGAGGTGTACAAGATGTTGAGAGAATAGACAGAGTGGATAGCCAGAGCCTTTTCCCAGGGCAGAATTGGCTATCATCAAAGGGCATAACTTTGAGGTGATTGGAGGAAGGTTTAGAGGAAATGTCAGAGGTAGGTTCTTTATTCAGTGAGTGGTGGGTGGGTGGAATGCACCGCAAGCGGTGGTAGTAGAGTCAGATACATTCGGGATAGTTACGAAAACTCTTGGATAGGCACATGGGAGTTAGTACGTTGAGGGTCATGTAGGTTAGCCTGATCTAAGAGTAGGATAAAAGGCCACCAAAACATTGAGGGCTGAAGGGCTCTTACTGTGCTGTAGTGTTATGGGTTGCAAGTTTCACTCAGTTTGTGGATTCCCATGATTTGGTAAATGTTTGAGGGAGTGAGGTGTGCGAGGGAGTGAGGTGTGCGAGGTAGAGAGGTGTGCAAGGGAGTGCGGTGTGTGAGGTCAGGGAGCTGGGGTGGGATATTAGACTAAGACTTCCAGTTTTGATGTGCATTGTTACATTCACTTAAATGCCAGCACAATATGCGTGGTTACCTAGACCAGACAGAATCCACCAGGTTCAGTTATTAAAACGATTCTTGGCTTAATGTTTCTTAAGGTACATTCTGTTGGATGACCTATGAATTAGTATCTGACCATCCACATACATGTACAATTTTATTTTGATACTGTTTAATATGAAGGTGCATTTATTGGATACAGTTTCAGAGAGTTCACTGTGAGACACAAAATGCAGCAATAGACTGCCAATTGTGAACATTTTCACCCAGTGTCTGGTCCACGGGACAAATGTATGGAGTCTGGGGGACGTGCCAGATGTCATCACCAGAAGTCACTTGTGTGGTGTGATTCTGAGACTCCATGTCCATACATCTGCTCCAATGGCCAGGCTCTGACTGAGGATAAATTTGTAAGACCTGGTTCCTGGTCAGTCGCTGGTATCTAATTTAGACAGCATTTGTACCGACACTGAGAGCAGTGACAGCCTGTTGGCTAGTTTTCTGCTGCTGAAGGTGGATTCGAAATGATTCTCTGTGAGGGAATATTTGAAAGACTGCCCTGACTCAGGATGGAAACTCTCTGGTCAGATTCAGGAGCAGGCCAGTGTCTCATCCAGTGCCACAGGCAGCTGTAAGGTCCAGTAGCACTGTACCCGAATTCAGGCCTTTTGGAATCCACTTTTCATGTCGGTCATGATGAAACCTGAACAATGATCAGGAGTTTGCCATGTTTGTGAATTGGGAAACAATAAGGTATGAGCTGCAATTATTCAACTGCACAATAACTGCACCATCTCTGAAAACAATTAAGTTGATTCTACATTGAGGGAATTAAATTTTAAACACCAAACAACCTTTTATGATACAAAGGTAAAGAATGCACATTTTGTTTTGTATCGAAAAAGAACATGTTGTCTGACTATTTTGCTGATCACAATTACACGTTGAATCTCAGTATTGAAATGCATTCATTGTTGCTCTATCATTTGCAAAGTGGTTGACCTCTGACTGATTGCATATTCAGAGTGAGCAAATGATTGAACAATCAAATCGACTTATCATTCTTATATATTTAAATATAATTAATCGATTTAATTTCTCACTGAAATGTGTGACCTCCAGCTATTTGCCAACAATTCTATTAGTTATAAAATAACAATGGAAAAGGACAGACAAGCACTTAAAGTTGAAGTTCTAACTTGGAAAAAGGACAATTTCGACGTTATTTGGCAAAAACTTTTAAAAGCTGATGGCGGCAGATGTTCGCGGGGAAAGGGATGGCTAGAAAATGGAAAGCATACAGAAATGAAAAGAGTCCAGAGAGAGTATATTGTTAGGGTGAAAGGAAAGGCTGGTAGGTATAGAGAGTGCTGAATGACTAAAGAAATTGAGGGTCTAGTTAAGAAAAAGAACGAAGCATATATCAGGCACAGTCAGGATAGAACGAGTGAATCCTCAGAAGAGTATAAAGGCAGTAGAAGCATACTAAAGAGGGAAATCAGGAAGGCAAAAAGGCAACATGAGATATCTTTGGCAAATTGAATGAAGAAGAATCCAAAAGGATTTTACAAATACATTGAGGACAAAAGGGTAAATAGGGAGAGAATAGAACCCTCAAAGATCAGCAAGGTGCCTTTGTGTGGAGCCGCAGGAGATGGAGGAGATACTAAACGAGTATTTTGAATTAGTGTTTACTCAGGAGAAGACATGGGAGATGTAGATATACTTATGTCCTTATTACAGAGGTGGAAAAGATGATGTCTTGAAACGCATAAAAGTGGATAAATCCCCAGGATCTGATCGATCAAGCTTACTCCACAACTTTGTGCGTAGGTAGGGAAGGAATTGCTAGGCCTCTTACTGATATACTTGTACCATTGATAGTCACAGGTGAGGTGTCCGAAGACTGGAGGTTGGCGAACGTGGTGTCACTGTTTAAGAAAGGTGGTAAGGACAAGACAGGGAACTATAGACCATTGACCCTGACGTCAGTGGAGGGCACATTGTTGGAGGGAATCCTGAGCGACAGGTTGTACATTTACTTGGGAAAGCAAGGACTGATCAGGGAGAGTCAATGTGGCTTTATGCGTGGGAAATCATGTCTCACAAACCTGATTGAGTTTTTTTACAGAAGTAGCAAAAAAGGACTGATGAGGGCAGAGCAGTGGACGTGAACAATAAGGACTTCTCTAAGGCGTTCGAGGTTTGCAAGGGTATATCTCGTTGGATACAGGGGGAACGAGGCATTTTGATACTGAACTGACTTAAGGTAGAACGCAGACGGTGGCGGTGGTGCAGAGTTGATTTTCAGATTGTTGGCATGTGACCAGTGGAGTGTCACAAGGATCGGTGCTGGGTCCACTGCTTTTAGTCATTCATATAAATGATTTGATTGTGAGTATGAGAGGTAAAGTTAGTAAATTTGCTGATGACACCCAAATTGGAGGTGTAGTGGACAGCGAAGAAGGTTAATTCACATTAAGATGGGATTTTGATCAGATGGGCCAATGGGCTGAGAAGCGATAGATGGAGTTTAATTTAGGTAAATGCGAGATGCTGCATTTTGGGAAAGCAAATTTTAGCAAGAGTTATACTCTTAATGGTGAGGTCCAAGGGAGTGTTGCTGAACAAAGAGAACTTGGAGTGCAGGTTCATTGTTCCTTAAAGTAGAGTCACACAAAGACAAGACAGTGAAGACGATATTTGGTATGCTTTTCTTAATTGGCCAGAGCATTGAGTACAGTGGTTGGAAGGTCGTGTTGCGGCTGTACAGGAGGTTAGTTAGGCCACTTTTGGAATATTATGTGCAATTCTGGTCTCCATCCTATCGGTAGGATGTTGTGAAACTTGAAAGGGTTCTGAAAAGATTTATAAGCATGTTGCCAAAGTTGGAGGGTTTGAACTATAGGTGGAGGTTAAATAGGCCAGGGATATTTTCCCTGGAATGTTGGAGGCTGAGGGGTGACCATATAGTGGTCTATAAAACCATGAGGGGCATGAATGGGGAAATAGGCAAGCTATTTTCCCTGGTGTGGGGGAGTCCAGAACTAGAGGGCATAGGTTTAGGTTGGGATGGAAAAATGTAAAAATGACGTAAGGGGCAACATTTTCACACACAGGGTGGTACGTGTATGGAATGAACTGCCAGAGGAAGTGATGAAGGCTGGGACAATTGCAACATTTAGATGGCATCTGGATGGGTATACGAATAGAAAGTGTTTAGAGGGATATGGGCTGAGTGCTGGCAGGTGGGACTAGATTGGTTTGGGATATCTGGTCAGCATGGACGGGTTGAACGGAAGGGTCTGTTTCCATGCTGTACATCTCTATGACTCTGTGTCTGAAATTTAGCAATGACAATAATTTGACATGCACTGCCAAAAAAATAAATAGTTTATATTATTAAATTGTAGAATACAATAAGTTAAAAACTTACAATTTTGAGAATGAATGATAAAGAACAAAGAGCATTCCAACACAGGAACAGACCCTTTGGCCCTCCAAGCCTGCGCTGATCTAGATCCTCCTATTTTCTAAACCTGACACCTATTTTCTAAGGGCCTGTATCCCTCTGCTCCCCGCCCATTCATGTATCTGGCAGATACATCTTAGATGACACTATCGTTCTTGCCCCTACCACCTCCGAGCTTCCCACATATATTCCTCAGGCCCTAAACCTTTCCCTCTCACTTTGGAACTCAATTACTAGGGGTAATGAGTTTACAATTTGTGGTAGAGCTTCTTGGTATTAACCCTGTCTATCTCTCTATGGATTTTGTAGACGTCAATCAGGTCCCCCCTCAACCTTTGTCCATATAATTAAAATAATACTAATCTACCCAACCTCTTTCCATAACCAGCACCCTCCATCCCAGGCAACACACTGGTGAACCTACTCTGCACTCTATTCAATCATCCACATCCTTTTGGTAATGAAGTGACCAGAACTATATGCAGTATTCCAAATGCGGCCAAACCAAAGTCCTAAGCAACCGTAAGATGACCTGCCAGCGCCCGTACTCAACAACTGATCCAATAAAGGAAAGCATGCCAAATGCCTTATTGACCACTTTACTGACCTGCATTGCCAGATTCAGGAAACAATGAACCTGAATACCCAGATCTCTCTGTACCTCAATTTTCCCCAGGACTTTTCCATTTAATGCACAGTTCGCTCCAGAATTGAATCCTCCAAAATGCATCACCTCGCATTTGCACAGATTGAACTCCATCTGCCATATCTGTGCCCAATTTCTCCAATCTGTCTGTAATCTGCTGCATTCTCTGGCAGTCCTCTTTATTTTCTGCTACTCCATAAAACTTGGTATCATCTGCAAACTGGGAGAAAGTGAGGACTCAGATGCTGGGGATCAGAGCTTAAAAATGTTTTGCTGGAAAAGCGCAGAAGGTCAGGCAGCATCTAAAGAGCAGGGGAATCGACGCTTATGCCCGAAACATCGATTCTCCTGCTCCTTTGATGCTGCCTGACCTGCTTCGCTTTTCCAACAACACATTTTTTATCATCTGCAAACTTGCTAATCAGGCAAACGATACCTTCTTCCAAATCATTAATATATATCACAAACAACAGTGGTCCCAGCATGAATCGCTGTTGCACACCATTTGTCATAGGTCACCATTTTGAGAAATCCTCTTCTATTACTACTCTCTGTCTCATTTATTCCAGCCAGTTCTCTTTCCATCCAGATAGAACACCCTGAGGCCCATGCGACTTCACCTACTCCATCAGACTACTATGGGGAACCGAATAAAACACCTTACTTAAGTCCCTCAGTAGCTTCTCCAGCAGCTTCCCTACCATTGATGTTAGCTCGCTGGTATATAATTACGTGGATTATCCCCGCTACCCTTCTTAAACAAAGGGGCATCATTAACAGTTCTTCAGTCCTCCAGGACCTCACCAATGTTCAAGGATCCTGCAAAGATATAATTTAAAGCCCCACTTATTTCTTCTCTCAATTCCCTTAGTAAAGTGTGGTAAATCCCATCCAGATCTGGGGGCTTGTCTACATAACGAGCTTTTAGAATATCCAAAACTTCCTCCCTCTTCATGTCGACTTGACCCAGAGTACTCAGAGATCTACCCCTAACCTCAACATCCGTCATGTCCCTCTCCTTGGTGAATACAGATGCAAAGTACTCCCTAAGAATCTCACCCATTTTCTCTGACACAACACATAACTTTCTTCCTTTGTCCTTGTGTTGGCCAAACATTTCTCTAGTTACACGTTTGCTCCTTATATATGAAAACAAAGGCTTTGGGATTTTCCTCAACCCTGTTTGCTAAAGATATCTCATGACCACTTTTAGCTCTGTTAATTCCTCAATATTTATTGTGAAATGTGGTTAGTGTAAAAAAAATAAACATTTGTTTGTGCAAGTGGGAACTCAGACCTTTTCAAAGTGTTTTGTGTCAAAACATGTTTAAAATCCATCTCAGTGCAAATAAAAAGCAAGATAAGAAACCGCTGGGGAAGGGTAATTTTCAGCCACTTCTGAGGTTGAAAAGAGTGAGGGCTTGTACCAAGGGCAAAACAGTAACTATGGATGGTTTGAACATGCAAATTGACTCAATTAATCAACTGTGATAGCCTCAAATAAAGATTTATAGAGTGTATGAGAGATTATTTCTGTGAGCAGGACGTCATGGAACCAACCAGAGAATGGGCTAGTTTAGATTTGATATTATGTTACAAGGAAGGATTGGTGGATGAGCTTTGCCTTGGAAAGAGGAACCACAACTTGCTGGAGTTTCGCATTCAAATTGAAAGAGTGAAGACTGAGTCATACATGAGAGGTTTAGTGTTAGGCAATGATAATTATACTAGGCTAAAGAAGGATTTGGCCTAGGTGGACTGGGGGAGAAAAGAACAGTGAAAGGCAGGACAGATGAAGAAATTAGGAAAATAACTAGGGAGATACTAAAGACCGACAAGGAATTGCATAACGGGGAAAAATCATCCATATCTTGATAAGGAAGTCAAAGTTAACATGAAGTCAAAGTTAACATTTCTCCTTATCTCCGTTCGAAAAGATCTTTTCTTGACTCTCAGGCTATGACCTTGATTCCCTTCTCTCCTAACAGTGGAAGCATCTTCCAAACATCTACTCTGAACAGGCAACCAGTATTCTGTATGTTTCAATTAGAGCCACTTTCATCCTTCAAAACTCCAGCGAGTATAGACACAGAGACCTCATATGTTAAGCTTTTCATTCCTAAGACCATTCTTATGAAGCTCCTCTGAACACTTTCCGGGGCAGTACATCTTTCCTGAGCTATGGGGCCCAAAGCGGTAGACAATAATCCATGCTGCTTTAATATTGAAGCCCTCTGAAAATAAATGCCAGCAGTGTATTTGCCTTTCTGACCAGATGGGCCACCTGAAATAATAATCTTACGATGGACATAATGAATTTACCATGAAGTTACAAAAATGAACAATGATTAAAGCATGCTGGGAGGTAGAACCCAGCCTTGACGAAAGTCTCTGTCGTAATGCACATATTACAGAATCCAGACAGGCTGCATCTCCCTACAAATGCCAACAAACTCGACAGCTACAAACCCTGTAATACCTACATGAACTTGGACCTGAATGGGACAATGGACTGCCGTCCTTGGGTCATCAATGTGACAACCCCAGTTGGATCTGATTGATCAGCGTAAATGAACCTGATCATTCCATTGGCACATCGTCCACACCCTCCCAAAAGGCGTGAAGACTTGGAAGGATAAGAATTACTGCAAAACCCCTCGAGAATAACCGCTTGAAGAGAAGACACCTCCAAGAGACTATCAGAAGAACAAAAAGACTTCACCACATGGAATCCGGTCACCTTCTCGTGGGGTGGTATGTGATCATCCAAAGTTAAGTTCGTTTGTAGTGTTTTTCGTTACATTATAATGCATTTTATTGTTCTAATATTAAATGTGTTCAATAAGCAAATATTATTGTTTGTAAGAGTTGACTCAGTTGTTTTTCTGAATGTAAGATTTCCAGCACACTGTGTGGCAGATATAACACCTTCCTAAATACTGACTCAACTTGCACATTTATGGTCTTATGGTCTTATGGTCTTATTTACCTTAAGACAATCCCGGACTGGATCTTGAAAATCTATTTGTACTTCAGACTTCTGAATTTTCTGCCCAGTTATAAAATAGTCCATGCCTCTCTTCTACCCTCTAAAGTGCATCACCACTCACTTTCTCAGGTTGAACTCCATCTACCACTTCGTTGCCTATTCTCCTACCCTATCTAAATCCTTCTGCCTCCTCAATGGTACCTGTCCCTCTACCTACCTTTGCGTCATCTAAAAGCCGCGCCGGAATGCCCTCAGTTCCTTCATCTAGATCCTTAATGTTCAAAGTAAAATGTTGTGGTTTCCTTGCGGAACACCAGTTGCCATCGTCTGCTATCCAGAGAAGGACCCTTATATTCCCACTCTCTACTTTCTGCCAGACAGCTGAGCTTCTGTACACACTAGTACCTTGTCTCTGACACCATGGGCCTCCTGACACTCAGCAGCCTCCTGTGAAGCACATTGTCAACGTCCTTCTTGAAGTCCAAATAGATAGTATCCATTAGCTCTCCTTGATCTAACCTGCTTGTTACATCCTCCAAGAATTCTAACAGCTTCATTAGCATGACCTCTCCTTGACAAAACCATACTGACTTCGCCCTTCTTTAGAACGCACTGGCAAGTATTCAGAAATCTCATCCTTCACAATGGATTCCAGGAACGTACCCATGACCGGGGTTAGGCTTTTGCCATATTCCTTTTTTTTAAACAGAGTGCTATGGAGATGCAAAAGGGTGGTGACCCAGTAGGTATGAGTCTGCATATCTCTGCCCAAGACTCGGGCAAAGTGCGGTACCCCACCCCCCGCCCCCCTTACCTCGCCTGTTAAATTGTTTAAACCAGTTTTTTTTTCCCAGCAGCCTTGGTCATTCTACATCAATCTTTAGAATTTGATGCTTTTAAAAATGACCAAAGGCAAAGGTTCTCGCAGTTCACAACGGAAAGGGACCCCTCCCCCCACCCCGCATGCACAGACGTCTGCGGCCCCCCCCCGGGGGACTCACCTGCAGGGGTGAGCCTGATCTCGGAGCTTGTTAAACTCCGAGAGAAGATTGATACGTCCATTGAAGAGGCTCAGTCCAGATGGGAGTCAGTCTCGGTCATGCTTCAGAAATATGACTGAGAGATCGAGAAACTCGGGCAGCGTGTCGGGGAGAGCTGAATAACAGGCCGTGACCTCCAAGACTACTGCGGAGTCATCCATGGGTCAGGTCTGGGCTCTGAAAAATCCAGTCCCGAACTTAGAGGAACATATTGATGACATCGGAAATCCAGATCGTCGGAAACATATTCGGTTGCTTGTCCTTCCTCAAAGGAAGAGGAAAGCCTGCGGTTTGATTTCCTGGAGCAATGGCACCCACAGCTGCTGCAACTAGAGTCAGAGCTGGGCCAGGTGTAGGCTGAATGGGCCCACCGGGTTGCCGTGCGCCAGAACGGGTCGGACCAGCGACCTCGCCCAGTCCTAGTTCAACGACAGCATTACAGGGGAAAACAGATGCTGCTAGAGGCCTCCATAGTCTCGGGGAAGGATTCTCATGCCATGATATACAAGAGCTCCAGGATAATGCAGTTCCAGGACTTTTCTCCGTCTGTGGACCGCAAGAGGAAGGCATTTGATGAGGCGAAGTAGCGTCTGAGGGATTTAAATATTCAATATTCGTGCAATATCCGGCAACACTGTGCTGCAGTCATGGAGGATCTGTGCATAACTTCGGGTCACCAGAAGAAGCAAAATAATTTCTGGATGCTGTCAAGTAGACTGCGGGACCTGAACTGTATGGATAATGGCGTTATTTTGCCCTCCTTTTGTTTTGTTTCCTCCTCCTTTCTTCCTCTTTCTCTTATCCATCTTTCCTTGGTGGGTGGGGGTAGGGGTAGGGTGTGGATCAATCATTATCCTTTCTATGGACTTTTATCTATAGGTCGCGCGGGTTAGGAACGTTTCTGGGTGTTTTTTTAATTTGTTTGCTTATTATTTGCTGGGATTGTAATTTTGTAATTTTATGTATTTTCATGTTATGTTGTTTTGCAAAGTGTATCTAGGTGATGGTGTGTGTGGGGGGGAGGGGGGAGGTGGGCGGGTCACCCATCTTTAACTTCTGTCTTATAAGACATTGGAATTTATTTGCTCTAATTTGTAATGCCTGGGCCAAGGGAATGTCTCTGGCTGGGAGATGTTATGGCGGGATTATTGGAAGGTAGTAGTGCCTCCTGTGAACAAGGGGGAAAGTCTCATTTTAAGTAAGTTTTATGTTATTTGTTTTTAGGAGTAGTTCTTAGTTGTTTTGATTTCACTGTTTTAAAGAGTGTTTTTTGTGTGAATCATTTTTGGTTTTATTCAATGTCTTTGGGTGGGGATCTCCCTCCTGGGGGGGTCTCGGGCTTGCTCGGACGATCATGGCTAGTCATTCGTTTCGGTGATGCACCTGGACTGTCAAGGGTAGCCACTCACCAATCAAAAGGAAAAATACATTATCAAGTCTTAAAAAGGAAAGGGCGGATGTAGCCCTTCTACAGGAGACACATCTACTTGCTAAGGAGCATTCGAAGCTGCAATAGGGTGGTTTTGGCCGGTGTTCTTTTCATCTTTCAGCTGAAAAAAGTAGGAGAGTAGCCATTCTTATTCGGAAGAATCTTCCCTTCCAAATGGTAAGCCAGATAAAAGATGAGTCTAGATGGTATATATTAATTAATGCACTAATATATGGGCAGGAATATGGAATTTTGAACCTTTATTGCCCCCCGGTGCACACTTTTAAATTTGTGATGGAAGTGGTCTCCAAGTTGATGGCTCTCGGGATGCACCACACAATTATATGGGGGGATTATAATTGTATCATCGACCTCGGAGTGGGCAGAATACCTAAGAGCTCTGCGGGCATATCTTTGAGATTTAGGCAGTTGGCGGATCTGAGTAGGGAGTTGGGGCTGGTGGAAGTGTGGAGGTGTCTTCACCCAGAGGCTAGAGACTTTGCTTTGTATTCTAACCCACACAAGTGCCATACCAGAATCAATATGTTTCTGTCACCTCGATCATGTTGAACTCAATATTGTTTTGTGAAGTAGGTTTTTTATATATATATATATATATATATATATATATATATATATATATCCGACCATGCCACAGTATAAATGGAGGTTAAGACTAGTGATGATGAGATAGCTTCCCGACATTGGGGTATGGAGCTATTCCTATTAAAGGATAGTAAGTATATAAAATATTTCTTGAAGAATTTAAAACCTTCTGGGATATCAACACAGGCACGGCCAGTAACCCATCAGTGATGTGGGAGACTGCGAAGGCACACGCATAGGGCTTGGTTATCTCATATTCTGTGACCCAGAAAAGACAAATGGGAGAACAACAGTGTCTGCTCGAGGCTCACCTGAAGGTGGCTAAGACAGTGTATGTGGATAGACCCTCCATTACTAAACTACAGCGGGTCACAGCACTTGGATAACCTTGAATACCACACTTAATCAAACAGCAAAGAGGGAGATAATAGTGACGAAGCAGAGACTATTTGAATACGGTGACAAGCCTGGCAGGTATCCAGCATACCTTGCCAGAAAGAAAAAGGCCGCCCAAGCCATTACGTCTTTAGAAAGAGTGCTGGCAACTTGACCTGTGATCGTAAGAAAAAATCAATGCAGTCTTTAGAAGGTTCTATTTCGAATTTTATAGGCCACAGGGCTGTGAGGATATAACAACGAAGATAAAGTCTTTATTTAATAAAAAGCCTTGCCCTCCCGGGCCTAACCTGGAAGCAGGTGCTGTTCTTCAATGCCCCCCTAGCAACCAAGGAAATACAGGGCGCAGTGAGGCAGCTCCAGAGTGGCAAAGCGCCCGAACCAGATGGATTCCAGGCTGAGTTCCAAATCGAATTGATTGGTGAATTGGTCGGGCCACTGATAAATATGTATAATTACTCACATAGTCAGGGCTGCTTCTCGCCTTCTCTGAGAGAAGCAAATATTTGTCTCATTCTCAACAAGGAAAAGGCTCCAAATGACTGCTCTTCATATAGACCTATGTCCTTGTTGAATATTAAAATTCTCTCAAAAGTGTTGTCATGAAGACTGGAGAGGGTTTTATGATTCATTGTTAAAGAAGGCCAGATGGGGTTTATAAAGGGTCACAGATCAACTAATAACATTAGAAGAGTCTTAAATATGGTACAAGCCTGCCAGCAGGGAGCGATGCCAGGATTAGTTGTCTCCCTAGAGGCAGAGAAGACATTCGATCGGGTAGAATGGCCAAATCTCGTTTATATGCTGGAACGGTTTGGTGTTAGTGAGGTCTTTACGAAATGGGTTACAGTATTATATAATGATCCCAAAGCAGCGGTGATCACCAACAGTTTAAGTTCAGATGGCTTTAGCGTTGGTAGAGATTGTCATCAGAAATGCCCTCTCTCACCATTATTATTTACGCTAGTGATTGAGCCGTTGGCGGAATCTGTACGAGCTGACCTTCATATAATGGCTCCGGAGGTAGGCTCGGGTAAGCACAAAATTATTCTCTATGCAGCGGGCGGCACGGTGGCACAGTGGTTAGCTCTGCTGCCTCACAGTGCCAGGGACCCGGGTTCAATTCCCGGGCGACTCTCTGTGTGGAGTTTGCACATTCTCCCCGTGTCTGCGTGGGTTTCCTCCGGGTGCTCCGGTTTCCTCCCACAGTCCAAAGATGTGCGGGTCAGGTGAATTGGCCATGCTAAATTGCCCGTAGTGTTAGGTTAGGGGTGTGGGTGGGTTGCGCTTCGGCGGGGCGGTGTGCACTTGTTGGGCCGAAGGGCCTGTTCCCACACTGTAAAAAATAATCTGATGTCCTCCTTTTCTTAAATGATCAATTGACATCTGTGCCCTGCTTAATTCAAGTGGTTAAATTATTTGGCATGTTCTCAGGTTATAAAATCAATTTGTGAAATCAGAGGCCATGTCGCTGGGAGGTCTTGCCAGTGTATCGAATTTGCCGGATGAATCCCGTTTTGCCTTTGGGTGGTCACTGGGAGGTTTTCTTTACTTAGGTATTTTTAATACTCCGGCATTTGGGCACCTATATAAAGTCAATTATACACATTTACTGGAGAAATTATGGTAGGACCTTCAACACCGGGAAGATCTCCCGATATCCTGGCTCGATAGAATAGTTTTGGTCAACATGAACATCCTACCTCGCCTGTTATACGCTGAGAGAATGCTCCCCTTGATGCTGCCGAGACAGGTGCTATGTAAGCTTTATGGTTGGCTCGGCTCCTTTATTTGGAGTCATAGACGGCCCCTTATTAAATTCGAAAAGCTACAGCTTCCACAAGTAAGGGGTGGGCTGGATTTTCCAGGTTTCAGGAGGTGCCAATTGAGCTCTCTATTAGCCTACGTAGCTGATGGGTCTCTTGTGATCCCCAATCAACCTGGTTCGATATTGAGTCATCCCAAGCAAAATATCCCCTCATCAATCTACTATTTATGGACAAGGTGAGAGTTATTATGTATCATTGTGAAAATCCTATTGCATTAAATGCAATCAAAGCCTGGACGATAACACGACAGGATGAGGGTAACCTACAAAAATCCTCCCCGTTTACCCCTATAGTGGGAATATTGGGATTCCAGCCAGGGCTGCCTGATGCTGTATTCAGAACCTGGGAGTCTAGAGGTATCTCCTGTTTGGGAGACCTGTTCGATGGGGAGGTCATGATGTCCTTCAAACAGCTGCGTCAGAAGTTTGGGCTGCATAGCAAAGATCTTTTTTTCGATATTTTCAAATACGAGACTTTATACAAAAGAAGACCATGTTGATAATTGATTCTTATAAATCGGATAGGGAAAGGAGAGTGCTTTGGCCGATGGGTCCGCCCGTGGTCAGTACTCTCTACCATAAACTATTTAATAAAGTATCAAAGGATATGGAACGGTTATATAAAATCTACAGTCAAGAATTAGGGATGGAAATCTCCTTAGAGATGTAGGAGGACGTCTGGGAAAACGTCAGGAAGATGTCTATCTGTAACAGAACTCAGGCTATCCAATTCGAGATACCTCATTGGGCTCAGATGGCACCTAAGTGACTTGCAAAGTTCCAGGCAGGAGAATCTTTAATGTGTCCCATACGCAAAACAGAAGTTAGCACTCCCACGTATTGTCTGAGGACATGCCGTAAGATCTGCATGTGTTTGAACAGAGTATCGAATGCCGTGTTAAAGATTTTGGGCACTGAGATTGGGTGGGACCCAGTGCCTCTACTTTTGGGCTCCCCAAACTTCCCTTCTTTGGATGTATACGGGAGGAAATTATTCATTATCCGTTCATTTTGTCCGGGGAAAAACATTTTAGTGAATTGGATATCCGAAGGTTTCCCAAGACTTTAAAATTGGGACAGGATAGTCATGGAATATATCCCCCTTGATTTCCTTACGAATATGGTGAACCAAAAGACGGAATTATTTTATAGAACATGGCAGACATTTATAAACTACATTGACACAGATATATCAGCCACATTGTTCAGGGCCTTTGCTTAGCCGTGGGGATAGTTCTGGCTGGTTCGGGGGCTCCTGGGAGTAGGAATCCTGTATCAATACGGGTTCTGTTATGACTTAATATATATTTTAAAATATATATATCGAGTTATTTATTTACTTATTTATTTTCTTCCTCCTTTTGTTGAGTTTTAGTAATGTAGGATAACCTATTTTATTATTTGCTAGTTTGGAGATTAGATTAGCAGTTTGTTTTAAAAATCGATATTCGGGTTGTTATTATATTGTAAAGCAGAATACACTAGTTTGTACTATTTTTGTATTTTTTTTATAAAAAAGTAGAAAATTTTCTTTTTATTAAAAACAAACAGGGTGTCACGTTCGTCATTTTCTCGTCTTCTGTGACCCTCCCTGATCCCAATGATTTCTGGAATATCACCATTGATGTCTCCATCCAGCTTATTTATCAATTTAGTTTGTCGAGCAACTTCTCCTAATCAGCTCTGCCTCCTCAGTCGCTTGAATTTTTTGGATATTATTCATGTCTTCCGCCGTAAAATCTGAAGTGAAATAATTATTCAGTTTCTCATCTATTATTTGTTCTATGCTACTATCACTCCAGTGTCATTTTCCAGTGCCCTAATATCCACTTCTACTTCCCGTTTTTGCCCTTAATATATCTAAAAAGACTCTTACAGTCATCCTTTCTATCACTGGATAGCTTAACTTCATCTTTAATCTCCGCCCCTATTTCTTATTTTGTTCGTCTTTCTAAGCTTCCCAATCCTCTTTTTCCCACTGCCATTTGCCATGTTATCTGCTTTCTCTTTTTCTTTTACCCTCGACATGCATTGCCCAGTCATCCATGGATGCCTCATCCTCCCTGTACAATGCATCTTTTACCTCGGGATAAATCTCTGCGGTGACTCCTAAATTGCTCTGAGAAACTCCCGCCATTACTCTTCCACTGTCTTTCCTGCTCGGCTTGTCTCCCAATCAATTCTCCCTACCTCCTCCCCCATATCTTTGTAGGTGCATTTATTCAGCTGTAATATTAACGCCGATTCTACTTTCTTCCTCTCAAATTGAAGTTTAGATTGGATCATATTACGATCACTACCTCCGAAGGGTTCCTTTACCTTAAGCTTCCTTCTCACGTCTGACTCACTGCACAGCTCTAAATCCAATATTGCCGTTCCCTTGTTGCCTGCATCATAAGCTGCTCCAAAAAGCCATGTTGTAGACATTCCACAAATTCCTTTTCCTTGCAAACCACTACCAGTCTGATTTTCCCAATCCACCTGCATATTGAAATCCCCCCACTCATTGTAACTTTGCCTTTTCTACATATATTTTCTATCTCCTGGTCTATCATGCGCATCAGCTCCTGACTATGATTCAAAGTAATTGGAGTAATGGAGTAATGATAATTGGAGTAATGATACATTACTCCAAATATGGTTTTACACATTTGTGGTTCCTCAATTCTACCCACACCACACCATTCCACACCATCTGACCCTACATTGAGTAATGGGAACTGAGTGATAGGACTGCAGCACACTTTAGCTTTGTTCTAAATTTATAGTTTCGAAATGGAGTTAAAATATTTCGTTTAAATTACTTTGAAATGTCGCCACAGTGTGTTTCTTTGGCCAAATATTCTGTCTGTATTAGGAAAGCATACAAATTGTTGAAACTGTTGGAAAAGGAAGATGTGAATAGGACATGAGTCCATGAAGAGATATAGGTTGGGCCAAGTGAACAGGCAAATATTGGTGTATGGAACTTAGTAGGAAAAATGTGTCTGTGCTCAAAGACATTGGCGGGTTGAGTGGAAACGTAATGTATTATTTCAGTGGAGAGATTGGCTTTAGGCACAGAGGAACCAGGCACCTGGGTTACAAAATAAAAACTTTACGTGTACATCAAACTTTTAGGGAGCTAAGATAAAAGTTGAAACTTTCTAAAACAGAATACATTTAAAAGTAGGGGCGATTTTCTACAGATCGACAAGGTAATGGTGTAAGCACATCGAGAGAGCGATGTCCACAATGATATGAAATGCAATCCATAGAAGATTCACTCAGCTGACTCCTGGGAGGAGCGTTTATTTTTGGAGGATATCTTGAATTGACTGGCTCTGGATCTGCTGGGGTTTAGGCGAACAACATGTGATCTTGTTTAATCCCAGAATATTGCAAGTAGTCTTTCAAGTTGAATTTTGAAACAATGTTTCAGCTTGTGTGAGAGATTACCATGAGTGGATGAATTATAAAACTGAAGAATGTCTCTGTGAAGAAGTTGGTGATTCGGTGTAATCATCTCATTGTGTTGTGTCTTTGTGGAATTCTCTTCCCAGAGAGCGATGGAGAATAAGACATTGGATATTCCTCAGGCAGAGGCCGGCAGATTCTTGACTAAGAATGATGCACTAGCATTGTAAGGGCAAAGGAGGAATGTGTGATTGAGGTCACAATCAGATCATCCACGATCTTATCGCATAACGGAACAGTTTTGATTCTTTACTTCGGATGCTAGTTTCTAAATTTCTGTTGTCTTTCGATACTGAAAAAAATTATGACACGTTTCTCATGAGCATGAAGACTTTTCCTTTCAGTTTATGGGGCACGGCTTTCCAGACGGGACTTTTAAATGGCACTCCAAACCGCTCAGGAAAGATTCATGATGTTGTCGAGAGGTCAGGAGCTTAGGAAAATGGGAAAGCCTTGCTTGAAACTGCTTTAGAAATCAGATTGGGTCGAATAGATAACTTTAACAATGCAGATTCCTTTCAGTTGTTCTTGTGAGGTGCGTTTCATTAGCAAGGCCAGCATTCTGTTGCCTGTGTTTAATTTCAATTCAGAATATGGTGATAAACCCAGGCATTCTTGTGGTGCAGAACCACTAACATGTATGTTACAAAGAGAGAAACGGGGTTCTTAACAATTTGATAGTGAAGGGAGAATGATATAGCTTCAAATCCTGTGGGCCCTTGGAGATTGCATTCCTCACTATTTGATGCTCACAAGCTGTGGAAATAAGCTCTGTTTCCAACAATTAAAGTGACAGAGTCATACAGCATTCAAACCGACCCTCTAGCCCAATACAACTACATCAGCCAGAAAACACCATACTACATTATTTCCAGCAACCTGAAGATCTACAGCCTACTATTCCCTGGCATTTTGCGTTTAAATGCCGACTTACCATGCATCTGTGACCTGAGCTTTTATTCTTTCAATTTATGCACGAAATGGTTTCACAGAAATAGATCACACAACTTCAACGACAGTGACAAACTCATTGAATCAATAAGATGTCCTCATTGTTTAATAATTATTAGAAAATCGAATTGTCTTTTTAGTTCATTTGGAATTTTAATGGAGCTAGACCAGCATTAATTGCCGTTGAGACGTTCCAGTCCAGTTGGTGTTGGTCCATTCAAGTGGCTGTTGAGAGGGAGTTCCAGCTGTGCATCGCATATGTCGGTTTAACTGGGAGTAAATATTACTGCTGATGGATGGAGTGTGACACAAGCCACTCGCTGGAAAACTAACTCTTTGTCAATGCGAATATATGAGAAGGAATTCATTATTCTTCAGAGAAATAACAACCTTATACAAGGAGTCTATATAATAATGAAGCGAAGTCTGTTTCTATGTTATTGGTGTCCTTAAAATAATGGTGTCAAACAGCTGGAATAATGCTGATGCTGTCGTTGGACGATTCTTGCACTGAGCATGTGAATTAACATGGATGTTTTAAGGGATCTCTGGGCTGTCCTAGGTTGAGTAAGTACTGATACTCCATGGGATGATGCTGGCTTGTAATCTCGCCACTTACTGAGCACAGTTCAATGGAACAAACCAACAAGTCTCATTGGTTTCTGCTTCAGGATATATCAGAGCTTTCATGTATGCCACCACGTGAAATCTAGTATTAAAGACAAGGCCCATTGAGTCTGGACCATCCAATGCCCAAACAAGTGTTTTATAATGTTTGTGAGATTTCCTTTCTTATCTGCCCTCTGAGGCAATGCATTCTAGACAAAAACCATTGTCTGGGTTCAAAACAGATTCCATAAATCCTCTCTTAATGTCTTGTCTTTCATTTTAAATGTGATATTCCTTGTTTTTGCCCCTTTGACTAAAGGGAACAGCTGCTGTCTGTTCACTCCGCTAATACCCGTCATGCTCTTATACACGTCTGTCAGGTTCAGTTTCCTCCCACAGTGCACACAGGTTGAGCAGATAGACCATGCTAAATTACCCATCATGTGCAGCTAGTCGTGATATCCATGGGAGACGCAGGGACAGGGTAGGAGTCGGGTTAGCCATGGGAAATGCAAGAATGGGATCTGAGGTGGGTCTGGAGGCAATGCTTTGCAGAGGGTCAGTGTGGACTCGATGGGCCAATGTCCCGTACAATAACAAAAATAAAGGTAAAATCAAACAAAGAAATATACTGAGGTTTTGAACCAAAAGCAAACAGAGTGCTGGGGAAACGGAGTAGGTTTGGCAGCCACAGTCGAGAGAAAAACAGAGTTAGCATTTTGAGTCCACTCGCCATGCATCAGTCATGAAAGCAGCTGGGAAATAGTGTAATATGTGTTGGTGGATTGAGTTGAATATATGGAGAAATAGAGACATTGAAAAATATAAACAAAGGGACTGTGGATAATCAGCTGGTATGGAAATAAGTTGGGAGATCATTTTTATTTATGTTTCACCTTTCTCATAGGGAGTTCTGTCCCCTCCCTGGTTGTGGTCATCTTCTTTTCTTAATTGATGGGGCATGGGTGTTGTTGGCTGGGCCAGCATTTATTTCTCTTTCCGAGTTGATTTGAGAAAGTGCTGGGGAACTGCATCTCTGAACCACTGGACTTTGAAGTGCTGTAGACTGGCAGTGCTCAGATCTGTCTGGTTTCACTTCTTTGAGACCTTGTAGTGTATAACTGAATATCAGACTTGGCCATTGCAACGAGCATTTGATAGTCTACCACTGCTGATGGTTTGGAATCACATGTAGGCCAGACCAGTGAAGATAACAAATTTCCTTCCCTGAAGGACACTAGTGAGCCAGATGTTTTTAGTTTTTACAACCATCAATATTTCATTAGATTTCTAATTCTAAATACTTTATTGAATTCAAATTCCAGCGTCTGATGTGGCGGGATTGATGTCCGGGTTTGGGCCATTACCTGGGAAAGGTATACCATTGTGAAATATTTGTGGAAATCTCAGAATTTATAGACTAGAGAAAATACCGCTAGACCATCACCTCCCCCAGCATCTCCACCATCAATAGCAGTGTTGCTGTTATCGTGACTGAGGTGCAGAAAATTGTGCAGTTACATTGTCAACTTTTTCCATGGAGAGCACAACTATTCATATTTCAGGGACGGCACAGAAATGTAACAGTTAATCAGCCAGGAATAGAAACAGAGGAGAGGTAGTCATTTTATACATTGAGTGGGTGTATCATATATGTCAGTATTGACTTGCACCTGATATCAGAAAGTCAGTGTAGGTTCTCTGGATGGTTTTCTTGGATTTGTGTTGTCAGCTGCTGCAAACGTTCAGGGAGACCTGAGAACCTGATGTTTCTACTCTGTGCAAGGTATGGAGATAGATTTTACAGTGTATCTGGATCTGCAGAGACTGCATAGGGAGAGCAGAGCACTGCACTCTCCTTACTGAGATTTCCACAAATATTTGCCAATGGTATACATTTCCCAGGTGCAAAGAGTGAAGCCAGTTTATTTCAACAATGAGGAGATCACAGAGCTGTGCAGTCTCACACTAGGGAGAGGACTGTACTCAAAATGTCCATCAACCATTTTGATTCTGGATCTTGCCAGACAGGAATGGGGGACATATCCATTATGCCAGAGTCTCACGTATTCACGAAGTGACAGAGGCCATCTCTGTCCAGTCAGGTGAACATATTGGTTCTGGCCATACAAAAGATGGAACAGAAAATCTTTTTGGAAGTATTAGAGAACAGGGTCACTGCGAAAGAGAGGAACTTCAAGAAATTTAGAATTTGTAAAGTTGAAGTACTCAAAAAAACTTATTGAGTTGAAGGTTAGTAAGCTGCTGGATTAGATCAGTGACGAATTTAGAGGGCTACATAGATAGGGTTGGAGAATTGAGCTTGCTGGATAGCTCTTTTTGGAGCTGGTGCAGACACGATGGAGCAATGACTTCCTTCTTTCCTACCTGTTCGTTAATTATATGAAGGAGGTCAAAGCTCTATAGATTCTGTAACGGATCATGCATACTAGTAAGCAGCTATTACGACCACACATATTTACAACAGGGTGGAGGGTGAAGACAGAAAACCAATTGGGGATAGGTTTATGTCGCTAGTGAGGAAACTATGAGCATTTTTTGTAATTAATGTTAAATAGATCATTGGAGAACAATGTAATGATTGAGCAGCAACAACCTAGATTCAGGACAGGAAATCTATCTTTGAAAAACGTATTGGAGTTTATGGAGGATATTGGTTGTGACATCGACGAGTGAGAACTAGTGGGAACGGTCTATTTAAATTTTCAGGAGAAAGTTGACACAGTTGCACACAGGTGATTGAAAAAAGTTACAGTCCTTGGGTAAGGGGGAGGTATCCTTCATCGATTGAGAATTGGATGATGGACAGAACAGAGACGAGGGCCATCCTTTGGACAGAAGGTCACGACTGATTGGGATCACATGCATAAGTGCTTGGAAAACCGCTATTTGTAACACAAAGAAGTGATTTGAATGTGAACAACATATACAGTCCTTTTCATGTAATTATTAGAAGATGAGAGGTTGGGAAGTGCTTTTGGCAATAAAGGACCTGGATGTACTTGGTCATAAGTCACGAACAGGATTCATACAGGGCATCCATTAATCTGGACAAAAAATGAAATGGCAGCCTTCATTACAAAATGAGTCATATGCAGGAGTTGTGGAGTGTTGTTGAGGCAGTATTTGGGCTATCGTGGACAGAATTTCTCTCCTTTATAAATCAATGATCTCCTTGTCACAGAGGCAGTGCAAAGCTATTTTATCACAATAATCTCTGGGATGATGGTAACATGAAGAGACCGTGAAGGAAATGGATGTTTAATTTGTAGCACGGTGAGAGAATGAGAGTTTACTACATTGAAATTTTAAGAACATGGACGAACATTATTTTCATTTAAAGACATTGCTGGCATGAGAAATTGCATTTTCCCCATGATACGTGTTTCTGTGAACTTTATGTAGCTCTGTGGAGCTCCTATGTTGGTTGAGAGACTGCTTCAGGCCCTGACTGAACTCTTACCAACTCAATGTGCAAATGGCATGTGACCCTGCACTGAGCTTCACAATGTTCACAACTCTGTCAGCAGAGACAATGCCTTACTTCTGAAAGAGTTAGCCATTCCCAATAGCTTCTGCCCTCCATAGAGAACACCAGTCTACTTTCTCAGTAATGAAAGATGTTTCATCGAGACTTCACATGAAACATTTGTCTTCTCTCTTCACCGTCAGCAAACCAAGTTGATGTATCGATTGTGTACCATCATCAATGGAGCCAGGAGGAACAACATGGAGCAGTGTATCCATGCAGTCTCTCCTCTTCATTGGTTTATCATGGTGGAGTGTCTATAACATCCTTCTATTTCTGTACAAGGGGCTTGAAGGGCTGAATGGCCGCCTCCTGGTGTCAGTGGAGAAGCTCAAGGGCCTGATTGCACAATCCCTGGTTCCTGTTTAACAGCTCAATGTGTTTGACTCGGCTCCTTCTCTTCCTGTGTAATAGGCAGACGGGATTGAATAGGCTATCCATACTCTTATTGAATAGTGTTGATTGACTGAATGAGCTCCACACATTCCTGTGAAGCGAGCTCGAGGTGCTGAATGAGCTCTTCCCTTTACTGTAGTAATGCACAGTGTCCAGCAGTACTGTTACATGAATGTTACCAACCTTTTAACAGCACAAGCCTGAATGATGCCCGGATCTTGCTGCACGTGGACACAGGTGCTGAGGGAGGACACAGAATTCTGAACATTCTGTGATCTCCATTGACCTTCCCCACTTCTGAGCTTATGATGGGGGGAAAGATATTGAGGAGAAACTGAGGAAGATTGTGCTGTGGATCTCCCGCAGAGACGTCCCGGGACTGAGGTAGTGGATGTCCAAGAACCACAGCCATCTTCTATGTGCTGAATCCCTCCAACTGGTGGGGAGATTCCTCCTAAATTCCATTAAGTTCAATTTTTTTTCACGTTCTTTGGTACAATCATCAGTCAAATACTGCCTTGTTATCAGGGCCAGTCACTCTTTCCTGGTATTCATATATATCGTTGACGTCAAAAGGTCACGCTGTATGTGTGCGGTGTGTTTCCTTCTCAATGAGGGGAGTGACCATCGGCACGTCTCTAATTCAGAGAGGTAGGGGAGATAGATTACTGAGATACTTGAAAGACAGGGATGGATGGATGTTGACACGTCAAACACTGCGGGAGCTGGGGCCGAGAGCAGATCAGCCATGACCCTATTAAAGGGAAAGGCAGGCAGTAGGAGCTGAATGTCCTATCCTGCTTCTTTTGTTCTTGCATTCTGATATTGGAAGTTTCATCGTTGTTATTTTTCTGGAAGCCCTGTGAAGGAATCTTGTAGTCAGAGAGACCAGAAGATTATGTGATCACCATCTGGGTACAGTATGGGGGCATTATTCACTTTGAATCTAGGTCTACAACACGACCAATAAATGGAACCAGGAGAACTTCTGTAAAGAGAGAGGAGGGGACTGTTTCATCGTAACACCCACTCTTTTCGCAAGAGCGTTTTCCAATCCACACCAAATCATGTCTGACTGTATTCAGGGGCTGAATGGTCACCTCGGTTTCTGTGCACCAGGTAGTCGGAGCAAGTGGTCTCCAACTGCTATTGAGTAGCAGATCGAGGGGCTGAATGGAATGGGGCAAAGTCGAACTGAGAAACAGGTGTGGGTCCCTGCCCCAACAGAAACTAAGATTGTGACTGATCAGATTGCGGTTCCAGTCCCACGTTCCCAACTGCAGCTTTGAATCACTTTTCCGTCAAATATTTAACTGACACATCTTTGAGTAAATGCAACCACACAGGTACCACAAACCTTGGGCCAGAGAATTCCCTCTCAAATGGCCTTTTGAGAATTCCTCCTTATCCCTGTTCCTACCAAGGTTAGAGATTCATTGTTTCCGTTTCTAGTCCCAATCCTCCAGAGGTCACAACAAATTAAACAATAAAACTAAGGATTCAGTTTTAGAAAACAATATACTCATTTTTATACAGGTACTATGAAAACATAAACTATGTGTAACTAAGTGTGTGATATTGCAAATAATATCCGTCTCAGACTGGATCAGGTTCAGAGTTAGGAACAAGCCAGATAGGTTTCCTCAATTTTTACAAATATCTAATCTAAAACCAAAGCAACGTTACTCGAATTACGATGGATACATAAATGACATACAATTTGATATACAATTGACAATATGTACATCAACATTTATTTTGTCTAAATCTGAGACAGAGAAACATGCTCACAAAGACACAGACACAGACACAGACACACACACACACACACACGTCTGAAGGCACAGCAGAAAAAAATGTAACTCTGCAGAATATTAGTTCGGAAGAGCTTTGTCCAAAAAGCAGTTAATTTCATGACAAAAGCAAAATTGAAAATGTTTCAATTGTGATTCTGCCTCTGACGTTATTCTGCCTCACAGAAGCTGCTCGCGCTGGGATTTCTCCTGGAACAATTGGTTTTTGGCTGAATTCCCTTTGCTGCAGTCAGTGGAGTGATCCCAATGAATCCTCAGCAGTAACCCTCAAAAAGTGTTAAAGATGGCTGATTGGTTTTCAGCTCTCATATGTTGCTGTAGAGAAGTACAAGTAGTGATGGAGCAACGGCTGTTTGTTTCTACGACAGGTTACATTTTCCCCCAATCTGATCTGAAACATACAATAATGTGACCCGAACACTAGCCTGGTCGATATCAGGTCTGGTTGAACATTTCCCTGATTGCATGACTCCATCCCTGTTATCTGCTCCATTTTGAAATGATTTGTAATTTATCATTTGAAGGCATGTGTATATGTGTCTGCATAATTTTTGAACAATAGATTTATGTTTTCATAGTACCTGTATTAAAATGAGTATATTGTTTTCTAAAACTGAATCCTTAGTTTTATTCTCTCATCCATTAGCTACCCCCCAATAAACTCTCTTCATGGTGTTATATGGTTCAATATGAACATCTCTCATTCTCAGGCATGACCTTGTAGAGGCCATGGGGGGCATGGAGGCGGGGAACAGCCGAGGTTATTTCCCAAGGCCGGAGGAGTCCAAACCAGAGGGTACAGATTGAAGGTGGGAAGGGCAAAATTGTAAAGATACCTGAAGGGTAACATTTTTGTGCAGAGTGTAGTGTGTGTATGGAATGAGCTGGCAGCGAAAATGGTGGAGGCTGGTAGAATAACAACATTTAAGAGAGAATGAATGGTGTATGAATAAGAAGGGTTAATAGTACTATGGGTCTAATGTTGGCAAATGGTACTACATCAGATTGGAATATCTCGTCGGTACAGATGAGCTGGACTGAAGGGTCTATTTCCGTTCTGTATGAAACTATAATTCCATTTGGTCTTCATGCTAGCAAAGAGAAAATTGAAACATCTGTAAAAAGCTTCTAAAACAATTGCCTATTATTCTTTCAGTTCAGGGTTTCATTACTACACACAATATATCCGATGTAGTCTCAGCATTGTCTTGTCCACATGCAGTAAAGCAACCTGATGATTATACCCAATAGCCATTGCATGAAATAGCATCATTCGCTGCACTTTCCTAATCACTTGCTGAATCTGCTGACTTCTGTGGCTCATGTACCAAGACGTCCAAATCCCTCTGTACTAATGAGTTCATAGATGTTTCTCCTTTTAAGAAGGTTACTGTTTTTTTAGAGTAGATTAGATTACTTACAGTGTGGAAAAAGGCCCTTCGGCCCAACAAGCCCACACTGCCCCGCCAAAACACAACCCACCCATACCCCTACATTTACCCCTTACCTAACACTACGGGGCAATTTAGCATGGCCAATTCACCTGACCTGCACATCTTTGGACTGTGGGAGGAAACCGGAGCACCCGGAGGAAACCCACGCAGACACGGGGAGAACGTGCAAACTCCACACAGTCAGTCACCTGAGACGGGAATTGAACCCAGATCTCTGGCGTTGTGAGGCAGCAGTGCTAACCATTGTGCCACCGTGCTGCCCCATATTTTGCCTTTTCAACGCAACACTAACTTCCCTTAACCCACATTATACTGTTTTCTGCCAAAGATTTGCTCACGAACGCCCCCTGTCTGTATCCCATTGCAGAGTCTCCATGTCCAGTTAAATGACTATCTTGGTGAATGAGCTAATTGAGCTCCAAGCCAATCTGTCCTCTCATCCAAGTCATTGGTATAGATTGTAAATAGCTGATAATCTCACTCTGATCCCTGAGACACTCCAACAAGTTACAAATTTATAACATGAAAATAATCATCTATCCCGAATATTTATTCCCAGATAGTTAATCGGGTTACCCTTGTTGCAGGCAGAAGGCTGGAAAAGTTGGATGGCCTCATTTTACATTGTGTAATGTACTTAGCGGGCTGAATGACTTCAATCTATTCCTGCATAAAGCCTTAGAGGGCAGAATGGTCTCCTCCTGTCTCATTATAATTATGCTGACTGGCTGAATGAGATCTTTCTTGACCCCTGTCAGAGTACGGAGCGCTTGAGAGAACAACAGATGGGTAAGAAGCAACAGCTGGTCATTCAGCCCCTCACACCTACTGCACCATTCAGAATGTGCATTTATGATGTGGTTGTAAGTAAACATCCCATTCTTGTCTGTTCCTAATAAACATGGATTATTTTGTTCATCAAAGATCTATGGAACTCAGCCTTGAGTGTTTTCAGTAACCCAGTCTTCACTGCTCCCTGGGCACGAGAACACCACAGATCACACAACCCGAAAGAGAAACAAATATCCCTGCCTCAGTCAGAAATGGGAATGCCCTTATTCTAAAAATGTGTTCTCCTCAAATAAATCACCACTCTTTCGATATATAAGGAGTCGACAATTATAAACAGATTATCAACCACTGAGCTCCTCAAACCTGTCCACATTGCCATTCACTCTCCTAAGTCAAATACTTAGCCAACTCAGCCTCCACTGGCCTTGTGGAAATACAAACCCAGGCACCACAATATCAAATGAGCAATGAACCCTGCAGCAGAATTAGACCATTCAGCCCATCTTGTCTGCCATGGCATTTGATCGTGGCTAAAATGTTTCTGAATCCCATTCTCCTGCCTTCTTTGACTGACCATTGATAACTTATTAATAAAAAAAATATACAGCTCTGTATTAAGGGCAGTGTGTGCCTGTATGTGGGGTTATGTTCATGTGTTTGTAAGTAAATGTCTATATCTACGTGCGTATCTCCGTGGGCATGTGTTATGTGTATTAGTGTCAGTATCTCAGTTTGTGTGTAGGTCTGTCTGTATGGCCGTGCAATGCTGTTTTTGAAGTAAATAAATCGAAATTGGAATCAAAGTCTCCCTCATCCACTCTCTGTCTGTCCCTGTTGTTCATAGAGCTGACAGAATCGCTACAGTGTGGAAACAGGCCCTTTGGCCCAGCGCATCCACACTGACCCTTCGAAGAGTAACCCACCCAGACCCATTTCCCTACTCTCCTACGTTTACTCCTGAATAACGCCCCTAACCGACACATCCCTGAGCACTATGGACAATTTAGCATGGCCAATTCACCTAATATCCACATAGTTGGACTGTGGGTGGAAACCAGAGCACCCGGTGGAGATCCAGGCAAACACGGCGAGAATGTGGAACTCCACACTGACAGTCGCCCGAGGGTGGAATCGAGCCTGCGTGCCTGACACCGTGAGGCACCAGTGCAAACCATTGAGTTTTCTGATCAGGTTCTTTCAATACCTCCCTCTGCTAGCCTCCCCGCAGCACTGCATCACTGGCACAGTTTTTTACTCTCTGAGAAGATAACAAATCCTTTGCTGTGAATCTCTCAAATTGCACGGCCGTTTGATTTTTCAAATAATATCTTTGGAAGTACAGAAAGTTTTGTCTGATACTAAGCAATGTTGTTCCTGCGTCATTACCATCACCACTGGGCCTTTATCGGGACTTTTCAATACTTTCTCGCGTAATTTTTCGGCATTGAAAGTCACAGAATGAGAAATAAATTCACCTCATCTCCTGACAAAATGGTTCACTCAGGCATGAACATTTCTATTCTGACAGGCCCAAGTATATTTGCAACCCTCCAGCTACCAGCATTGTGTGTCTGTGTTGGGGTGGGGGTGGGTGGTTTGGGGGGAGGTGTATGTGTTGATGGTGCTTGTCAGTTTGGATGGTGATATGAGCTGCTGCCCTATCTCCCTCCCAGTCTGAATCTTCGAAGGTTATCACCCTCTGCCGCTGTCACTGCAGTCGGGTGGGGAGGCCAGTTGAGGGAGAGATTGTGTCATTTTAAACACCGCAGACACTGTCAGACTTGTACCCATGTATAGAGGCTCACAGAGTCAAATACAGACACACAGGTAAATTGGGCGCATGTGTTTGCGGAGATGGATAGCGGGCACTCCACCACCTGGCTTCACTCTTTCAATCCTATTCCGAGCTGTTTCTCCTTTAATAGGTGATGGTGTAGGTGGGGAGAGGGGGTGGGCGATGGTGATGTGTCCAGAGGGAGTCAGTTAACAGTGTTGTATGAATGTGGCTCTAATAGTGAAGGAGCTATAGTAGAGGGGAAAGAGAGTGAGAGAGAGAGTAAGGGGAAGTGTTGCATGCTGGGTGGTGAGCCCAGACCATGATCGCTGGGTCTGGTGGCGTGGCCTCCTCTGGGAAGAGAATGGTCCCCCTCTGTACTAGACCATTCACCAGGACCTCCGTGCCCCTGTCGACAAACCGTGGTGTAATTGCCCCTTATCTTCCTTGCTCAGGATAAACTGTTCAGGGCAGCTATAACCTGAGAAAGCTCAACCATGTGCCAATTGGCCTTTTAACGATGGCACCAGTGCCAAGGATCATGGAATACCAAGGGGAATGCGGGTGATGTTGAGTACCTTCAACCTTGATGGGTGGGAGAATCGGGCTGGTATTGAACGAGAGGGACACCGTGGGGTGGGGTGGGTAGTGAATGAGGTAAGTCCGATAAGATCGCACCAGGAAACTGGCTCAGCCTCGTCCAGACAACCCTTCCGTCACACTCAATGAAAATGGCACTGACATAAATTATTTTTACACTCAAACCAATGAGTGTAAGACTCTGCTGACCCCAATCCTAGTGACAACGCTGCAGTTTCTTGACCAATGCACTCCATCACAGAGAAGGAGCTAATCGTCACCTTACACTTGGGAAATAAGGCAGTGGGAAGGGGGTGGTTTTGGTATCAGTGGGGGAGCACTTTATGGCAAGTCATCATAATTCTATCAGTTTTAAAATAGAGATGCAAAGGGATGAAGCAGGTCTAAAATTTAAAGTTCTAAATTGTTGAAAACCAATTTTGATGATATTAACTAAGAATGTTCAAAGTCGATTGGGACAGATATTTGCAGAGAAGGGGAGTCAGTTGAGAAGTGAGCAGCCTTCAAAAATGAGATGTCAGGAGTACAGAGACATTATGTCTCTGTTAGGGTGAAGGCTAAGGCTGGTACGTGTAAGGAATGCTGGAGGGTTGGGGAAGTTGAGGATCTGGCCACGGATAAAAGGGAAGCTTATGTCAGGTATAGACAACAGGAATTGTGGGTTTCTTCTTAATTCATTGACACGATGAGGGTGACCCTGGATAGGCAAGCATCTATTACCCATCCCTAATTTCCCAGAGAGCAGTTAGCAGTCAACCATATTGCTCTGGGTCTGGAGTCACTTGTAGGCCAGATCAGGTAAGAATGGCAGTTTGTTTCCTTAAAGGGTGTCAGTGAACTAGGTGGATTTTTCCGACAATCGGAATGGTCATCATTAGCCTCTTAATTCCTGATTTAAAGTGAATCACTAGAAGATTCTGAAGGCAACAAGAGTATACTTAAGAGGGAAATTGCGAGCATAAAAATGGGACATGTGATAACTTTGGCAAATAGAGTTAAGGAGAATCCAAAGGAATTCTACAAATGCGTCAAGGACAAAAGAGTAACTGTGGAGAGAATAGGACATCGATAAAGATCAGCAAGACTGCCCATGTGCAGAACCACAGTGAATGGGGGAGGTACTGAACGAATATATTGTATCAGTATTTACTATGCAGGAGGATCTGGAAGCTAGAGAACTTGGGAAAATAGTAGTGACATCTAGGAAAGTGACTGCATTATAGAGGAGCTGCTGGAGGTCTTAAAACATACAAAGGGAGGAAAATGTCCTGGCTTTTATGGGATGTACGCTAAAACTCTGTGGGAATCTATGGAAGTGATTGCTGGGCCCCTTGCTATCATCAATAGCCACAGGTAAAATGCTGGAAGACTGGAGGTTGACTAATGTGGTGCCACTATTTAAAGGATTTAGAAGGGTAATAAGGAAAAGCTAGTGACCCTGACGTCAGTGGTGGGTACATTGTTGGAATGGATTATGAGTTATCAAACTTTCATGCATTTTGAAAGGTACCGACTGATTAGGGATAGCCAACATAACTTTGTGCAAGTAATATTGCGTCTTAATGACTTGACTGAGATTTTTTTGAAGAAGCGATTAAAAAGATTAATTTAGAATGAGTGGTGTACATTGTCGATGTGGACTTCAGTAAGGCGTTGAATAACATTGTGCATGGTCATCTGTTTAACAAGGTTGGTTCATATCAAAGTCATTTGGATGCAAAACTGGCTCAAAGGTAGGAGGCAGAGGGTGGTGGTAGAGAGTAGCAATATCCTGGAAAAGGTTTGCAATGCTCTCCATATTGTGAAGATAGTCCAGTTTATGGAGTAATCCTCTAGCATGGCTTGCACAGCTCTCCATTTTAGACGTTACGTTACCCCAGTTTATGGTCCCTGGGTTGGTTCTCAGAATTTGAGGCAATGGACCATTCCAGCAGATCTGGCAATGTCTTTATTCTTTGTTTGCAATCTTGTGAATTGGCCCACTGTTGTCTCATTTATCCAGTTATTCCAATCCCCTCATCTCCTTATCCATATTTTCAGCCAGTTATCAGTTAATAAATTATTTGTTTCTTTTCTGTATCTTTCCATGGTCTTAGTTTTTGACTCCCTCCTGTATCGATTGCTGCCATTGTGAAACTCAGAAACAGTGAAATGGTATGTGTTAGGCTGTTGTTCACTTCCCGATGTGTCCCATGTGGTTCTCCATGGACAGGGGTGTTTCAGCAGCTTTGACTCACGTGTTTGAAATTTGGTATGGGCCTGCTCACGGAACGCCTCTGTTTGTATCTCTCACTTGATCGTGCGGTCAGTAACACGAGGAAAATCCTGGAGTATAATTGGAAAGGAACAGGCATCTAACTTGGAGCTCAGGAGCTTCTGACTGACTCCTGTTCTTGAAACGCTAGTGGGGTGGCTGGGGATGGATTGCTGGAGGTTGTTCTGTGAGCTGCCTCAGACATTCAGGGAGACCTTAGGGTTTGCTGACCCAACTCTGGATGGAGCATGGGGACTGTAGTTACTGCATCTGGGTCTGTAACATGAACAACAAATGGAGCAGAGGCTGCAGAGAAGTGAAGCTCTGAAACCACGCAGTGAGTGTGTGTGGGGAAAAGGATTTGCTGTATCTGTCTGTGTTTTCGCCTGGACAAGCACATACTCTCATTCTCCCCGTGTCATACACTGATGCACACTCTCCCTATTTGCTCCACACACACTCTCCTTCTCTCACATGCACACACGCGCACTCCATTCTGTCACACGCACGCATGCACTCTCTCCCTCCCGCACTCACACACACACACTCCTCCTCACTCTCTCTCAAGTCCATAGAGTGTCTCCCTCTCCCCCCCTTCACACAGACACGCCCCTCTCTCCTACATACGCACACACCCACACATGTATGCACATATAAATCTGCAGGGTGAATTTACATTTGCCCATTTGTATTTTATTTTGTTCCAAAAACATACAATTTGTAGACAGTCAGTCAGTGTGAATTTTACAAACTCCTACTTTGTAAATAAAACCAGTCTGACTCCAGATAAAGACACAGACAGCGTCCAAACAAGGTCTTTCACTTAGAAAACATTGTCTGACCGCAAGTGTTACGTCATTTTCTTGTAGTTATTTCCAGGAGTGGCTTCAAATAAATTCTGCGATTTGCATATTAATCAATCAAATTTGCATCTCCATTCTAACTGATTAAGTATTTAAGAGCCATCCTAGGTGTGGACAATTCATGTGCATAAGCTGTACAACCATTTGATCTTTTCTTAGACCTTCTGTGTTTAATGTCTTCCTCCCTCTTACATCTGATGAAGGAGCAGCGCAATGAAA
This sequence comes from Chiloscyllium punctatum, assembly GCF_047496795.1. Classification (NCBI taxonomy): domain Eukaryota; kingdom Metazoa; phylum Chordata; class Chondrichthyes; order Orectolobiformes; family Hemiscylliidae; genus Chiloscyllium; species Chiloscyllium punctatum. Next base: position 185,242 of record NW_027309895.1, on the reverse strand, counting down.
CCTTGTGTTGACAAATAAACCCATTGGACACTAACCTGGTGTCATTGGATTTTTGACCTTGTCCAAACCTGTCCAAAACCAGCGACTCCATATCATGGTTTTTACTGGTAAGATAATCCTCTCCCCTGGCAAGTAAGTTGTTCCGAACCCCATGTGTCCTTGTCTTCCATATTAATATTTTGCGAGGCACGTTATGCACTGATGTCTGGAAGTCCAGATATAATACATCTGTATGATCCCAATTATCAACTTTGCTTGAAACGGCTTTTTAAAAGAAAGTTAGTCAAATCATTCAAACATGATATATCCTTCATAAAACTATGCTGACTGTGCTGGATTGTGGCTTGACTTTGGAAATCTCCTGTTATTAATTCCTTCATAATAGATTCTAAAAAATTGTTTTCAATCCCAATAGTTTTCTCACGACTTTTCATTCCCGAGTGAAGCTGGTTATTCAAAGTCCTTCCTTTTCTATAACCTCTATGTTCCCTTTCACAATTCCTGTGTAACAGGCACAAGGCTTTAAAAGATCTGCTCGAATTGCTGTATAAGAGGCATGAGTGACTGATTGGACTCATTCTGTTTCTGCTTTTCACACCCGCTTTGCTGAATGTCCTCCTGCCGTTCCGACATTATCGTCTCAATGGACTTGCATGTGCTGCTCCTATTTCTGACCAAGCTGCTCAAGATCTCAATGTTCACCTCCTGTTGCTCAATGATAGGTTTGGGGACTTATGAAATCTCCCTGGTCAAATGTTACTTTTCAAGGGCTGAAATATTTAGGAAAGTTGTGTTGACCACACTGGGTAGCTCAGTGGTTAGCACTGCTGTCTCACTGTACCAGAGATCTCAGTTCAATTTCAGTTTCCAGTTTCCTCCCACAGTCACAAGATGCGCATGTTAGGTGGGTTGGCCAAGCTAAATTACCAATAATGTCCAGGGATGTGGAGGCTAGGGGCATCAGTCTTGGAAAATGCCAGGTTATAAAGATTGGGTGGAGTGGGTGGTGGGGATTGGATGGGATGGTCTTCGGAGGATTAGTATGGAGTCGATGGGCCAAATGGCTTGCTTCCACACTGCAGGGATTTTATGATTAACACCTTTGTTGCAGAAATCAGTTGTGTGAACAATCTTTGAATTCATTCCAATATCCTTTCCTCAGTGAGGAGATTAAATCTGTGTGCACTGCGCCAGATGTGATCTCACTAAGACACTGTACAGCAGCAGCAACACTTTACCAGCCTGCTGTAAGGTTCACACGAAGGTTAGAGCAGTCTCAGCTCTCTGGAAAGTACACAGCATTGTTGAAAAATCATTCTCCTTCTCTACTCCACCAGCATAAGGGGAGATCTGGTGATAACGTCACAATGACACTTGAGAAGTACAGGTAATGTGTGGCGATATGATATCAATGTTGAGATATGCCTCACCAACCATCTCGCCTGAATCTACTAAGAACCTCGCCATGGCCCATTTCACGCAGATTCCACAGAATCTGGTAAGAGGAGCTCAGAAACAGCAAGGAGAAGCAAACATTCAGAGTTAGATATCAAAGTCAAAATTGTGATACAAATGTTGGGTATGGAACAAAACAGGAAATTAGACATACAACTTTGTGGGAATTGCAGTAATAATGGGCAGCTTCAAGTTACATCTAAAGAGTGTTAACCCAAGTGAATGTTAATGCTGGAAAAATGGATTTCACGCGAGTCTATGAGGTTGGTTGCTGTAACGATATGTTGAACACCGAGCTAGAGATCAGGTTGTTCTGGAATTGATGATGTGTGATCAGAACAGCTAATTAAAGACTTTGTTGTAAAGGAGCTTTTGGGAACAGTGACCTTAATATTTTGAATTTAAGTGACATCTGAATACAAAGTAGTTTTTTTTCCCCTTATATTAATGGTACATGCCTGAGTCATGCAAGCCATTAAGATGCGAGGATAAAGTTGGCTTCAGTGAATTTGAGAAGTACATTAAAATGATTTAATGAAAGACAGGCAATGTCTTTTATTCATACAAACACTGTAAGGTCTGTAAGGACATTCTAGAGATTAATGCCTCTGATGGCAAGATTGTCTGATCAGAGAGCACTGCCTGTGTTCCAGAGAAGTTCAGAGAATGAGAGGTGATCGAAATGAAACTTTAAAAAAACCACACAGAGTGGAGTGACGAACATGGGCATTGACCAGTGAGAGCAATATTAGCGAGAGTCCCAAGGTATTCCACAAGGACATCAAGCAGAGTAGAATACCCAGGGAATAATTAGGGCCCATTATACACCGAGGGAGCAATCTGTGTGTGAAGCTGGAGAAGATGGCTAGATTGTGACATGAGAGCTTCGCATCTGTTTTACTTGGGAGAAGAAGGAGGCAGGTACATATTTCAAGAAGACTGCACTGGGAAGCTCTTGAACAGATTGATATATGATACGAGCAGGAAAGGATGGTTTTGGCTGGTATAAAATTGGACAACTCCCCAGGTCTGGAAGAGTTGTATCACAGCTGCAGTGGGAGACAAGATAGGAAATGCCCTGACTCAAATGTTTTAGTAGAATCTCGTAACAGGGGAGTTGCCAGAGTAATAGAGAGCACCCTTTAGAGGAGGTGTTGGTGCAGGTAGACCAGGGAACTATAGATCAGTGAGTATCAGATCAGTGTCAGGGAAACTATTGGGGAAAACAGAGAAGGAGACAATTGATCTTCATTGAGAGAGGCAATGTTTGATCAGGGGTCGACAGCATGACGTTATGAGAGGGTGGTCAGGCCGAACGAAATTTATTGAGTTTTTTTCGAGGAGATCGTTTATATGTTTTCTTTTTGAGCAACACCTTTGACAAAGCCTCACATGCAAAACTGATAAAGAAAGTACAATATCATGGTATCATAGGTAACTAGGTAAATGACGTTCAAATTGTCTTAGTAGCAGGAGAAAGAGGGTGGTGGAAGAAGGGTGTTCGTGTGACTGGAGACCAGTGACCCCTGATGTACCCCAGGGATCAGTGCTGTATCCCTTATTATTTGTGTTATTCATAAATGATGTCGATGTGAATGTGGAGGGAGTGGAGTGTGTGTGATAGATCAGTGTATCTTTCACATAAAGATTGTCCGGGTAGATGGCAGTGAGGTGGAAGGCCTTATGTTACAGGGAGATACAGATGGAATGGTCAGATGGGCAGATCAATGGCAGATGGAATGTAACCCTAATAAAAATTTGGGAGAAGGAAGCAGACAGGGGAGGACTCAATGAATGGCAGCACACTAGGAACCTCAGAGGGTGCTTCTCCAGACATCCCTGAATGTGACTGGCCAGGGTAATAGTTGAGTTAAGAAGGCATTGAGAATCGTAAATAGCCTTTACTCATCGGAACATAGATCATTAGAGCTATACAGGACTTTAGTTCGGCCAAGGTAGAATACTGCATTGAGTTTTGGGAGCCACATTACAGGAAGGATGTGGTTCTACTGGAGGGGGTGCAGAGGAGATTCACCAGGATGTTCCTTGGGTTGGAGCATGTAACCTGTGGAGAGACGCTGGAAAAGCTTGGTTTGTTTACTTTGAAGCAGAGAAGACTGAGGGGTGTGTGATTCAGATCGATAAGATTACGAGGGGCATGGACAGAGTGGATAGACAGCAACTGTTCCTTTTAGGCAAAGGGGCAAAATCAGGGAAACACACTTTTCAAGTGAAGGGTTTGAGGATTTGAGGAGTGTTTTTCATCCAGAGGGTGTTGGGTTCTGGAATATACTTCTTGAGAGGGGATTTGTTATGGTAACCACATAACAGCTAAAAAGGACTTGGACAAGCTCTTGACGTTTCATAAAATTCGCGGCTTCAGGCCTCATGTAGGAGAGTGGGACGAGTGTAGACCGTGCTGTATGTCTGACGGTACAAAGACTATGCTCGTAAGATTGTATGGTGTAGACATGAATTGATGGGCTCCTGAAGAGAATATTAACAAGATTTATAAGGGTGATCTGTCAATGGAAAATGTTAGAGAAAACAAGTGCAGCTTCGTTACAGTCTGAACACAGAGGAAGGAGAATAGAGAGCAGGGCAATAGCAGAACTATGAAGCAATTGCTTCAGTTCTGTCTTCACAGAAGGAAACAAACCAAATAAATCAAATCTTCCCAGCAAGACTGCAAAGCGTAAGTCTGGAGAAAGAAAGAATGAAATTAGTAACTGAATGCTTTGGGCGAAATTATTGGGACTGAAAGTATGGTTGAATTTAGAATACAGATGGAAGGTGAAAAGACAAAGTCCAATACCAGGGTCCTGAGCTGAAAAAAGGAGACAACAAAAGAATGGGGGAGGAGTTGGCTAAGGTTGGCTGGAAGTAAAGACTTTGGGGTGGAACCATCGATGAACAGTGGCTGGCTTTCAAAGCAGTTTTATTTTTTGCAAATGGGCAGCAACAGCATATAACAGTGAAATGGAAGGACTGTAGGAAAAGGGTGATCTGCCATGGATGTCTCATGAAATGAGGGAGGCTATCAAAATAAAATAAATGCCATAAATAATGGCAAAGATCAGTGGGTAACTAGACGATTGGTAAAGCTATAAAGGTTAAAAGAAAGCAACAAAAAAACCTGTGAAGAAACATAAAATAGATAGATTATGAGAGCAAACTACCTCAGAATATAAAGACAGATATCAAAAAATTCTAAAAATATATAAAATGAAAAGAATGGCTCAGGAAGCATTGGTCCTTCAGAGGGTGAGAAGGGTTATTTTGTGAGGAAATGGCCGAGGAATTGAATAGATATTTAGTCGGTCTTCACAGTGAAGGACACTAATAACTGTCCAGAATTGTCAAAGAGAGGAAGGTAGGTGAGGACCTAGAAACAGTCATTCCCATGAGAGAGATAGTGTTGGGCAAGTTCATGGATCTAAAGTTAGATAAGTCTCCTGGGCCTGATGGAATGCATCCCAGGGTACTAACAGAGGTGGTGGAAGAAATAGCAAATGATTTGTTTTCTAAATTCACTGGGCTCTGGTCCAGTTCCAGCAGAGTACAAAACAGGAAATCAGATGCCACTGTTTATAAAGGGTAGAAAAAATTGGGAATTATAGACCAGTTAGCCTAACATGTGTAGTGGGGAAAATACTTCAAGCTCTAATCAAAGAAAAAAGAGCAATGCATCTAGATAGAAATTATCCCATTGGACAGACACAGCATTAGTTCATGAAAGGCAGGTCATGATTAACTAATTTACTGGAAAGCTATGAAGACATTATGACTCGGGGACCCAGTGGATGTGGTGTACCGAAATTTACAAAAGGCATTCGACACAGATCCGCCAAAAAAGCTGCTGCATAAGGTAAAAATGTGTGGCGTTACGGGTAATGTATTCACATGGGTAGAGGATTGGTTAACTAACAGGAAGCAGAGAGTGGGAATAAATGAGTGATTTTCTGGCTGCTGATCAGTGACTAGTGGTGTGCCTTTGGGATCAGTGCTGGAACAGCAATTATTCACAGCTTAGATGGACGATTTGGAGTTGGTGACCACGTGTAATATCACAAATAATGTAGATGATACGGAAATGAGTGGCAGAGCAAATGTGCAGATGACTGATAAACTTTTCAAAGTGACAAAAATAGTTTAAGTGAGTGGACAAAGGACTGGCAGAAGGAGTACAATATAATAAATGTGATTTCATCCATTTTGGTAGGAATAACAGTTAAATAAAAGGCTATTATTTGCATGGTAAAAATGCAACATGCGTCTGTGCAGAGGGTGCTGGGTGTCCTTGTGTATGAATCACAGAAGTTGCTCTGCAGGTGCAGCAGGTAATTAACAAGGCAAATAGAATGTTGTCCTTCATTGCGAAAAGGATTGAGTTTAAACACAGGGAGGTTATGTTGCTGCTGTACAATGTGCTGGGGAGGTCACACCTGCAATACTGCGTGCAGTTTTGGTCTCCCTACTTGAGAAAGTATGTACTAGCACTACAGTGTATGCAGAGGAGGTTCGCTAGGTTGGTCTGGAGTTGAGGCGGTTGGCTTATGAGGAGAGACTGAGTAGACTAGAATTATATGGGTGATTGGAATTTGAAAGAATGAGGGAGAATCTGGAAGAAACAGGTATAATTAAGAAGGGAATCGATAAGATAAAAATAGACAGGATGTTTCCAGTAGCAGGTGAGAATAGGACAAGAGGACAAAATCTCAAAATTAGGAGGAGCATATTTAGGATTGATTTGAGAAGGAACTTCTTGACCAAGAAGGTTGTGAATCTGTGGAATTCCCTGTCCAGTGAAATAGTTGAAGCTTTATCATTGAATGCCTTTAAATGTCAGATAGATTTTTTGGGGGAGAGTAAAGGAACAAAGGGTTATGGTGAACGGGCGGGTAAGTGGAGCTGAGGCAATGAAATGATCAGCCATGATCTTACTGATGCTCCTAGTTCTTATGCAATGGGTCAACATGAAATGGGAATCACATTTGAGAAACTGACTGGTTGATACATACAGAGAAGCAATGAATTCAATGCATTTGGATTTTCAGAAAGATCTTGGTAAAGACCCTGGCCTAATTTGCAAAGTCAAATGTTACAGGATTGGGTTTAAAATATCATTATGGTTTTAGAATAGTAGAGATGACAGGAAACAGTGAACAGGAATAAAAAGTTCTGTTTTGAAATACAATGATCATTGGGTGTTGCAGGGATTGGTGCTTGGGCCCCGGCGATTCCCAATGTATGTCAAATGCTTAGTTAAGGGAATCAAATGCAATATTTCCCAACCTGCTGACAGCACTAAACGAGGTTGGATTGCGAGTGGGTGAGGACGATGTAAAAAAGCTCCAAGGTGGTTGAGACAATTGGAGTGAATGGGCAAATACGTGGCAGATGGAGAACAATTGGGTGGCTGTGATGGTATGTACTTTGGTGGGAACAGTAGAACAGCAACCTATCATTTGAAAAGAGATTAGTTGAAACATGTTGATCTTTAAAGAGATTTATGTTCTTACTTTGCTTCTTCTCTGCAGACCTCCAATATTCATGCAGGGCAGTGAGTTCTGAATCTAGAAGACAATACTGGGAATGGCATTGGCATGCTGCACACTGTACGCAGACCCACCAAGTGGGGAGCTGTAACATTGAAAAGGATTTGGATCTCCCCTTGTACACCAGTCACTGAATGCAATATTGCAGGAGCAGTAAGCAGTTAGGAAGATAAATGATGTATTGAATTTTATATCAGGGAATTTTGAGTACAGGAATAAGGGAATCTTACTGCAGCTGTACAGGGGGTTAGTGAGATCCCATCTTGAACATTGTGCAGTATTGTGTGCAGTTTTGGTTTCCTTACTTAATAAAAGACAAACCTGACATTGAGGAAGTGCAGTGAAGGATGACCAGACTGATCTCTGGGATGACAAGCTTGTTGTGGGAGCAGACTTTTGGGTGATTGGACCTGTTTTCCATGGGCTTTAGGAAAATGAGTGAAGATCTCAGTGACATATATAACCCACTGACAGGGCGAGACAGATTAGAAGCAGGGATGATAATTCCCCTGGCTGGGACGTCTAAAACAATGGGCAACTGTATTAAGTATGGACAGGTCACTCTGCATTGAGATGAGAATAAATGTCTCTACTCCGAGACTGGTAAACCTGGGGAGTTCTCTCCCACATAAGGGAGAACGTCCTGAGGATGTCAGGACACTAAATATAAAAAGGATTACCGGACTCGAAAGGGAACAGCAGACAACAGGAGTACAGCTGTCACATGCTCTCAGATGTTAGGAAGGAGATCTCTGCAGTGTCAACAGGGCTGTGTTTCCCGTTCCCTTTTCCAATATCGAGTTTTCGAGTTTTCTGTCGGTTTTATCCTTCCAAACCTCGGAGCAGTTTGATATATTTTAGTGCCTTGCTTGACCGTTTCCGAGACCATTGAAGAGTTTATCACATGTCTGTGTATCTGGAGTCACTTTTCGGGCAGACCAGGAAAACACGGGAGATTCACTTCCTGAAAGTACATTGGGGAAGGAAATTGGTGTTTATAATCAACATTGGCTTAAATCTGAGTATTACTCGCACCAGATTTGACAGCCCGATATTTTTAAAATTGTTTTTAACATCCCCCAGCTGTCAGTGCATTAACCTGGTCTGGATTAGTAATCCAGTGCCATTTCCACAACAGCACCATCTCCACATGGGGACCTATCGGAAGCCACACTGAGCAGTTTATTTCTGTGCTGCTTGACAGCTCTGTCAGAAAAAAAGACCACTAATTTGCCTTTTGTGATGGCACTGTGGGAGTGGTAACTGGTCAGATTGCAACTATTCCTCTCTTTGGGAACTGGAGACAGCTGAGTAATTTTCCGCATTGCCAGGGAGATGTCAGAGTTGTCAGCTTGGTGGTAGTGCTAGACTGAGGGATTATCCCATTCAAAAAAGTTACAGATTATGCTTGAATATAATGCTGCTTCTGCTGATGTTGCTGCTGTGGTCTACAGCACCACATCAATGTCAGGAATTCTGTATTTAAGAAAGTTCAGAGATTTATATCACTGAAAGTATTTACAGAGGACTTTTGACTTGGAAATGATTTGAGGGCAATGAAGAATGAATAGCCCCTTGCCCTTACAATATGAAAACAGAACCTTTGACCCAACTCATCCATGCTCACTAGGTTTCCGAAACTGAACGAGTTCTATTTTTCTGTTTTTGGTACATACCCCTCCAAAACGTTCCTGTTCATGTACACATCAAATTGCCTTTCAATTGTTGTAATTGCACGCACCAATACCACTTCCTCTGACAGCTCGCTACATGTCCACACCACTCTCTGTGAGAAACAGCTGCCATTAGATCTCATTAAAATCTCGTCCCTCTCACCTTAAACCCATCCTCTCTGGCTTTGGGAACCTCCACCCTGGGGAAAAGACTTTGGCTATTCATCCTATCAATGCCCCTCATGATTTTATAAATCCCAATAAGTTCAACCCTCAGCCTCCTACGCAAAACGAACAAAATTACAGCCTATCCTTATATCTGAAAACCTCCAATCTCCCTCACACTATTTAAAATATTTTGTCTCCTTTCTGGTTTATGACATCCTTCCTTTAGCACGGCGACAAGAATTGTACTCAGTACTCCAAATATGGCCTTACCATTCTCTTGTACAGTCACAACATAATATCCCAATTCCTATAATCAATGCTCTAACTGATGAAGGTAAGCGTGCCGAACGTCTTCTTCATCACCATGTTTACCTGTGACTCCACTTTCAAGGAACTATGTACCTGCACCCTGGATCTCTCTGCATGACAACACTCTCCAATGCCCTACCGTTAACTGTATAATTCCTGTCCTGGCTTGTCTTACAAAATGCAACACTTCACATTTATCTGCATGAAGCTCTATCTGCTAATCATCAGCCCACTTTCCCAGTTGATCATGATCTTATTGTTCTCCAAGATAACCTTCTTCACTGTTCAATATTAACACCAATTTTGGGGTTTCATCTACGAACTTACTATCCATGGTTCCTATATTATGATCCGAATCATTTACAAAAACAATGAACAGCAGCAGACTGTTCATTGATGGCATTTAATGAACAAAGCTTTGGTACCTTGTTATGGAGCAGGCCCGACGCCTCAAAACATTTTTAAGCAAATAGCCCAGACCGCAATATTGTTATTTGTTGAAAGTATGTGTATGGTGGATATTCCCAGACTGAATTAGCAGGTCCGACTGCTGACGTTTAAACAAACAGAATTTAATTACAAAAGTATGGAATGGAACACAACGAACTGAAAATCCAGTACCTGAATAATTCATCCGATCCGAACTTGACAGGCTGACACAACTTAATGATGTTGTTCCAGATTACTTGCAATAATCACAGTAAACAAACCCCTGAGCACAAAAAGTAAAAATTACACAGAAAAAGCTTACAAAGGTTATAAAGTCAGGGGGCAGAAGGAGGACGAGAGCGTCTTGATTCAACCATGATCCTGACTCAACTAACCCTCGAACTGTACTGACCTGTGCAGCTGGAGAGCTGGCCACATCCCCTTGATTACAACAGTTTTTTGTTGGAGACTTGAAAGCCTTCTGCCCAAGACATTATTTGTTTGTTAAAAACTAAAGCACCCTCATGAAGCATTCAAAATTGAGACATGTTGGAACGTTGGGATGGTTAGGAAATCTCTGAAAACAGTTCAAGAACAACATAACTTTGTAAAGTGACTACCTTTGTGACGACTCCCCTGATATATAACTGAATAATCAATATCCAAAGATGTCTTCAGGTTTCAACACACACACACCCCCACCCCACCCCCCCAAAAAAGAAATTGTGGTGAAAATACGGATGTGCGTACATTTACCATAAACATGCAAAAATGCGCAACTACATCCGGATGCAGTGTGTGGTAGTCCCATCACTGATTGCCTCAATCTGTCATTCAAGTATTGATAATGCATCAACAATCATGTTTCCAAGACCTGCCTCATGCACAATTTTCGAATTGAATGGCTGCACCAACAGGCTCCAGCAAAATCGTCTCGCAGTTTTGTACTTAAATTTCTCCAAAAACGTCAATGGTTTATGTTCAATGTAAATGGTTGTCTCAGATGTGTTGCTGCTAATATAAATACTGAAACGTTGTAGTGCTAACACAAAGCTCACAGTCATTTCACAACTGTTGAATATTTCTACCATTGAGCATTCAACTTCTCGGAGAAATACTTAATAGGTCTCTCTCTCTTCTCGCCTTTTTCCTGCAGGAGCCCAGCACCGACACCCACATCAGTCACATTTAAAGCCACCTTGAATGGTTGTGCATAATAAGGTGTGGCTGATAGTGGGGCAGTGGTTAATACATATTTCATGCCTTCAAATGCCTTTTGACAGTCCTCTGTCCACTGAAACCTCTCGTCTTTTTTCAACAATTCAATGAGTGGAGCAGTCACATTGCGAAAATGAGGCACAATTCTTCGATAAAATCTACACAATTCCAGGAACCATAGTACTGCTCCTTTTGTCAACTGTATGGGAAATTCCCTAATTGCCTTCACTTTTACATCCCATGACACCGTTTATCTATGTCCAATAGCATGGCCCAGGAAGGTGATTTATGCTTTGGCAAATTCAATTTTTGCCAGATTTACCACCAAGCCTGCCTTCTGATGCCAAATAATCAAATCCAATAAATGCTGTAAATGTTCCTTCCATGACTGATTAAAATTCACCAAGTCGTCAATGCACATCACACGTTGGATAATCTGGTAATTTATTGGTTAGTGCCTGAAATGTGTCCGGCACAAATTTCATATCAAATGTAAGTTGCTTGTCCCACATTTTCAACACAGTCTTCCAATTGCGGAACTGGGCATAGATCAATCCTTTTAACTGCATTGACTTTACAATAGTCCACACATAACCCTTGGGTATTTTTTGGCTTTGGCACCATGACTATGGGTGAGTTCCAGTCACTGTAACGCATGCTGATTATGTCGTCTTAGAGCATGCATTCAATCTCCTTCTGAACCTGTGCCAACTTTAGAGGATTATGCCCGTAAGGATGTTGCTTACTCATAACAGCATCTCCTATAGCTACATTATGCAATTGGGTTGTACTTCCAAGTTAATTTCTGCTTATCTTCCCAAGTAATAGTAATAACTCTTTCTAGTCATTACAATTTTTCTCAGAAAAGTAACTCAATAATTTATCGAAATTTTAGACAACTACCTCATTGTCCACTTTATTTAAGAAACGCCATAATCATTAACACCTTCTCCCCTTGCTTTCCTTGCTTCCCTGTCAAAATACCTTTCGAGCATATTCACATGACATACGCTGCGAGATGGCTTATTGTCTGGAGTCCTTATCAAGTAATTACCCCACTCAATATCCTTTTTATTTTACAAGGTCCACTCAACCTTGCTTTTCAAGGTTCAACTATCACTGTAAGCAACAGTAATAACTTATCGCCGATATCAAAATTGCAAATTTTAAATTTCCTGTCCGCTTCTTGTTTTAATGCATGCTGCACTACTTTTAAATCCTGTCCAGCCAATTCCCCAGCGCTATTAATCGTTCCCAAATAATAGAGACATAGTCCAAAAGTGCGACCATTCAATTCTGATTTACTACTTTCTCCTTAATCAATATTAATGGCTCAAACACTAATTCAAATGAATTGAATTTGCTCTATTAATTTGGTGCATCCCTGATCAGAAAAAGCGCAAATGGAACTTCCTTAACTGAATCATCTGGATAATCCTGATCATAAGCCCTCAACATGATCTATAATGTTTAATGTTACCTTTATCGTGCTCTCTGTAATTTTGGATGGTGCGCAGTAGATTTGTATTGCTTTATGCCGAAGACATTATCGTCAATAATTTAAATATGTTCTTTGAACCCTAAATCTCACTGTAGCTTTATTGGTGGTCCTTATCTATTTTAAAAAGGAATCATTCCTCTGCAATTCTTTTAGCTGTGATATTGCATCTTAGGGTTGCCTCTGGAAATCGTGTCTATGCATCCATTATTGTTTCCAAACACTAGTGCCCACTTTTTTTGTGTGTGTTGGGGGCCCAACCCAACAATTAAGACTCTTGTAAAAGGTGCCTCAAATGCCAGAATAGTTAAGAAAGGTGCAGGTTTTATTATCGCCTGTGTTTTTCCAATTACCTGACTTGTATGACACGTCTGGTAAAATTCAACTACATCCTGTTGCAGTCCAGGCTAGTAAAATGTCTCTGTATTTCACCCTGTGTTTTTGTCACTTCTAAATGTCTTCTCGTTGGTAGCTCATGCACTTTTCACATCACCTCCTTTCTATACACGATTGGCAAAATGATTTGATGAATCTCTTCCCATTTCTCATCTCTTTGACTATGTGATTGTCTCCATTTCCTTATCTGGACATCATTTTAGGTAATGACACTCAGGGATACATTCAAAATTCCTAACGTATATGCTTTTTGATGCAACTGATTTAATCTGTTTTCTTTCTTCTGTGACTCAATTAGTTTGGCTGAACTCAAAATACATGCATGATACCCTACTTGCTCCTGTTTTGTATCAACTATCTGGTGGAACAAATTCTCCGTTAATGCCACTTAAGCTTCCTTATCTTTACATTTTTGATGTTTCCTGTTTCAAGTGGTGACACTGGGAACATGTTACCCCACAATCTGGAAAGTTTCCAGGATAAGACTCCTGCAATGCTTCAGTTGCCTGCGTCTCCACTGGTTCTTCAACCAGAGTAGGCAGGACTCCAACCGGTGAATCAGCTATATTTTCTGCAAGGATAAATTACATTCCTGGAGCTGAGAGTTTGTCCAATACCCCTCCCACAATTGCTCCACATTTTTCTGACTATGATATCCTCGCTTTACAAAATGTTGCACTTTTTGTCTCAAGATGAACTTTCTTTAGCAGTACATTTCCTGGAAATAGTTCTTCAGGAGGACATATCTCGTCATCTTTCAGAAGCATAGACTGAGAGGATACGGTGTCCTGTAATATTGCATCCTCTTTACCTGCCCTATGTGAATAAACTTTCACTTTGCAGGTATATTTTTCTGAGCAGATCTGTCACTTCTCCTTAACAAACCTCTGATCAGTTTGTACACTCTGATGCAGATTTCTAGCTTCCACTGTGTTTTCTGCTGCCACTCCTAAAAAAACTCACAGGCTTATTCCGTTTTCCTGCGTCTGTTTTTTTTCCCTGAACCCACCAACACAGTGATTTCATGTGTCCTAATTTGTTGCAATGAAAACACCAGAGCTCGTTAACTTCTTTGTCTCCTTCAAGTATTTCCTTTTTACCCTGTGGAAAGTTATCATTTCGATCTTCACCGAGATCTACCTTTCCCTTTCTACTTGAGGATTTCTCTTTGCCCCAGTTTCTATCCATCATGGACTGAAATTGATTCTGGAAGCCAAAACAAGTTTTATAATCACTAATCACTAGTCATAATCATTAGCCACTTCAGCGGCCAGTCTTCCAAATGAGTTTGCACTATGTCACAGAGTGAATTTTTGAACTCCTCCAATTTAATTGTTTCTCGAAGAGCATTGTAGGTTTGCTCTCTTTTTAAAGCTCTTATCCATCTATCAAAATTACTTTGTTTGATCCTTTCAAACTCAACGTGAATTTGACCAGGATCCTTCCTTAGATTCCTGAAACATTGTCTGTAGGCTTCTGACACAAGCTCATATGCACATGTCCCCTCCTCATTCACCCCAGATCCCTCCTCTGATAGTGTTGTGAATAGCTCACTCGCTCTACCTACAAGTTTTGTTTGGGTCAACAAACCCACATGGTCACTGGCCACTGAAAATGTTTAGCCACTTTCTCTAAGTCTCCACCTCTGAAGCTCAAATGCTCTCCCTTTTCCTTTCTCTCATGCGAAAGCTATTTGTTATTTTTATCTTTTTCCTCCACTAAACCTATTCGTTCTCTTTCTTCCTCTTCTAATGTTAGTCTTAGCTCAAACTGATTCAGTTCTGCTTCTAACTCAAGCTGCTTCAATTGCAATTGAAGTTTAGTCATCTCTGCAGATCCTGATGGAGTTTCCAGCAAATTGGAATACTGAGCTACTGCTGCAATCATCTCATCTTTTCTCACATTAGGAGGTAGCTTCAATTCCCTTCGTTTACTCATTCTCGCTGCTTGGACTAATGTGCATTTTGTAAAACCCCCAAGCTCACTTTTTCCACCTCCAAAACAAGCTTGGCTCCTGCAAGAACCATCGCCATCTGAAGCTCTGTTTATTCGCCAATCAACACACGAAATAAGAGACACTAACACCTGCCACTCGCTATCTAAATACTGCAAAGGGCCCCCAGTCCGTTATGGGCCAAACCCAACCCCTCGAAACATTTTAAGCAGGTAGCCCAGACCATATCTTTGCTGGTTGTTGAAGGTTAGTGTGTCGCTGATATTCCCAGAGTGAATTAGCTGGTGAGACCGCCGAGTTTTAAATACATAACATTTATTTACCAATTTAACAAATTAAACATAAGGAACCGAAAATAGAATTCCTGAATAACGTATCGTATCTGAAACCAGCAGGCTATTATGACTTAATGATGCTTTTCCAATACACTTGCAAAAATCCCAATAAACAAACTCCTTCGCAAAAGTGTAAAACTGACACAACTGATGACAGGTTATAAGGTCAGAAGCGCAGAAGGAGGCAGAGAGCGTCCAGTGACCCTGACTCAACTAACCCCAGAACTGATCCAACCTGTCCAGCTAGGGAGCTGGCCACGTCCTCTTGATTATACAGGTTTCTTTTTAAAGACATGAAAGGTTTCTGGATGAGGCATTTTCTGTTAGGTATAAACAAAAGGGCACCAACGAACCTTTCAAAATTCTGACATATTAGAATCTTGGGTCGTTTAGAGCCTATTTAAAGAAATCAAGGACAATCAAGGACTGGTTTTGGGACAAACATTCTACATTTGGCTTTGGAGTGAATTCCAAAATTATAAATCTTACTGCTTTGAAGTCAATAAAGTGTATTAAGGTGTTCGTGAGTTTACAGAAAACAGTGCTTAATCGTATTGTGTGTTGAAGATTCAACATTGTCTTATTAGAGAAACGAGAGGAATGTCCAGGCAGATCCGCACTTCCTGTGCATGTTCACGGCAAATATGCCCACTGAAAATCTGTTGCTAGGCACTCGTTCTAGTCGAGACCAAATCAGCATATTAACAATATCTAGATTGTGTTTATTTTGGGTAGTCATGGTGGAGCGTTCAGGCAGTTACAGTATTGCAAATTGACAACAAAGCAGAAGCATCGAGCCTGCGACAAGAAAGCATCCATCATTTTCCTTTACAACTAACTTCACGACAGTAATTGCTGATGGGATTATCGACCATTATCCAGCGATGTCAACATTCAATTCAATCCAATTGTTATTGTGAAGTGAAGGTAGCATACTGAAAGGAGTTAACTGGGACTGTTTGTTCTGTGACTGTGATTGATGTCAGTCTCCATGGATCCTAATTATGTCACTGGATGGCTTTCCTCTTCTATATGTAAGGGGCTTCTTGCAATGCTTTATCCCATTATAGCTGCAGATGCATCACCTTCAACACTAACAGGGATCAGCTGTAGCAGAGACATGGAGAGGAGAGATCAGAATATGAGAACCATAGACTGGAATGTTCCAACAATGGATCAGAATCTGAGAACAGTAGACTGCAATGTCGCACCAGCGGTTCAGAATCTAAGAAAAATAGAATGGAATGGTGGAACAATGGACAGGAATTTATCCTGGGGTCTTTACCTTGTTTCCTGGTATTGGCACATTTTATCAGATCGGATACACGGTGTACTGCTGATTATTCAGGCTGGTTACTATCCCATGCTTGCTATTGTTGGCGTTCCTGGTAAGTCTCTCCATCTCTATCGATTTATTAATCCCACGAGCCATGGCGAACTTCAGTGATGTTTCTGTTATCAATATTTAGTAAAGATCGAACCTTTTGTCTTCAGTTTCAAATGCAAATCCATTCATTCTCCACAAATTTCAGAACCCCCCCACACCTCCGCCCTCACAAACCTCTGAGAACAAGACTGTTCACAATCCCGAAGTACCTATTTGCCATGAATTGATTTATGTCTTGGTATTCTCTCCATCACCAAAGCTACCCACGACCAGCTCCATGATATCCCCAGACCCATCTTGACGGCAGTGCGGGTGCTAAATAAACAATTATCTATACCTTGGTAAAATTCAGACTTTATGGTTCCTGTTCTCTTCTATTCACTCTTTCCGTTACAAAATGTTTCCATCACAATCTTGTTCTTGTCTGTAAAGAAAATTCATGACAGGGACACTGTGTCAGAGTAGTAATGCCGCTGTCACGTAATTCAGTGGCCCAGGGTACTACACTCAAGACACTGTTTCAAATCCTGTTTCAGAGAATGACAGAACTTAAATTCAAATGACAGCAACAGGAAATAAAAGCGAATTTTACTAATATAATCCCACCAGTACTTTGTCAATAAGTTTATCTATTTTGCTATTGTCCTTTGTTAAAGATATCCAACATTTTTATCTGGTCTGGATTAAGACTGACGTCAGACCAACTGCCTTTAGGAATGGCCTCACAGTAAAAGGCATTTAGTGAGGTCAACAAGTGTTGCCCTTGCCAGTGATGCAGACATCCCATGTAATAATAACATGAAAGGTTGAAAAAAAAACAAAGATTGATGCTAGAGCTCAGAAACAAAAAGAATGAGGAAGTGCCAGAGAAACTGAAGAGATTTGACTGCCTCAGGTCAAGAAAAAAATAGAAGTGACATTTCGGGTACAACGGACCATACATCAAAACTGAACGCAACTGGGAAATAGTGTGACTGATGTTGGTGACAGGGATGTCTGTTGTGAAGGGGAGAAGGAGGGAGTTGAATAGATAACGAAAGAGAGAGATAGAGAGGAAGAAACAAACAAGGGGATTGTTGATGATCAGCTGGAATGGAAATAAAAATCCAGATTAATCTAATTTATTTTTCTCCTGTTCCCATTATATTGAAATTCATGCCCGTGTAAGGTGTACATCAAAGTCTCGGTTTGAAGTGAGTTATGTCTCTTTGTCTCCCTTCCGTGAGTGTGATTATCTTCCTTTATTCATTGATAGGATGCTGGGCGAATAATTAATTTACTTTTCTCATTGTCCTGAGAAGGTATTGGGGAGCTTCCTTCCTGATGCACTACAGTCCATGGGCTGTAAGTAGTCAGTGCTGAGATCTGCTCGGTTTTATTTCTTTGTAGACTTTGATCTAACAGAGTGGCTGGCTTGGCCATTTCAAATTGCAATTGTGTGTTAACCACAGTGCTGTAGATCTGGAGTCATATGTAAGACCAACCAGGTGAAGGTGGTAGATTTTCGTCCCTGAAGGGCATGAGTGTGCAGATGGACAAACAGAGTGTTTTCATGGTTTCATTTGATTCTCAATTCCTGATATTTTATAGAATTCAAATTCCAACCTTTGCCGTGGAGAGATTCAAATCCGAGGTCTGGGTCATCACCTGTGTCCCTGGGTTAATATTCCAGAGATAACACAGCTAGGCCATCACCTCCTCAGCATCTTCAATCCATGGCAATAGTGTTGTGTGGTCGGCGTGGCTGTGCTTAAAGCATAGCGCTCTGCAAGGCAATGCAACATACCATCCTTCTTATTTTGTATTTATGAGAAGGCGAGATAATGGGAAGTGCTCTAAGTGAAAAGGAGCTGGATGTCCTTGGTTATGAGCCACTGACAGAATTCATACGGAGCAGTACGGAATCAGCACAGTACATGTGTGCTGTCCTTCTTTGAAAAAATGATGGAAGTATTAGAGTGAAGACACTTTATTGAAGTTGTAGAGTGATATTGAGACAGTATTTGGGCCACTCTGAACAGATTTTCTCTCCTTTTTAAGGAATGATCTCCTTGCCACAATGAGACAGTGTAAAGGAGCTACACGAGACTAATCCATGCCGTGATGGTACCATAGAGAGATTGTGAAGGAAATGAGTGTTTAACTTGTAATGCGACAAAAGAATAAAATGTGACTGCAATAAAACTTGAACGGTATTAACCAACATTCATTATTTCCAAAACAAAGCATTGATATTGTGAAATATAACGTGTTTCCAGCAATACATATTTTCACATTTGGACAAATTTATGATCGGAAACGTTTAGAACGATATGGGCCAAGTGCAGGGAATGGAGTTAGCATGGATGAACATTTTAGTCAGAATGGGCCAGTTTGAGCTAAAGAACCTGTTGCACTCTATTACTCTATGATAGTTTACATATCTGTGTGGAGCCCCCATGTTGGTTGAGTGAGAACTCCATGCTCTGAACAAACTCTTACCATCTGAATGTACAGTTGGAGTGAGACCCTGCACTGAGCATCATGTTGTTCACAAACCTGTCAGCAGCCACACACTGATAGGGTTGGCCATTCTCAAAAACTTGTGACATCCGTGCAGAAGATTAGTCTGTCTTCTCAGAGATGGAAGTTGCCTCCTTGAGACATCGCACAAACCATCCGGTGTGTCTCCTTACCATCAGGAAACCACGTTAATGTAACGCATGTGAACCATTATCAAGGGAGCTAGGAGGAACAACATGGAGAAGTCTGTCTTTGCAGTCTCTACTTCGTTGGTTTGTCATTTTGTAGCATCAATGGCATCCTCCTATTTCACACTCCATCCACCTGGACACTGCGTGCTGGCCTATTACCGGCCCTCGATGACTTCATATTCAACTGCCGCCAAGACATTAACCATCTCAACCTGTCTACCCCTTGCCGCACTCTAACCTCTCATCCTCACAACGCACAGCCCCCCACTCCCCCTGCTCCAATCCAAAACTCACCATCAAGCCAGCAGATAAAGGGGGTGCAGTGGTAGTTTGGCGCACTCATCTTTACACTGCTGAAGCCAGACGCTAACTTGAAGACACCTCCTCCTACCTCCCCCCGACCATGTCCGCACCCCCAAAAGACAAACCATCATCTCCCACACCATGCAGAACCTCATCACCTCAGGAGGAGATCTACCACCCACAGCTTCCAAACTCATAGTCCGGGAACCCGCACTGCCCGATTCTACCTCCTTCCCAAGATCCACAAGCCTGATCACCCTGGCCAACCCATTGTCTCAACATGCTCCTGCCCCACTGAACTCATCTCGACCTACTTCAACACTGTCCTATCCACCCTAGTCCAGAAACTCCCCACATACGTTCGAGACACCACCCACGCCCTCCTCCTCCTCCCAGACTTCCATTTCCCCGGCCCCCAACGCCTCATCTTCACCATGGATATCCAATCACTGTACACCTCCATCTGCCATGACCAGGGCATCCAAGCCCTCCGTTCTTTCCTCTCCCGACGTCCCCAACATCTCCTTTCCACCGACACTCTCATTCGTTTGGCTGAACTGGTCCTCACCCTTAACAATTTCTCCTTCGAATCCTCCCACTTCCTGCAGACCAAAGGGGTAACCATTGACACCCCTATGGACCCCAGTTATGTCTGTCTCTTTGTTGGCTACGTAGTACAGTCCATCTTCCGTAATTACACCGGCACCACTCCCCACCTCTTCCTCCACTACATTGATGACTGCATTGGTGCCACCTCGTGCTCTCACGAGGAGGTTGAGCAATTCATCAACTTAACCAACGCATTCCACAACGACCTTTAATTTACCGGGACCATCTCTGACACCGCTCTCCCCTTCCTGGACCTCTCCATCTCCATTAATGATGACTGACTTGACAATGACATTTTTAGCGAATCTCATAGCTACCTAAACATTTCCACAGGACATTTCCCAAACCAACCGAGTCCCATAGCCCCACCTGCTTCAAAAATTCCATCCCGCATTCCCAATTCCTCTGCCTCCGCTGGATCTGTTACCAGGAGGACCACCTCCACCACAGAACACAACAGATGGCCTCCTTCATTAGACACCGCAATTTTCCTTCCCACGATGTTAAAGATGCCCTCATACGCATCTCATCCACATCCCGCACCTTCACCCTCAAACTCCATCCCTCTAACCAAGGACAGAACTCCCCTGGTGCTCGTCTCCCACCCTACCAACCTTCACATACATCAAATCATCCGACGACATTTCCGCCACCTCCAAACGGACCCCACCATATATATCTCTCCTCAGCCATTTCCACTTTCCGCAAAGACCGTTCCCTCCGTGACTACCTGATCAGGTCGACATCTCCCAACAACCCACTCTCCCTTCCTGGCACCCTCCCCAGCCACCTGCGCCCACACCTCCTCTCTCATCTCCATCCAAGGCTCGAAAGGAACCTTGCATATCCATCAAAATTTTATCTGCACACCCACATATATCATTTCTTGCAGCTGTTGCTCCCAAAAGCGGTCTCCTCTACATTGGGGAGACTGGATGCCTCCTGGCAGAGCGCTTTAGGGAACATCTCCGGGGCACCTGCACCAATCAACCACACCGCCCTATGGCCCAAAATTTCACCTCCCCCTCCTAATCTTCCAGGGCATGCAGGTCCTGGGCGTCCTCCACTGCCGCTCCCTCACCAGCAGATGCCTGAAGGAAGAACGCCTCATCTTCTGCCTCAGAACACTTCAACCCCAGGGCTTCAATTTGGACTTCACTAGTTTCCTCATTTCCCCTTTCCCCTACCTCACACCAGTGACAACCTTCCAGATCATTACCGTCCCCATGACCTTTCCTACCTGCCTATCCTCCTTTCCACCTACTCACTCCGCCCTCTCCTCTGACCTAGCACCTTCATCCCCACCCTCACTCGTCCATTGGACTCTTTGCTACCTTCTCCCACTCTCCTCCCTGACCTATCACTTCCAACCCCACCCCCATTCACCTACTGTACTCTATGCTACTTTCTCCCCACCTCCACCCCTCTCTCCTTTATCTCTGCACTCTGCAGGGACCCTGCCTCTGTTCCTGATGAAGGGCTTTTGCCCGAAACATCGATTTTCCTGCTCCTTGGATGCTGCCTGACCTTCCGTGCTTTTCCAGCGCCACTCTAATCTTGACTCTGGTTTCCAGCATCTGCAGTCTTTGTTTTTACCCCATGACTGAACAAGGTGTCAAGGAGAATGAATAAAATGAAACTAGTGGGAATCAGTTGTAAACTCCCACTGGTTGGCCATTCAGAACACAATGTGGCTGATGGAGATCAATCCTCTCAGTCCTAGGATATCTCTTTGGGTGATCTTCCAGGTAGCTTCCTCGGCACAAACACCTTCAGCTGCTTCAGCAACGTCTGACCCTCCATAGTTCGATCAGAAGTGAGGATGCTCAGAAAAGATCGCATAAAACATCAAAACCTAGACAACATTCAAGCTCGTGCTGTTCACATGTAAAACTACTACTGGAATCTGAACATTTCCACAGGACGAAAAATGAGGAGATCATTCGGCATCTCAAGCTGGTTTCACGGAAACATGAGAACGCCATTCAGCCCATCGCAGCTATTGGATAAGAAGAGGCACAGCTCGTTCACTCTCCTTGACCTATTATTCCAGAAGATATTTTGGTTTAAAAATGCAGATGTTGGAATGCAGGAGGCTAAAAGAACACCACAAACTAGGCAGCATCAGGAGAAGAAGTCCACACCTTTCTTCTTCTTCTTCTTCTATAACCTTTCTTTAGGACTAGGGGTGCTTGTACTGATAAAGAGGCGAGGTGGGGGAGTAGGAGGAGGCGGCATGGTGAGGTGGAGAACACAGGTAAAGGATACCACCCAGTTGCTCAATAATAGGAATGAATCCAGTTGACAGCTGGACGCTATGTCCATAACTTTTGCTCATGTCAATAGGCCAAGGTATATGTGTGGGGACTGTTTCCTTCTTTCAGAGGGTAACGACTGTTGGTGCTTCTCTATCCCAGACAGCTAAACCTCTGAAATGATTTGGGGCACAGGGAGATGTTAATGGATTTTGACGCATCAGGGGTTGAGGGCTACAAAGAATTGGACAGGAAAGAGAAATTGCGGTTGAGAGAGATTGGCCCTGACCTTACTGGAGGGAAGGGCAGGCTTGAGGGGCGATATAGCCTGGTGTTATTCCAGTATACCCCATAGTCCTGTCACTTTGTTGCCTGTTCCAACTCCTGTGTTACTGACTTCAAGTAGCTGAATAGTCAGATACTGTTGCAGCATGATCTAAACTGTTCTATCGACTCAAGGGGCTGATTGATCTCCTCCTGTAACTGTATAACATGCTCCAGGGGCTGAAAAGCTTCATCCTGTTCTGGTATAACTAGAATACATTTTCTTCAACGACTGCAGATGCTGGAGATCAGAGTCGAAAAGTGTGGCACTGGAAAAGCCCAGCAGGTCAGGCAGGAGTATCGATGTTTTGTACATTCCTTATGATGGAATTATGCCAGAAATGTCGATTCTCCTGCCCTTCGAATACTGCCTTACCTGCTGTGCTTTTCGAGCACCACACGTTTGGACATTTACCGGCCTGCCCTACTCGACCTTTCTGGTCACGTCAACAAAGAGTTTTAGTAAATTCGTCAGGCATGAACTTCCACTCAAAACGCTTTCCCTACTATTCCTAATCAAACCCTGTTTTCCGAATACATGCACCTCTTATCCCTCAGAATCTTCTCCAGTTATTTACCTACCACAGATGTTAAGCTTACTGGTGTGTATTTCCCAGGCTTTATTTTTCAGTCTTTCTTGAATAAGGACACAACATTTGCTATCCTTCAGTCTACTGGGATCTCACCTGTGGTAACTGATGATCAGAATTATCAGCCAAGGTCCCCGCAAATTCTTCTCTAGCCCATTGCAGTGTTCTTGGATATATCTGGTAACGCCCATGAGATTTCTCCAACTTCAAACATTCTAGTACATCCAGTACCTCCTCTACTGTGATGTGGACTGTCCCCAAGACATCACCACTAATTTCCCCAACTTCCCAAGTATCCCCACTGTAAATATAGAGGAGAAATATTTGGTGAGGACATTGCCTATCTCTTATGGTGCTACACATACATGTCCACTTTGTTCTTTGAGGGGTCCTATTCTCTCTCTAGTTAATGTTTTTCCTTTAATATACTTAAACAGCCTCTTTGGATTCACCCTGATCTTCTCAGGCCAGGTTACATCATACCCCCTATTCGCCCTCCTGATTTCCTTCTTCAGTAAACTCCTGTATCCCCTGCGCAACTCCAGGGATTTTCTTGATTCCAGCAGTCTCTACCTGACCCACGCCTCCACATTTTGTTTTGTCAAAACCTAAACATCGCTTGTAATTCAGGGTTCCTCATTACTGTCAACTTTCCTTTCACCCCCACAGGAACATATAGATCTTAAACTCCCACTTGTTGGAGCTCGCTTTGCTTGCAAACAGGCTACTCTAATCAACCCCTGCAAACTCCTGTCTAAGTCCATCAAAATTAACCTTGTCCCAATTTAGAACTTGAATCTTTGGACCAATTATTTTCCCTACTCCATAACGATTTAAAAATTAATAGAACTATGGTCACTGGTCCCAAAGTGCACACCTACTGTCACCTCACTCACCTGTCCTGACCTATTTTTAGGTCAAATTTTGCCCCTTCCCGATTAGGACCCTCTATATACTGCTTCAGGAAAGATTCCTGACGCACTTACTTGATTCTATCCCATCGAATGGCTTGATGCTCTGGCAGTTCTAGTCTGTGTTATAAAAACTAAAACCCCTATTATGACAACCCGAATGTTTCCGCACGTCCTCCCAATGTCTGTGTATATTTTTGTTCCTGTAATTCCTGTTGACTCTTTGGGGGCCTATAGTACAACCCCATTAATGTCACCATCCCCTTCTTTTTTCTTAGTTCCACCCACAAAGCCTCACTGGATGATTCATCAGTTATTTTATCTCTGATCACTGCTGTGGTACTCCTCTAAATCAGAAATGCAAGCCCCTCCCCTCTTTCCACCATCTCTGTACCTCCTAATGCACTTTACCCTGATACATTACGCCGTCAGTCCTACCCATCCCTCAGCCATGTTTCTGTAATAGCTACTCTATCCAGCACCGATTACCGATCCACACCCTAAATTCATCGGCCTTAACTTTTAGTCCTTTTGCATTGAAATAAGTGCAATTTAATCCATAGGCATTCCTTGCTCCATATGGTATTCCTGCCTGATGTACATCTTCAACGTACTATTCTGAATACTGTATTTCCTTCCAACCTCACATTTGCTGCCCAGCTCTTGAGGATACCACCTGCTGCCAATCTCATTTAAACACTCCCTTGCAGGACGAGCAAAACTGGCTGAGAAGATATTGGTTCCCCCCGTCCCCTCTAGGGCATGTGCCACCAGTCCCCCTTGAACAGGTCAAAACTGTCACAGAAAAGCTCCCAATGATCTAAAAATATGAATCCCTCCCCCTGCACCAATTCTTTAGTCACATATTTATCTGCCATATCCTCCTATTCTTACCTTCACTACCTCATGGCACTGGAAGTAATCAGGAGATTATCACTGTCAAGGCTCTGATTTTTAACTTTTCTCCTAGCTCTCAGTAATCACTCTGTAGGACCACATTCCTATGTCTACCTGTGTCATTTGTATCAACGTGCATAATTACTTCAAGCAGCTCAAACACCCCCGCTCCCCGAAAGCGTTCAGCAGCCACTCAGAGACGTGCTGAACCCTGACACCTGAGAGGCCACACCCCATCCTGGGTTCCCGTTTGTGTCTCCCTAACAATCGAATCTCCTATCTCTAAGACGCTGTTTATCTTTATCCTATCCTGCTGCTCCCCAGAGCCAGTCACAGTGCAAGCAATCTGGCTACTGCTGCTTTCCCCTGAACGGTCATTGCCTGACACCCATCCCCCATCTCCCAACACACACAATCAGTAACCAAAATGGTATACTTGTTTTCGAGAGGAATGACCACAGGGGATTCCTGCACTCTCTGCCTATTCCCTTTGCCATTCCTGGTAGTCGCTCAGCTACTCTCTGCCTGGAACATGGCTGTAAGCAAGGAACGCCTGTTGGATTAAATTTCATTTATTTAAATGCAACAGGGCTGACAGGTAATGCATATGAACTCAGGGTGTGGATGATGGGACTGGGATATTATAGTCTTTACGTGGCTAAGGGGGGGGGGGCATGGGCATTACCACCTCACTAAAGCTCTTACCTATGAAGTTCTCAGTATCTTGGATGATCCGGAGACCAGCCAGGTGCAGCTCCTGACCACGGTCTCCCAGGAGCTGCAGCTGGTTGCACTGCCTACATGTATAGTCATCAGGGACGGTGGAAATCTCCCTGAGCTCCCACATACTGCAGGAGGAACATGCAACTGCCCTAACTGACATCTCATCTGCTGGCAGACTAGCATTAAAAAGACTTTACTTGAGCTTACCTCCAACATTTGCTGAGCTGCTTCTCACTGAAGCCTCTGGAACCAAAGTATTACTACCCACTCTGCAACTAACAGCACGTCAATAGACCATTCCACATTTAGTTTTAGATGGAGACAATACAAACAGGAAGACAGCTAACTATCCGCATCCATGAACGCCAACTAGCCACTAAACGACACGACCAGCTATCCTTAGTAGCCACACACACAGATAACAAGCAACATGAATTAAACTGGGACAACACTACTATTATAGGAAAAGCCAAACAGAGAACAGCCAGGGAATTCCTAGAGGCATGGCACTCATCCACAGATTCAATCAACAAGCACATCGACCTAGACCCAGTATACCGATCATTGCAATGGACAGCTGGAACTGACAACCGGAAGCGGCAGAGACAAACCACTATAAATGCCGGAGGAAGCATTACAGAAGCGCTTCACAGGAGGCTCCCAAGCACTGAGGATGTCACCTAGACAGGGGACAAAACGTCTGCAACACAAACTCCCAGCTCGGTGAAGAGAACGACAACAGGAGCAGCCGAGCTGCAAATCATCTCACAAACTTTTAACATTTAAAATATTCATGTTCTGACCAATAATTAGACTATATAATGATGCTGGCCTTGCAATACTTGTATTTTAAATGCTTATGCTGCACTAAATAATCAGATATTCGCGAGCATTTACAATGGGAAATAATCGGATACTGACTTTTATTCACATCAGACACATGATAGAGTGCAAAACTTTTAAGTATAGGAGGAGGCCATTGGTCACTGTGTGTGCATTAGCTCCAGGAGTGTCTCCCAAGCCCCTCTCATTTGCCAGCCTTATTTCTGCAGCCTGTTAAGTTCACATTTCCAAATATATACCCAGTTAGAGTCATAGAGATGTACAGCATGGAAACAGACCCTTTGGTCCAACCTGTCCATGCCGACAAGTTATCCCAACCCAATCTAGTCCCACCTGCCAGCAACCGGTCCATATCTATCCACACCCGTTCAATTCATATACCCATCCAAATGCCTCTTAAAGATTGCAATTGTACCAGCCTCCACCACATCTTCTGGCAGCTCATTCCATTCACGTGCCACCATCCGTGTGAAAAAGTTGTCCCTTAGCTCTCTTTTTTATATCTTTCCCCATTCACCCTAAACCTATGTCCCCTAGTTCTGGGCTCCTTGACCCCAGGGAAAACACTTTGTCTATTTATCCTATCCATGCCCCTCATAATTTTGTAAATCTCTATAAGGTCACCCCTCAGCCTCCGACGGTCCAGAGAAAACAACCCCAGCGTCTTCAGCCTCTCCCTGTAGCTCAGATGCTCCAACCCTGGCAATATCCTTGTAAATCTTTTCTGAACCATTTCAAGTTTCACAACATCTTTCTGAATAGGAAGGAGACCAGAATTGCACGCAATATTCTAAGAGTGACCTCACCAATATTCTGTATAGATGCAACATGACCTCCCAACTCCTGTACTCTATATTCTGACCAATAAAGGAAAGCATACCAAACGCCTACTTCAGTATCCTATCTACCTGCGACTCCACTTTCAAGGAGCTATGTACCTCCACTCCAAGGTCTCTTTGTTCAGCAACACTCCCTCGGGCCTTACCATTGAGTGTGTAATTCCTGCGAAGATTTGCTTTCCCAAAATGCAACACCTCGCATTTATCTGAATTAAACTCCTTCTGCCACCTCACAGCCCATTGACCCATCTGGCCCAGATCCTGTTGTAATCTGAGGTAACCCTCTTCGCTGTCCACTCCAATTTTGGTCTCATCTGCAAACTATCTGTACCTCGTATGCTCGCATCCAAATCACTTACGTAAATGTCAAAAAGTAGATGGCCCTGCATCGATCCTTGTGGCTCTCCACTGGTCAGAGTTCTCCATTCTGAAAAACAACCCTCGACCACCACCCACTGTCTTCTACCTTTGAGCCAGTTCTGTATCCAAATGACTACTTCTCCCTGTATTCCATGAAATACAACCTTGCTAATCAGTCTACCACGGGGATCCTTGTCGAACGTCTTACTGAAGTCTATATAGATCACATCCACTGCTCTGCCCTCATCAATCTTCTTTGTTACTTCTGCAAAAAACTCAATCAAGTCCGTGAGACATGATTTCCCACGCACAAAGCCAAGTTGACTATCCCGCATCAGTCCTTGCCTTTCCAAATACATGTACATCCTGTCCCTCAGGATTCCCTCCAACAACTTGCCCACCACAGAGGTCTGGCTCATCCACAACTCTCCCAGGCAGTCCATTCCAAATCCTAACAATTCTCTCAATAAAGAAGATTTTCCTTATCTCACTCCTGGCTCTTATGCTGATAATCTTGAAATTAGAACTCCTTGATGCTGTAAAGCTAACTAATGGAAACTGAGTACTCCTGTTTTACATCGTTTCATACTTTTGAGTACCGCAATAAGTTCACATCTTTGTCTGTTCTGCTCCAGGAAGAATAAGCCTTGCAAGAACTGTCACAAACACTACATCGGACAAACAGGCAGAAAACTAGCCACCTGGATACATGAACAACGAGCCAGAAAAAAAAAGACATAACCCACTATCACTAGTATCCTTACATACAGATAAGAAAGTATACCATTTCGACTGCGTCTGCACATCCATCTAGGACAAGCCAAGCAGAGACACGCACGATAATTCCGAGAAGCATAGCATTCTATCAACTCGATCAACAAACACATCGATTTTGATTCAATCTAACACTCTGAGAAAAAGAATGGGACATAAAATCACCAATACTGGAAATTATATCACTACTCAAGGAAACCTAAACACATAAATAGCAAGTGGGGCATAATACCAGCACTTCACCAGAGACTCACTGATAATGTTCCCTCGTACAGTGATGAACCATCTGAAAATGAACTCTCCAGCTCAGCGAGCAAACTGACATCCAGAAGAAGCGCAATTTCTCTCATCCTCCCTTAAACTAAACCCTTCATTCCCGTTATCATTCCGATTATTTTAGGGTTGGGTTATTTGTATTCTTCTGCAAAGTAATGTGGTGTCTGTCTGTCTGTCTTTATCCTGAATGTGTGTGTGTGTGCGTGTGTGGGGAGGGGGGGGGGTGGCTGCGACAGAGAGAGATGGAGAGAGAGAGAGGGAGAGAGAAAGAGAGAGACTAATCCTCTATAATGTCTGGATTACTCCCCGTGCCATGTGGAAAAGAGGGAAGGATGAGGAAGACAGTATAGCTTAACATGTTGTTAACATGCTACTTCAATGGTGAGTATTTCAGATTGTTGGATCATTGGGATCTCTTCCAAAACAGATGGGGACCTGTACAAAAATGGTAGGTTGTATCTTAAGTGGACGAGCACCAACATCCTTGTTGGGAGGTGTGCTAGTGCGAGTCATATGGATTTGAATAAACCAGGAGAGTGAGAACCAAAGCAGCAGATCAGGAACTGAGTAGACGGTCGAGGTGAATAGGACATCAGACACGGCCAGTTTAATGACCGTGCCGAGAGAAGGAATCAAATCAGTCCAAAATGTGAGTTGGGAGTTGGAATAAATTATCGAGATGAGGCGCAGGTTTTTCAGAGATTCATCAATAAGGATGGAGAGTGTGGGGGATGTGAGGGAGTCAGGTGTGTGAGATCAGGGAGACAGTGCACAAGAAAATATTAAAGTGGGAAAAGTTTGGGGTGGTGAATTCTGAGACAAAAAACTGGCAAAAAAAACACAGGAAAACTTGCTGTTTGTCAAAGTGAATACCTGGGAATTAATTTATTATGCTTCAGAGAAATAACATCCTTATTGCTAAAGATCTGTATTATAATGGAGGAAAAGCTGTGTTCAAGTTATGGCTGTGACTATAATAATGGTGGCAAACAGTTAGAATATTATCAGTGCTGTTGTTGGACAATGCTTACACAGAGCATGTGAATTACACTGGATGTTCCAAGAGATGGCTGGGCTGAGTTTGGTTGAGTAAGTGCTGAAGCTCCATGAGATGATGCTGGTTTGTAATAAAGCTTTTTATTGAGTACAGTTAAAGGAACAAAGCAGCAACTGCCATTGCTTATTGTTTCAGAATATATCAGAGTGTTCTTGGCTGCCACTGCAAAGAATCATGCAATGAAAAGCAGTCTGATCAGGTCTTTGCCAGCAAGTGCACATCCAAAGGCTTATTAAAGGTTTTTGTGGTTACCTGCCTCAACCACCCTCCTAGACAACGCATTCCAGATTCATACCACCCTCTCAGTTCATATTCCATAATCCATTCAATAAATCCTCTCTCAATCTCCAGCATTTCACTTTAAAAGTGTGTCCCATTGCTTTTGTTTCTTTGACTAAGGAAAACAGCTGTTGTCTGTTCATCCTCTCCATACCCCTTATGCTCTTGTACACCTGTGCCAGGTTCCCTCCTCAACCTTCCCTGCTGCAAAGAAAAACGAGCAAATGTAGCCCTCCTCTTTCATACTCACTTTTGAGTACTCACTTGTCTTGTTACTTCTGACTTGAATCTTCCTAATTTATCGGTGTTAAATTTAATCAGGTCATTGATCTAGCTATCTGAATAATCTGCTTCTATCCTCCTGTAGCCTAACACTTTCCTCCTGATTGTGATCCACCCAGCCCATCTTTGTGTCATCCATAACATTGGTCATCATTTCACTGCTCCCCACCTTCCACATTCTCACAATCGTCATTTCTGAATATCGCAAATAAACCGTGATTTCCTTCCTGTTCTCCAGATGTTATTCAGAGGATGATTTGACAATTCCAGTCACTTGCTTTTCCTATTTTGGTGAATTTATGAGTGATGTAGTTAACACATTTTACGAGGGAGCCACAAATAGCATTTTCGACACAGAGTTGAATTCACCTTTTACACTCTGCCCCTCTACATGTTTTATTTATAAACCTTGTAAATAATTTAGGATAAACTAGGGTTTGGCACCTTGCAGTGGAACATTAGCACTTTGCGTGGCACTGTTTTTGTAACATTCCCTGCAAATGGTAGAGCTGAAAAAATTTTTCGTGTGCAGGGTGGACATGGACTCATTCATTGTTTGTTTAAATCAGCGAGTGTGATGAGGAGAAATATTCAATTAGATTCTATGTTATGGGCAAACTACAGAAGATCAAATCATATTCTCATATCCACCTTGAATTGGAACCAAATATATACTGCAAATAAAATCAAAAATATTGAAACACCACCGTAGGGGAGAAAGAAACATGTCGTCAGCACTTGATGGAGATATAGAAATATATAGTACATGTACAACTTGAACAAAAATCAAATGATAGAAGAGAAAGTACAAGAAATCCTTTCTTAATTTTGAATGGAATCCAGATCCCGATTTTCTTGTACAGTGATATTTTCACATCCAATCTCACTTCCTCAAAAAACAGTTTTTCCCTGTACCTAAAACTTCATCTGCCATTCTTCCTCCTCCGTCCTACTCTTTTCTTACACTCCCCTTGCACTACCCCTCCTGCTGCTACATCCTCTTCCACTGATAATCTCCCTTCACACTCTTCTTCTGCCACTCCCACTGTAAGATACACCAATTCCCCAGTTACTCCCAATTTCTCTGGCAATCCCTTCCCCTTTTTGCTTTCCTACTGGGATGATGGGAGCCGCTGACTTCTGTGCTGCTATTTGTCATCAGTCAATGATGAAATTGAGATGATGAATGTCCAAAAGGAACAGACAATAGTAAGTTTCTGTAATTGTCGCATGCACCGTGAACAGGCTGGTTTTGTTCCTCATGGTACAGAGTGGAGTGTCTTTCTGTCTCTCTGTCACAACATTTAACCAAACAGCCTCATCACACATAGGACAAACCTCTCCTCAGAATCAGAAATCCATGCATCAGATTTTCCTTAAACATCGTGAGCAGGCCGTGTACTATCCTTTTGTTCTCTATTCATTTATCTGATTTTCCAATGTCAGTTGAGGTGAGGTCAGAGTAACTTGCATTGCATCAAAGTAGTATTTGACTCATGTGACATCCGAGATCCTGAGTAAACTGTGGTCAATGGGAATCGCAGGAAATTCTGCACTGGTAATTTCCTCACCGAACAATGACACTTTCGCCAGAGCTATTGGGAATGACAAATAAACTCTGCCCTTGCTAGTGCATTCATAAACCATGGATCAATTTGTCCTGTTAATAACATCAATATATATAATGTTTTCAGATTGGTCTAAAGTCTACAAAAAGTAAGTCCTTGCTGCTTGAGTGTCACACCAATGAAATAAGGACGTTACAATAAGATTTTCTTCCCAATTATTTTCAATCAGTTACTTTCTGAGGACTGATCGTGCGATATCAGTACCACTGAGATCAACATTTTCTCTGTGCAGCAGCATCGCATCATATTGTCTCAAGGCTTTACCAATCCACAATTCTAATTTATTCACCGGCTTATTCATTGTGCTAACCAGATGTCCTGGACACACAATTTGCAACAACGTGGAGATGCCGTGGACCCACTGGAAACTTCCTCCCCTCCCATATCATGTCCTCTGACTCCATGCCATCCCCCAACTCCACCTCCTGTCGTTTATTCACCACCCCTCCGGAATTGCCACTCTCTGATGCTGAATGTTCTGTACTTAGCAAATATCTGAACTTTACCTCTCTGTGCCCCCACTTTAAAGAATTTTAGGAATGACATTAAGTTGAGATCTTCTGCTGTCTTCGCCTCAGTGCCCATTTCTTTCGGCAAGATTCCTCTCCCTGTCCCATGTACACCGTTACCCAGCTGCAACACTCTCCCTCCACGTGGACCCCTCGCTCTGGCCTTTATTTGAGAAATCTCCACATGTCATTTGTTGTCTTAATTTCTCTGCACTCCTCTCACCAAATCCAACCTGTCACTGTCTGAACAGCCTACACTCCATGTGCTTATATCCAACTCTGACTGTGTTACTCAGCCTGTCCCAATAAGTCTGGTGAACTGATTTCGAAATTGCAGATGTTGAACGCCTACTCTCAGATACACCCTCTAATCTCCCCCTGCACTATGACCCTACCTTGGCACATCATGCCATTGTATCAACTATGATAACTGACCATATTTCATCGTGAGATTCCTGCCCCACTCACCCCACCCCCCTCTAACTGCCCCCAATTTGATGGTCCTCTGATAGCAGTGCTTGCTTCTATCTCCCCCCAAAAATTCACAAACAGAACTGCCTGGGCTGACCCATTGTTTCAGCCTGCTCCTGCCACCCAGAGGAAGTGCATGGACACACAGGTATGCATGTTTCTTCTTGGGGTACGCCGACCATTCCCTGTTCCAGTTCTATTTCAGCACCCATCCACAACCCTTTGTCCGATACACAGATGATGTCATCGCGGCTGCATCTCTCTCTTGTCCGGAATTGGAAAAGTTCACTGATTTCGCTTGGAATTTGAAACCCTCCATCACTTTCATCTGGTCTATCTGTGACTCCTTACTTCCTTTCCTCAACATCTCTGTTTCCATTTCTGGGGATAGACAAGCCACTGTTATCCAGTATTATCCCACCGACTCCCACAGCTTCCTAGAGTGTACGTCCTCACAACTGGTTTCCTGCATAGACTAAATGCCATTCCCCCAGTTCCTCCATCTCCACCACATTGCTTCTGATGATACTGGATTCAACAAGGAAGACTTTGAAACGTCCATCTTGTTGCTCAATCAAGGGATTCCCCATCATTGTTGTCAACACGATCCTCAAACGAGTCTGACCCATCTCCTGCACTTCAAGCCTACCCCTCACCTTCCCTCTCGCAACCGAGTTTCCCTTGTCCTTACCTACTATCACAGCAACATTCACATGCAGAGGATCATCAGCCCGATTTTTCCCACCTCCAGCGAGATGTCCCCATCTGCACATATACACCTCTCCCCCCTTGTCCACCTTCTAGAGGGATCATTCCCTCCAGGACACACTGGTCTACTCTTTATTAATTCCCAACACAGGTCCACTTCACTTCCCCTGCCGGAGGAGTAACACTTTCCCATTTACGTCCCTCTTCATCACTATCCAATGGCCCAACTCTGCCCTCCAGATGAAGCAGTACCTTACCAACATTTCTCAGAATCCGGCCTACTACATGTGCTGCTAACAATGTGATCTCCTCTACATCGGGGAAATGAAGAGTGGACTGGGTGACCGTTGCAAATGACTCTGAGCTTTCAGTTGCCTGCCAGTTTAACAGCCCATTCTGTTCCCTGACCAATATCTCTGTGCCAGGCTTGCTGCAGTGTTCCAGGCAAGTTCAGCGCACCTGGAAGAACATCTCATTTTCCATGTGCTGACCCCGCAGCCCTTTAGATTTATAATCCAGTTCAATAATTTTCGGGTCTGAATTCCCCAATGTCCTAGCCCCATACCCATACTCCAGGCCGAGTTGTCACAAAGCCTTCTATTACTCATACCCTATTGTTAGCTACCAACAGTCTCCATTAAGAGCTATCCAGTCTCTTCTGCATAGAAACCAACATTTTCCATGTTACCATCAGTTATGAGGAAGGGGCACTCGACCTGAAACGTTAACTCTAATTTCTTTGCACAGATGATGCCAGACCTGCTGAGCATTTACAGCAACTTCTATTTTGTTTCAACATTCTCATCGCAAGTTCTCACAATGCAATACGTCATCGATATTTAGAGCCCTGTCATAAATACGAACTTTGTAATTTCTCATTTAATGTCCATAACAAATTACTTGAGTTTCAACTGAGATAACAGCTTTGCTATTATCATTCAGATCAGACACTTTGTCACAGTTCAGAAAGAAGAAACAATCAAAAGAGCTGGAGCGAAACTCAGTAGATCTGGCAACATCTGAGCAGAGATGAAAAAAAATAACCTTTGATTCTAATATGACTTTTCAGAACAGTGTCACATCATATTACATATGTTAATTCTGTTGCTCTCTGCAGATACTTCCTCATCGTTTTCATTTCTCCAGCTTTTTCTGTTTGTTTTTCATGTTTCCATTATCTCTATATTTCATGTTTCTTGACAGGTCTACATGTTGACCTTGGTAATATTTTGACAATGTGTTACTTTCTTGTTTCTATTACTGTTGGTGTGTCTGTCACACCTGAATTACAGACGAAATCTCTTTCTTCTTTAAGATGGAAAGGACAAACACATTCTGAACATTATGTAAATCTCTGGAAATCTATTTTGTTTGAAAATACATTTTAGAGGCAGCTGAACTTCATGAAATAATAGGGATAGATTTTTGATGATGGAACACTCTGTGTCCTTCATTGAACTAGCTTGTCTCCCCCAATCTCCAAAAGATTTCAATGCATAACATAGAATTATTAAAGCAAAGGTGGTGAACACTCAGCCCATTGACTCTCCCTGTTTCGACTGAGCGAATATTTCTACTATTCCTCAGCTGTATTGTCCCCATATCCCTGTACATTTTGTTATTAGCATCTGCTTGTAATTGTAAACTTTCTGCCAGATATGAACAATATGATCAATCTCAAACAAAAACAGACGTTGGAGGGAAAGTTCAGCAGTTCTGGCTGTATCTGTGAAGAGACATCAAAGTTAATGCTTCAGGTGCGGTGACCCTACTCAATCTGTATTCCCAATGATTAAATGGTGTGTATATAAAATATAGTTCACTTGATCACATTTACTATTATACTGTTCAGCTCACATTGTCATTCAGCATTGCATCTCACAAACGTTGGCTCATTCCTTGTTGTGAACTATATTCAATTCTATCTGACGTTAAAAGTGATGATGACTGGGGAATATCATTGTACTCCCCATGCGGTCTCCTCAGCCACTACTCCCATTCCGCCCTATCTCCTAGCTAAACCTGACTCATTAATTCTTAAGTCTTAATGAATACTTCCAATTGTTTTTGGGTTGAGGGAAAAAAATGCTGTTTTACAGCAAATAAAACTGCATTAAGATGTTTTCAATTTGTATAAATTAATTACTGAAGCATATTATGAATGGAAGGTCCAACGTTTCTGTATTATAGCAGGGAGAGGAACATTCAGACAAGTCCATACTTCCTGTCTGTGTGCAGAGCAACTGTGCCCAGTGACAGTGTGTTGGCTGGTTTGTTCTCATGAGGGAGAGATCAGCACAGTAACAACATCCTGACTGTGTTTTTTTTAGTGGAGGGGCGGAAATTCGGGATAAGATAGCTACAGCATTGCAAACGTACAACAGAGCAGAGTCAGCTAGCCTGTGAAAAGAAAACATCCATCATTCTCCCTCACAACTGACTTCATTAAAGGAATTGTTGATGGGAGATGCGACCAATAGCCAGCGATGTCAGCATCCAGTCCAGTCCAGTTATATTGTGAACTGAATGTGCTGTATTAAAAGCTGGAACTGTTTCCTCAGTGACTGTGATTGATGTCAGTCTCCATGCATTGTAATTGTGTCACTGGAGGGTTTCCCTCTCCTATTGGTGAGGGGCTTCACTCAGTGCGCTATCCCAGTGTAGGAGCAGATGCATCAGCTCCAACAATAACAAAGATCAGCAGCTGCACAGACGTGGAGAGGACAGATCTGAATCTGAGAATAACGGACTGGATAATTAAATCAATGGAGAGGAGGCTTTCATTAGGTCTTTTCAACATTTCCCTCTGCTGGGAATTTCTACCATATCGGATATTAGCGGTGCTGATCATTATTTTGGACGGGATGGAAAGTGTGTTACGAACCTGTTGTCACTATTGTTGGTGTTCTCTACCTCTATCCAGTCATTAATCCCATAAGCAATTTTGAAATTCATTGCAATTTCTGTTATCTATATTTGTCAAAGAAATAAACTATTATCTTCAATTCAACTTGCTGTCTCCATTCATCTGAATTGCAGACCACTCTCTTACAAACATCTGAGAACAAAACTATGGACAACCTCGAGATCCCTTTTTGCCCTGACTGATTTATGTCTCATGATAACTCTGTCACGAACCCTGTCCACTACAAGCTCATAAAATCCCCAGTCTCCATCTCT
Source organism: Chiloscyllium punctatum (assembly GCF_047496795.1). Classification (NCBI taxonomy): domain Eukaryota; kingdom Metazoa; phylum Chordata; class Chondrichthyes; order Orectolobiformes; family Hemiscylliidae; genus Chiloscyllium; species Chiloscyllium punctatum. The sequence goes on along the minus strand of NW_027309895.1, from coordinate 148,351 downwards.
GCGTCAGTGGCTGAACAATCCATTGTCTGCACATTGGTAAAATTCAGACTTTATTTTCAAGCTCTCTTCTGGTCACTTTTCCAGTTACAAGTATTTCAATCGCAAAATTGTTCTTGTCTCAGACATTACTTCATGATTAGGCCAATGTGTCAGAGTAGGAATGTCGCTGGATATAATTCAGGAGCAAAGCTTATTAAACGTAAGACATTGTTTCAAGCGATTTGTTTCAAGTCCTACCACAGCTGATGGCAGAACTTCAATAAAAATGATAAGAATTGGAATAAAAGTGAATTTCACGAAGAAAACCCATAAAACCCACATTTTATCTGAAAATCTTGATGTTTCACTGATGACCTTCGGTAAAGAAATCTAATGTTACTACCCGGTCTGGGTTAAGGGTGACTTCAGACCCATATCAATGTGCTTGCTTTTATGTTGTCTTGTGGAATGGCCTCATAATCAGGACAATTAGTGATGAGTAACAAATGCTGCCCTGGCAGAGATGCCGACTTCCCATGGAATAACAAATCTGAAGATTAAACGAAATAAAAGAAGATGCAGGAGATCTCATATTGCATGAGAAATGCAAAGCAAAGAACAGTAATTGCGAGGGAGCTTTTCTGAACTGAAAACAGTTGGAAAATAGTGTAAATAATGCTAGTTACAGTGAAGTCTGCTTTGAAGGGGAGGAGGAGGGAGTTAAATCAATAGAGAAATAAAGAGATAGAAGAAAAAGAACAAACAAATGGAATGATAATCATCTGGGATGGAAATAAAATGTGAGATTCACCTCATTGATTTTTAACTTTTCCCATCTTCCTGAATACCATGCCCATGCCGGTACATGTATTCCCCACTTTTCAAAAATTCGCTTTTGGCCACTTCCCTTTCTGAAAAACCTCCTTTAAGTCCTGTTTTCACTAACCAAAAGAAATCCAAAGAGGATTGTCACTTTTACCAAGAAAGATGATTTTTTCCCACATACATTAATGCTACTTTGCTTTACACCATATCAGCTTATGAAAGGTTTTGTAGGAACACTCTACCTTCAGATACCGAGGGAAAGCTGTCTATATCTAAGATCACGTTTAAAGCGATTTGATCCCACGTGTCTGTCTTCACTGAGTGTCGTCATCTTCTTAAATTTATTAATGCGAAATAGGTATCACTGTCTGGGCCAGCATTAGTTCACTCATTTGATTGCCCTTGAGAAGACCTTGAGCCTCAATGGCACTCACTCAGAGTGAGGCACTCAAGGTTACAGCACGTGAATCGAATGCTTTCAGTTGCCAGTATGCAGAGCACTCAGAGAAGGCAGTTCCAAAATATTTAGACGTAGCAATTGGCTATTAAATGGATATCCAAGTTCTGGTTGCTGTTTTGACAACAATTGAAGTTTAACCAATATTGCCAACATTCAACCAAAGAGCCATCACATGCTTCAAAACAATAGAGAAGCCATCACCATCACAACGAGGGAGAACTAGACAGACACGTATAAGGAGAGAGAGAACACAGCGAGGGAAACAGAATCACAGTCAGTAAAATAGAGAAAGGAAACAAAACAAGAAACAAACAATCATATGGACAGGGAGAAGGGGAGATAGTAAGTTCAGGGAAAGAAACAGAAGTCAGAGAAAAAGAAAATACAAGGAAACAGGCAGTGTGAGAAAAATAGTGAGATACAAAGCACACAGGGAGCTGGGGATGGGGAATGGGAGATGCTCGGGGTGAGGACCAGAGAGACCTCGGAGTAAGCTGGGGGGAGGGAGATGAGGATTTATCTTGACCTGTACCAAGGTGTACAGGCTGATCATAGTAAGCAAGGATGTGCAGAACGATGGCTGTAAAACATGTCTGAGAGGCACGTTGTACAGGGCGTGCGTGAGGTGAGATCAACATGAACAAGATCGGTATTATCTGAGATTAGAGAGTACATTCATCAGTCTAATAATAGTCAGGAAGAAACTTATAATGAGCCAGCTGCTCAGTGTTTTCAAGCTTCCATATCCTTTAGCCAGATGGAAGAGGTTGTGGGAGACCATTACTGGAGTGTGATTGGTCTTTGATAATGTTAGAACAAAACAGTCCAGCACAGAAACAGGCCATTCGGTGGTCCGAGCCTGCGCCGATCCAAGTCCTCTATCTAAACCTGTCGCCTATTTTCTAAGGATCTGTATCCCTTTGTTCCCTGCCCATTCATGTATCTTTCCAGAAACATCTTAAATGGAACCACTGGTCACAGTTCTCCATTTTGAGAAACTCCCTCCCCCTACTATTCTCTGCCTCCTGTTGCCCAGTCAGTTCTTTCTCCACGTAGCTAGTGCACCATGTGACTTTCACTTTCTCCATAACCCGACCGAGGGGAAACATACCAAACGCCTTCCTGAAGTCCATGTACATGACATCTACAGTCTCTCCCTCATCAATGAACATTGTCACTTCCTCAAAGAATTCTATTGAGTTGTTAAGACATGACCTTCTCTGCACAAAACCATGTTGTCCTTCACTGATAAGACTATTTTCATCCAAATGAGCGTAGATCCTATCCCTCAGTATTTTCTCTGGCAGATTCCCTACCCCTGACATCAGTCTGACCGGTCTATAATTGACGGGATTATCCCTACTACCTTTCTTAAACAAGGGGTTTAACAATTTTCCAGTCTTCCACGACCTCGGCCGTGTTCAAGGATGCTACAAAGATATCTGTTAATGCCCCAGATATTTCCTGTCTCCCTTCCCTCAGTAATCTGGGGTAGATGTTGGCAGCCTTTCTGCGGCAACGAGCCATGTAAATGGAATCAATGGCTGGGATGTTAGAGTCCGTGTTGGTCAGAGCTGAGCACCCAACCTTCTGTAGTTTCTAACAATCCTGAGTAGAGCAGTTGCCATACCAGGCTGTTATCCACCGGGACAATACGCTCTCAATGGTCCATCTGTAGAAGTAGTGCATGTTGATTTTCCTGTATCACCTCAGGAAGGAGAGGCATTGTTGAAACTTTCCGACCGTCGGACCTATGTGAGAAGTTCAGGACAGGTTGTGAGTTATCATCACTCCGAGGGACTTGATGCTCTGCGGTTGACGTAGATGGGGTGTGTTCCCCTCCTTTCTTCATAAAGTCAGTGATCAGTTCTTGACATTTGCCGGATTAGAGAGAGAGGTAATTATCAATACACCATGCCACCAAACTCTCTATCGCCTTCCTAGATTCTGACGCATTATTGTTAAATATCCGTACAGCTCTCGTGATGTCATCATCGAACCTGTTGCTGGCATTGTTTGGAATTTGGAAACTCAGCCGTGGCTGTACAGAGATTACGTAGGGGGCTGAGGGCACAGCTGTGGTGTACAAAGAGGACATTAGGGGGCTGCATAAACAACCGTGGGTTTACAAAGAGTACAATAGTTGGTTTAGGGCACAGCCATGGGTGTACAGGGAACACACTAAGGGGCTGAGGTCACATCCGTGGGTGTACAGGGTGGATAGTGGGGGGCTGAGGACACAGCCGTGGGTGTACCTGGAGTACCATAAGGGGCTGAGGGCACAGATGTGGGAGTACATGGAATACAGTAAGGGGCTGATGGCACAGACTTGGGTGTGCATGGAGGACAGTGGAGGGCTGAGGACACAGCCGTTGGTGTACAGGGAATACAATAGTGGGTTGAGGGCACATCTGTGGGTGTACAGGGCGTACAGTAAGGTGCTGAGGGCACAGTCATGGGTGTATAGGGAGGACAGTAGTGGGCTTAGGGTACAGCCGTGGGTGTTCAGGGAGTATTGTCTGGTCTTGAGAACACATCCTTCAGCAGCTTTAGTGTTCATTGTTATTGTAGAGGAGGTGGTTTTAACATATCTTCACGATTGTGGGTCTGAAATCTGAGGAGCCAGTTGCAGAGGATGGAACCGAGACCAAGGTCATGGAATTTTGGGATTAGTCTGTAGGGGTATTGATTTTGAATGTGGAGCTTTAGTCAATGAGCAGGAGTCTGGTGTAAGTGTCCTTGTGGTCTAGATCTTCCAGTGATGCATGCAGGCTAGGATATGGCATCTGTTGTGCACCCGTTACATCAGTCGGCAAATTATAGTGCAGCAGGTCAGGCTGGGAGACTGGAGTTGGTGTAGGCCATAACCAGTCTCTCAGAGCACTTCATGATTATTGAGGTCAGAGCCACTGGATGGTCATCTATAAGGGCATGTTCCATGTGATTTCTCATGGATGATGATAGCCTTCTTGAATCAGATTGGGACTTCGGCTTCTGGAGGGAGAGGCTGAAGTTGTATGTGAATACCTCTGCTAGTTGGTACAAACAGGATCTGAATGCTCAGCCAGGAACACTGTCCAGGCCCATCACTTTCTTTGATTTGACTCATTGAAAAGCTGACCTTGCCTGCAGCGGCGACAACAGACAGAGCTGCATCTGCGGCTTTGGCGGCCTGTGTCAGCACTCAGTGACAGTCACACAGTCATTTATGTTCGACATCACCTTCCCCCACCTCCCTCTGTCGCCTTCAACACAAAATGATATTCGTGGTGTGAGCACCACACAGTCAGCATTGAGACAGATTGCCATTAATAGACTGAGATCGTGCGGCATCAAGTTCTGTGTCACCATAATGCGGTAAATTCATAATAAAATAGTGAGCAGGGTCTCAGTGCCAGTGGTGCAAGGAGTGAAGGCATTGCAGGTGTAATTCCAGTCATGCTGCTTTCACCTAAATGGAGTCAAGCATCTTGAGTGTTGTGCCTTTTCAATGGTGGATAGACCTTAGGTAGTCAAGAAGTACCATTTACGTGAACCATCTGACCTGGCGGCAGTTTTACTAGGTTTGCAGATGATACAATGATGATTGGATGGGCAGGTGATATTAAGGAAGTGGGGAGGCTGCAGAAAGACTTGGACAGTTTAGGACACTGGGAAAACACATGGCTGATGGAACACCATATAGGAACATGTGAGATTATGCACTTCAGTGGACGGAATACAGGCAGACACTATGTTCTAAAAGGCTTCATGAAATCTGAAGCACAAAAGGAGTTTGGAGTCATCGTCCTCTCTTACGGTTAATGCGCAGGTGACGTTGGCAGTTAGGAAAGCAAATGCAATGTTAGCATTTATTTCAAGAGAGTGAGAATACAAGGGCGGAGACATACTGCTGAGAATGTAATGGGCTATGGACAGACTGGATTTGGAGTATTGTGAGCTGTTCTGGGGAAGGATCTACGGGTGTTGGACATGATCTATCCTGGGAATGATGGCTTGTCATATGAGCAGCAGTTGAGGGCTCTATGTCTGTACTCAATGGAATTTAGAAGAATGGGGGGGGGCGCAATTGATTGAAACTGAGCGATTACTGCAAAGATTGATACAGTTTGAGTATAGAAGATATTGCCACAAGTCTTAGAGACTATGACAAAATTAGACAGTTTCAGAGTGAAGAGATCGGCTGAATGGCCTAAATCTATTGCTATATAACATGCCTGTATTGTCGTACAGTCTATTATTCAGTGCAGAATTGTAAATCTCTGACCTGCTCTTGTAACCGTTGAATCTGTATTTTGATTTGAATTCACCTTCTGGTCAATGGTAATCCCTGTAATATGGACGGTGGGAGGATTCAGTGTTCACCAGTAGCGCAGTAAGATGTTGAATATAAGCTGCTATCTGTGAGTCTCATCTGGCGGGAGGACATTGTCTCGACGATGATTGTCATTTTCAGTCTGGTATTTTTGAAAGATCGATCCAGTTCCACTAATTTTGCATTTAATAAAACAGGTGCAATTTATCACAGCACTCAGCAACAATATGCCATGGAACACTGAACATCTTTCTAATAACAGAAAGGTCGAAAATGTTCAGTATCAGAAACACTGCTTTGCTGTTCATGTTCAAATCAGAAAACCTGTTACATCGAGGTGTTCAACTTGGAACTTTTAAAACATTTTTTTTTGGTTATGGGAATCGCTGGATGGACCCACCATTTCTTTTCGCTCCCTAGTTACCGTCTTGAGAAGGTGGTGCTGAGTTGCTTTCTTATACTGCTGCAGTCCACCTGCTGTGAGTTGATCCACAATGCTACGAGGGAGGGAATTCCAGGGATTTGACCCAGCAACAGTGACAGAATGGTGATATATTTCCAACTCAGGATGTTGACTGGTTTGCAAGGGAGTTTGAAGGTGGTGGTGTTCGCCAAAGCCTGCTGCCGTTGTCATTCAAGATGGAAGTGATTGTAGGATTGAAAGGTGCTGTCTTGTAGATAGTACATACTGCTGCTACTGAGCATAGGTGGTGAATGGAGTGAATGCTTGTGGATGTGGTGCCAATCAATAGGGCTGTTTTGTCCTGGATGGTGTCAAGCTTCTTCAGTGTCGTTGTGGCTGCACTCATTCAGGCAATTGGGGAGTATTTCATCTCACACCTGACTTGTGTCTTGTAGATGGTGAGCATGCTTTGGGAAGACAGGAGTTGAGTTAAACGCACAATATTCCTAGCCTTTGATCTGCTCTTATATTTATGTGGCGAGTCCAGTTGAGTTTCTGGTCATTGATAACCCGAAGTGTATTGATAGTGTGGTGGGGAGGGGAATTTAGTGACAAATATGCTGCTTAATACCAAGTGGTTATATTGTTTCTTATTGGTGATAGTCATTGTCTGGCATTTGTGTGGTGCGAGTGTTACTTGTTACTTATTAGCCCAAGCCTGGATACTGTCCAGATCCTGTTGCCTTTAGGCATGGACTGCTTCCATAACTGAGCATTTGCAAATGGTGCTAAACTTTGTGAATTCATCGTCGAATATCGCCACTTCTAACCTTATGATGGAGAGAAGGCCATTGATGAAGCAACAGAAGGTGTTTAGACCTAGGTTTCTTCCGGAGGGCAACTGAAGGTATTGCCTAGTATGGTGACGAAACATCTGAAAATGACAATTCCAACTCATGGAGCAAACCTACGTCCGCATTATCCTGAGGGACTACTGCAGAAATATTCTGGAAGTGTGATTACTGACCTCCAACAACAATAACCGTTTTCCTATCTGTCAGGTATAACTCCAATAATGAAATACTTGCTCGAAATATCCTTTTTGCTTGGGTTCCTTGATGCCACATTTGAAAGAATGCAGCCTTGATTTTCAAGTGCTGGAATTCAGTTCCTTTTTCTATGTTTGAACAAAGACTGTGGTGAGGTCAGGAGCTGAGTGTCCCCGGTGGAACCCAAACTGGGCGTCACTGAGCAGGTTATTGCTGAGCCGGTGCTGCTTGATAGCACTGTTGATGAGTCCTTCCATCACTTTATTGATGCTGGTGGCTAGACTGATGAGGCGGTATTTGGTTGGTTTGAATTTATCCTAAGTTTTATGTACAGAACGTACTTGAGCAGTTTTTTTCTCATTGTTTCGCTCTCTATTGCACTAGGGTTAATCCTCTGGTTTGATGGTAATGATTGAGTGGTTTATATGCTGCGCCATGAGATTACAGATTGTGCTGGGAATTTATTCTTCTGCTATTGTTGGACCACAGCGCATTATGGATACTCAGTTTTGAGTTGCTAGATCTGTTTGAAGTCTGTGCCATTTAGCATGGTGATAGCGCCACACAACACTATAGTGTTTATTCTCAATGTGACCGTGAGACTTTGTCTCCTCAACGATAGTGCGGTGGTCAGTTTTACCGATGCTGTCATGGATAGATGCATCTGCAGTTTTTAGATTGGTAAGGATGAGGTCAGGTATGTTTTTTCCCCTCTCGTTCATTCCCTCACGACCTTCTGCAGACCCAATCAAGTAGATATATCCTTTAGGATCCGACCAGTGTGATTGGTAGTCCTGGTGCCAAACCAATCTTAGTGGTTGACTTTGAAATTCCTCAGCGAGAATAAACTTCGTGCCCTTTTCACAGTCAGCGTTTTCTCCAAGTGTTGTTCAACATGGAGGAGTACTGATCCAGCTGAGGAATGACGTTACATGTTAATCAGTAAGGCTGCTTTGCCCACGTTTAATCTAAAGCCATGGGACTTCATTGAGGTTGGTGTTAATTTTGGGGACTCGCAGAGCAACTACCTCCAGAATGTATCGCACTGAGCTGCCCCCTCTGCTGGATTGGTCCTGAACTTGGGCCAGGACATATCCAGTCATGGTGATGGTGGTTTCTGGGGTATTTCTGTCAGTTATAATTTCATGAGCATGACTATGTCAGGCTGTTGCTTGACTAGTCTGTAAGGCAGTTGTTCCAATATCGGCACTAGTCCTCAGGTGTTACTAAGGAGAACTTTGCAGGTCGGACAGTGATGTTTCCAACTGACGTTTTCGGTGGTCAGATCGATAACTGTTGGTCCATCTGGTTTCATTTCTTTGAGATTTTGTAGCGATTGGTAGAACACTCTAGTCCATTTCACAGCGCGACTGAGAGTCATCACATTGCTTTGGGTCTGGAGTGAGGATGCAAGATTACTTCATTGGAGGATATTAGTAAGCCAAATGGTTTTTCTTTTCTGACGTTCGGCAAAGATTTCATTCTCATCAGTAGATTCTTAATTCCAGCTTTTAAAAAAATATTGAGTTGAATTTCCACCTTCTGCAGTGGCGGGTTTCGAACCTGGGTCCACAGAACAGGAGCTGATTTTCGGTATTGATAATCTAGCGATAATACCATGAGGCCTACTTGGTGCCACATGTTGTATTCATATGCTATTTCTTGTGTTGCCCTGTTTTTCTTTCATTGCTTAGGTTATTCTAGAATCTCATCCTTCATTAAATCCTAATTTAAATCCACCGTCATGAACATCTTCTGGACTGCTCGAATTTCATTCAGTCTATTTTGTTTGCACAGACATTTCAAGGCAGCTGTACGTCAGAGAAGAACAGGGAGAGATAATGGGTGATTGTGCACTGTACCTGTCACCGCACCAGCTTATCTGACCAGGCACCTAAGTATTTCTTGTGGATCAGAGAACTGCCGAATTATTATAACACCGATGGAGGTCAGTCAACCCATTGTGGGGTCACAAGCTCTTCAATTGCACAACTGGAGATAGAGAGAGCGTGTGGATATAGATGGCGCGAGTGAGATATAAACCGGGGAACAGAAAGTGAATGGAGATAAACTGAGAGAGGATAGAAAATGGAGCGACTGACTGAGTGGCAGAGGAAGAGGTGTTAGATGAGAGTGAAGTCAGATAGATCAGAAGGCAGCATGAGGGTAGATAAATACGGACAGACAGAAGTTGGAATTTTTATTTAGACATTCCTCTGAATTGCAAGCCCTTTGTCTGTGTGCCATTCCCTGTGACCACTCTGCTGATACTGGCTGTCGTCCTAGATCATTGTTTTCCAATAATATCACAGAGCTATGTTACTGACAGCTAAACAGAACCCAAAAGACCGTCGATTCGTTATATAGCGAAGGTGGATTTTAAAAAAAATAAACTGTGCCATGAGCAGCAGGAAATGATAACCCCACCCAACACTCCCACCCCACCACCAGATACTGTGTGACAGACTGGTCCAGAGAATCTCAGTGAGGGGGATCACTGACAGAAAGGAAATCATCATCTCCGCTGTGGATCAAATAATGATTGATAGTTTGCACATCACCTTTCCAGTTTTCACATCCACATTTCAATTTATATAACTCAATATCAGGAGTGCATTTTAACAAACGTATCTGTTTATACTTTGCATATTTTGGTCTGTATAGAAAATCATTTTGTCCCTGCATTTTGCATTTTTAAATACATTTCATTAATATTGTCTCGGCCAATTTCTCATTATACATTTATCCTTGAACCTGTTCATCATATGAGTTATAAAGTGTAACGTTCCAATTCTGATAACTAGGGAACAGCAATGTTCCTCTTCCCAGTTTGAACACCCATGTCCCCCAGTCCTCTCCATCTTCTGTCTTTTCCCCAATGTCATAATCACAATGTAATTGAAGTCAGTAAATGATACTTCATCACAGTTCCTTAACATGGATAACATCAACACCCACGATTGCCCTCTCTGATTCTGGAATAACAATCTGAATTGTAGTTGTCACGTACAATTCTCTGTTAACATATGCATGCTGTTTGATTGTTATAAACTCACATTGTCTTAGGCACATGTTGCCATCAGATCACAGATGGAAGACGTACTCTCAACGATTTAGTGATTTTGCAATGACTGATGAGTAATTATCAGATTTATTTCTCCATTTATGAGCAGAGAAGCATGTTTATGTTCAGTAAAACCTCTGGCATTACCTGTATATCCAAGGCAGACTGAATGATTACACACAAATAGTATGTCATCTCCAACATTCCTCCTTCAGTCACACTCACATCTCACATCCAGAATGCATGTGTTCAAAGTTATTTTGAATTTATTAAAACAGTATCACATTGAGAGAGGTTAGCTGGAGCTGTTTGTTCAGCGATTGTGATTATACGAGTCTCCATGGATCCTATGGGTCCCCAGAGAGTTTCAGTCTTCTATCAATAATGGAATGTGTTCAATGTTTAATCCATAGTATGAGCAGGAGCACACCAGTAACAGGGATCATCAGCTTCAAGGAGAGAGGGAGGAGAGATCAGAATCTGGGAAGAGTACACTGGAGTGTTCCAACAATGGATCAAGATCTGAGAACATTCAAATGGAAATTTCCAGCAATGGATAGGAGATTATCCTCGGGTCTTTTCTGGCTTTCCCAGCCTGGGATATCACGAGCATCGCGGATTGAAGATGTACTGATGGTTATTCAAGCTGGTTACTATGCTATCCTTGAGATATTTAGTGTTCCTGGTAAATCACTCTATATGTCTAGTGAAACGGTCTGAACTGAATTGATGGTCATGGTATGTAAATTTTGGAAAGTTGCAAGTCAATGTTTTCAGTTCCAATCAAAGATTCCATTGCTTACATATTATAACTAGCAAATAATTATTTAAAAATTACACACCAATATGTGAGGATGAAACAAACTATTTTCCTTGATTCATTATCTCCTGCACAAGTTTATATTTCCATATCCTCCCCACTGACCATTTCTGTCCAGGACCACCAACATGACATCCCAGTCTCCTCCTCAGCCTCAGTACAATTCCTGAATAAACTATCATTTGTGCCTTTGTTAATCTCCGCATACAGCTTCTTCAAACCCAGTCTTACCATGTGTCTATTGCAAAATTATTGCACTTGAGATGTTTACATTGTTCTCTGCACAGAATTAGAAAGATGGGAAGACAGTGTATGGTGGTTACGTCACTGGCTCATAATCTACAGCCACAAAATTATAATATGTTGATATCGGCTTGCTTCTTGCCCATTAGTGAAGGCAATGGGTCATTCTTCTCTGGTCAGGTCTCTGTGTGACTGCAAACCCACAGCACTGTGTTTTGATCTTTACTGTCCTGTGGAACAGCTAACCAGCCACTCAGTTCAAGGTCAACATAACATGCTGGCCTGACCAGGGCTGAATACATCCCGTGAGGGCAGATGAAAAGGAAAAATAACCCCCTTCCTCTGCCTGTATCCCATATTCCTGCAGCTGAATTACATTCAGGTCGGTGGTCTCTCACACTTTTAGACGTATTCTTTGTGATTGAGTCTGTCTCCGAGAGTGTTTTCCATCTCGATAGGAACCTCTGGTGCTAGCTTTATTGATGCTGACCTACAGATGGAAGGATGGTTTAAATTCACGTCAGTGGCTGTGCATTGTAAATGAATGGTATCCTGTGTCAAATGAAGGAAATGGAGCCAGCTAAGTGAGGGAAAGGAGTTATTGTGATCAACTGTGAGAGCGTTGTTGAGGCAGGGTTTGGGGTATTGTGGACAGATTTTATCTCCTTTATATGGAGTGATCTCCTTACCACAGAGAGAATGAACAAGAGTCCCACCGGATTAATCCCTGGGATGATGGCACCATGAGGAGTGAGTAAAGGTTGATCTTTAGCGCTGTGAGATAATAAGAGGTGATTGCACTGAACCTTGAGGGGGATGGACAATCACTCCTTATATTCGAAACAGACAATGAGAAGGCGATAAATTCCGTGACTGTTGATTCATTCAGGATGCATGCTTCTGGATAGTTTGAAGGCCTCTGAGGACGTTACGCCTACCCACCCCAACCCCCACTCCCCACGCGATTGACAGAGACAGAGAGGTCCAGGTTTTAAATAAACACTCCCCACATTAATACAGTGCAGTTAGTGTGTGATTCCGCACTGAATGTCACATGATCCACCATCCTGACAGCAGCCAAAATATCTTCATTCAAAAACAGTCAACTATTTTTGGCCCTGGTGAGACCACACCTGGATTACTGTGTGCAGTTCTGGTCTCCAAATTTGAGGAAAGACATTCTAGATGTTGAGGGAGTGCAGCGTAGGTTGATGAGGTCAATTCTGGAATGGCGGGATTACCTTACACTGAAAGCCTGGAGGGAGTGGGCTTGTATACCCTTGAGTTTAGAAGACTGAGAGGGGATCTGATTGAGACATATATGATTATTAAAGGATTGGATACTCTGGCGGCAGGAAACATGTTTCCACTGATGGGTGAGTGCCGAACTAGAGGACACAGCTTAAAAATACGGGGTAAGCCATTTAGGACAGAGATGAGGAGAAACTTCTTCAACCAAAGAGTAGTGGCTGTGTGGAATGCTCTGCCCCAAAGAGCAGCGGAGGCCCAGTCTCTGGATTCATTTAAGAAAGAATTGGATAGAGCTCTCAAGGATTGTGGAATCAAGGATTATGGAGATAAGGCAGGAACAGGATACTGATTAAGGATGATCAGCCATGATCATATTGAATGGTGGTGCAGGCTCGAAGTGCAGAATGACCTACTCCTGCACCTACTGTCTATTGTCTATTGTCTATTTCCACCAGCTTCTGACCTTCATGAAGAACACGAATCCATATTCTCAGAGATGCAAAAGACTCCTTAAAGTTTAAACCATAATACTATAAGACATAGGGGCCGAAACTAGGCCAGTTAGCCAATCGAGTCTGCTCCGCCATTTGGTCATCGCTGATAAGTTTCTCAAACCCATTTTCCAACCTTCTCCCTGTAACCCTTGATCCCCTGAATAATCTGAAAAGCTATCCCCGTCTCACATATACTCAATAACCTGGCCCCACAGCCTTCTCTGCAAATAAATTTCAAAGATTCACCATTCCCTGGTTAAAGAAGTTTCTCCTGAGCAACGTTCGAAAAGATGTTCCCTTTAAGCTTAGACTGTGTCCTTGGGTCCTCATCTCTCCTACCAATGGAAACATCTTATGCACATCCACTCTGTTCAGGTCATTCAGTATTCTGTATGTTTCAATTACATTTCCTCTCTTCCTTCTAATCTTTATCAAGTATAGACCCAAAGACTCAAACATTCGCCATACAACAAACCTTTCACTCCTCTGACTATTCCCGTGAAAATCTTCTGAACACACTCCAGTGTCAGTATACCTTTCCTGAGATATGGGACACAACAGTGCACTCAACACTCCAAATGTAGTCTGACCAAAACTGTATACAGCCTGTTCTTATATTCAATTCCTCCCGTAATAAATGCCATCAATAATAAATGCAATTGCCCTCTTAACTACTGCTTCAACCTACAAGCTTACCTTAAGAGAACCCTGCACTAGAACTTTCAAGTTCCTTTGCACTTCACAGTTCTGAATTTCCTCCCCATTTAGAAAATAGACCATGCCTCGATTCTTCGTGACAAAGTGCATGACCTCACACTTTGTGACGTTGTATTCCATCTGCCAACACTTTTACCGAGTCAATTCCTTCTTCAACTTCTCTATGCGACCAGTCCATCTGCCTATCTTTGTATCGTCTGCAAACTTAGCCAGAGTGCCCTCAGTTCGATCATCTATATTGTTAACGTAACAGGTAAAAAGTTACGATTCCAACACTGAGCCTTGTGGATCACCTCTTGCCACCGGCTGCCATTCTGAGAAGGACCATTTTATCCCCACTCTCTGCTTTCTGTCAGACAGGTAAGTTCCTATTCATGCCTCTACCTTGCTTCTAACACCCTAATCATACTCAATCATCTCCTGTGTGACACCTTGTCAAAGACCTTCTTGGCGTCCAGGTGGATAACATCCATTGGCTGTACTTGATTGAGCCTGTTCATTTCTTCTTCAAAGATTTCCAACAAATTTGTCAGGTATGACCTTCCCTTGATGGAACCATGCTGACTTTGCCCTATTTTACCAAACACTTCCAAGTATTCAGAAATCTCATCCTTCAAAATGGATTCCAGGATCTTACCCACGACAGAGGTTAAGCTATTCATTGCGGTTTTAAAAATAATTTTTCCTTACTCCCTGCTATAGCTGACTTCCCTCATCAGTCATGGTTACCTCATTCTCCATGTACTCTGCCTCATTTTACTCGGGGTAAATCTCTGCTGCATCACGAATTACTCGAAAAGTCTCTTGCCATTGCTGCTCCACTGTCTCTCCTGCTGGGCCCTTCTACCAGTCAATTCTACCAAGCTCCTCTCTCATGTCTCTGTAGTTGCCTTTATTCAGCTTTAATACCGTTACTTCTGAATATAACTTCTCCATCTGAAATTGCAGAGTAAACTCAATCATATTACGGTAATGCCTCCTATGATTTTCTTCACCTTAAGCTCCCTCATCTAATCTGCCTGCACAAGCTGCTCCAAAAAGCCATCTCATAGACATTCCACAAATTCCTTTCCTTGCAAACCACCATCAATATGAATTCACAGCCCACCTCCGTAATGAAAGCCCACATGATCACTGTAACTTTGTATTTCCTACACATCTTTCTAGCTCCTGGTGTATCTTGCACCCCAGCTCCTGAGTACTGTTTGAAGGCCTGAACAGAACTCCAACTACTTGTTTTTAACCTTTTTGATTCCTCAATTCTACCGACACAGATTCTACACCATTTTACTTTACATCATTTCTTACTATTGATTTAATTGCATTTCTTACTAATAGGGCAGCCCCATTCCCTCTGCCAAACTGCCTATCTTTTTGATAGGATGCATATCCTTGAATATTCAGCTCCCAATCCTGATCCTCTTGCAGCAACGTCTCCATGATGGCGATCTGCCAATTTGTTTATTATCCACAAGCTTATTTACCTTATTCCTTATACTGCTTGCATTCCGATAAAACAGTTCAGCCCTGTAGTAACCATCCCTCTTATCATCGGTATTTGTTTGTCCTGAGTGTTTGAAGTTTGATTGCTAACACTTTCCATACTCTGCGTCTGTGCTGAAGCTTTGAATAACTTAGAGTTTTAGAGTCATCGAGATGTACAGAATGGAAACAGACCATTCGGTCCAACCTGTCCATGCCGATCAGATATCACCAATCCAGTCCCACCTGCCAGTACCCGGTCCATATACCTCCAAAACCTTCCTCTTCATATACCCATCTAAATGCCTCTTAAACGTTGCAATTGTACTACCCTCCACCACATCCTCTGACAGCTCGTGCCATACACGTACCACCCTCTGCGTGAAAACGTTGACCCTTAGTTCTCTTTTATATCTTTCCCCTCTCGCCCTAAACCTGTGTCTTCTCGTTATGGACTCCCTGTCCCCAGGGAAAAGACTTTGTCTGTTTATCATATCCATGCCACTCATCATTTTGTAAATCTGTAAAAGGTCACTCCTCAGCCTCCGACGCTCCAGGGAAAGCAGCCTCAGCCTGTTTAGCCTCTCCCTTTAGCTCAAATTCTCCAAACATGACAACATTCTTGTAATTTTTTTCTGAACCCTTTCAAGTTTCACAACATCTTTCTGATACGAAGGAGATCAGAATTGCATGCAATATTCCAACAGTGGCCGAACCAATGTCCTGTACAGCCGCAACATGTCCTCCCAACTCCTGTACTCAACACTGTGACTAACAAAGGAAAGCATACCAAACGCCTTCTTCTTGAGATCTACAAACTTACCCGCTCCTTTAATTCGGGTTTTATAATTTTCCCTATAACTGACACCACCCCACATCCATTTAGCTTCATGCCTAGTCTACAGCCGTCGTTATGCGATTTGCTTGGACTCTGGGCCCAACACCGTTCAGATGAAGACCATCTGATCAGAACAGTGCGCTCCTTCCCCAGTGTCTGGTGTCAATGTCCCATGATACAAACCCATTTCTCCCACACCAGACTTTGAACCACACATTTTCCTGCTGACCCTGTGCTAATTAACTCAGGGCTCAGGCCGTAATTCAGAGATTATTTCCTTTTTGATTCTGTTTTCTAATTTAGCTCCGAGATCTTTGTATCCCTTAGCAGAACCTCTGTCCTAGTTTTATCTCTGTCGTTGGTACCTACACACACTATGACCAATGGAACTTTACCCTCACACTCGAAGTTCCCCTGCAGCCCAGAAGAGATATCCCTTACCCAAACACCAGTCGGTAACGCCGCATTCAGGACTCTCAATCCAGGTCACAGAGAACAGTGTCTATGCCACTAACTATACTATCCCCAGTTACATTAACATTTCTCTTCTCTTGCCCCACTTAAAAGCTTTCCTCAACACGGTGCTGTGGCCAATCAGCTCATCCTTTCTGCAGTCCCCATCCCATCCACACAGGGAACAAAACTCTTGAACCTGTTAGACATGGACAGGGGCTGAGGCTCCAGCAATTCTACGTCCTGGATCCCTTTATCTGCCTCACTCACAGATAATCTCTCTGCTTTCCAACTACTGGCTGAATTTGAGTCAGTTGATCTAAGGAGTGTAACTGTCTCTTGAATCACAGCATCCAGGGAACTCTCCCCCTCCCTGATGCCTCGCAATGTTTGAAGCTCAAACTCCAGCTCACCGACTCAGAACCAGAGTTGTTCTTGCATGCGACATTTACTCCAGCCATGGTCACTGGGAACCACAGTGGGGTCGACCACTCCCACATCATGTAGAAACAACACATCACCCGACCCTCCATCCTTATTTTATTTATCAACTATTGAATTGCTCCTCTGCAATTTTATTTGTTTATGTACATCTGCTTATCCAAGTTGTAACCAATAAATTAACATGATTCAATTTAACACAGATTCAAAGTTAACACACTGCCTATTAGCAAATGAGATCACATCCTCCATTTGTCAAACCTGCTCATTATCTTCTGATCGAATTCTGACAGACTTGTCAGCGGGACCACTCCTTGATGAAGCCATGCTGACTCAGCCCTATTTTACCATGCACCTCCAAGTACTCTGCAATCTCATGCTAGCAATGCATTCTAAATCCGATTAACGACCGATGCCAGGCTATATTGCCCTACGATTTCCTGTATTTTGCCTTTCTTCCTTCTTACACAGAGATTTTAAATTGTCCATTTTCCAGTTCTCTGGGACTCTGTCTGATGATAGTTATTCCTGAAAAGTCACGACCAATGGTTTCACAATCTCCTCCGCTAATTCCTTCAGAACATTGGTTGTTATCCTTCCAGTCTGTGTGATTTATCCATTTTCAAACATTGCAGCTTCCCCAGTACCTTCTCCTCAGCGCTGATCACTACATCCTTTCCTCACTCTTGACTCGCTTTAAGTTCTGGAATGTTCACAGTATCTGCCATTGTGAGGATTGACGGAAAGTACCTATTCAATTCATCCTCCAATACTTTGTTTTCCATTTCTCTGCAGCCATCCTCAATTTCTGGTTGTCCAATACTCACTCTCCCCTTTTATATATCTTAACAAAACTCCTGCAATCTCCTTTTCTAAAGCAAGCTAGTTTACATGTTTCGTGTTTATCACTTTATTGGTTCTTGAATTGTCCTCTGCTGCTGTATAAAGGCTTCCCAAACTGAGGTAGGCTGCGTGAGAGCATTCCTGTTAACTAACTGTTGAAATTATACTAATGTAACTGTCCTAATCCTGTTGTCCATCATTGGATCGTGTGATGACACAACATTGCTGCCTCACAGTGCCAGAGACTCGGGTTTAATTCCAATCTCTGGACCCTGTCTTTCTGGAGATTTTGCAATCTCTGCATTGGGAGAATTGTCTCTTTTTTCTCTCCACAGTATGTTTCTGTGTTTGTTTCAGGTTTCTGCCATCTACAGTATATTTGCTTGTGTTTGATGGAGAATTGCTGCAAATATGACGGGTTTATTGTAAAAGTGGCTCTGGTCCTCAGGCTTCCTGAGTGCTTGGGAATCTTGCCCAGCTACTTATGTGAGTGCATGTCCCTGATTACCTACTCTGTCTCTCTCAGTCCCTGAGTCCATCCATCACTGCATGCAGCCTTTCATTGAGCCATCCCGGGATTCCCCACACCCCATCGTCTGGCACTGGATGCTCCTTACGCAGTGAGCGCACAAAGACACTGGGCACTTTCTGACGCGCTAGGGATCCGGGTTAAAGACCCAGCCATTAAAAGGAACAGAATAGCTAAAATCCAATTGAACAGCAAAGCAGAGTAAACAGGCTGACTGGCACCCATCTGTTATGACATTTTCAGGTCTTTTGGACTAATTTCTGCTTATCCTCGTCCATAGACAAATAGATGCTCCATAAGTATGTCTTGTCACACAGGTTTGGTGGAGGAGACGGATTTCAGATCCTATGATCATTACGACTGATTCGTTGGGCTCCACGTTCCTGGTTAATGAGATCACCCTTAAGTTTTTATTGTCAAGTCTATCCATTTTAAAGTAAAGGTCTTGCTGGAGTTGTGCTGAAAGCATATTTGAATGTTGGGGAGACTAGATTATGCCACGTGCCAGTGAAGTTAGGAATAGGAAGGTAGTAAAGTTAAAAACATGGCCAAAGAGCTGGTAGGGTTGGCAGCACTTCCAATATGTGGATCATTGGGATGTCCAGGTCGGTAGGATAGACACAAGAAGGACGGGATGCAGCTGAACTGGCAGCAATCTCAGATATGTGGGCCATTGGGAATCCTGGGTCAGTATGAAATACACAAGAAGGACGAGATGGATGTGAACTGGCAGCAATCTCCTGGCAGGCAGGTTTGCTGTTGTCACTCAGGAGGTTTTAAACTAATGTGGCACTGGGGGGAAGTGGGGGTGGGGGTGGGGGTGAGAGCCAGAGCAGTACGTCAACAAGCACAGTGACTGAAGAGTAGTTGGAGACTAATCCCAGTACAGCTAAGACCAACAACAAACTGGCAGAGGGGAGTGAACACAATGGGACTGGAAGTCTGAAGTGTGCTGATTTTAATGTGAGCAGTGTGACAGGCAAGACAGATGAATATATATAACCATGAGACAAATATTACAGAGATTTGGTTGAGAGAGGGATCAGAAAACTATCAATCCAATGGGACCAGAGTGAGTTGAAGAATGTGTCGTAAGAGGCTGGAGACGGTTTTTTGAAGCATAATATATATTCATCAGTTTATTGGAATTGGACAGTGTGTGGTGAAATGTAAAGATTGAAGGGACAAGGGAGGAAACTGAAATTGTCTGTTTACAATATTTTTTGCTTTACTGACAGTCCTTTGTAATCTCCTGCTACAAGAGAATAGACGAGGAGGAATTTACATCAGGGAAACTCAAACCAAATATCAAGTCAGGATCTGATGGAGTTTATTTATTTCAATGCAAGAATTGTTATGGGGAAGGACGATGAACTGGGAGCCTGAATCCATACATGGGACTATGATGTTGCGGGTTTACAGAGACTTGGTTGAGAGAGGCAAAGGGCTGGCCGTACAAAGTATCCAGGGTTTCATTGGTTTAGGCGAGATAGAGAAGAAGCTAAAAGAGGTGGACGAGTTATTTTACTGATCAGGGAAAATGCTACATCTGCACGTGAACAGGACATACAGGAGGGAACATCCACTGCAGCAATATGGGTCAAGCTCAAAAATAAGATGGATACAAGCACTGCGTTACTATAATATCTCCAACAGCCACGGAGGGATTGAGGAACAGATATGTATGTCGATTAAGAAAAGGTGTATTTAAAAAAAGAGTGGTCATCGTGAGTGACTTTAATATCCCCAATAATGACTGGAAGTCCATTAGAGCAAGGGGCTTAGACGGGGCAGAATTTGTTAACTGCACCAGTATGTGAATAGTCCAACGAGAGGAAGAACCATACTGGACCTCGTATTGCCTAATGAGCCTGGCCAGGTGACTGACCTTTCAGTGGGACATAATTTTAGAAACAGTGGTCACAGCTCCTTCAGATTTAAGATAGCTGTGAACACGGATATGTCAGGACCTTGTGGGAATCTACTGAATTGGCGGAAGGCAAATTACGTCAGCATCAGACAGAGCTCGGACGTGTCAATTGGGAGGAGCTGCTATCAGGCAAATCCAATTTTGTATGGGAACTGCCTGTTAAATCCTGACAGCAAAGTCATCTCGTGAACGTTCTCCCAACTGCTCGAATTTCTATCTTTTCTTTTGAACTGATATTTCAAGGCCGCTGCATATCAGACAACAGGTAGAGACAAAGGATGATTCTGCACTGTGTCCTTCTCAGTATCAGCTTGTCTCTCCAGGCACCTGAACTCTTTATTGTGGGTCAGAGAACTTCAGAATTGATAGAGCACTAAAGGAGGCCATTTAGCCCATTGTACACCGACGAGCTCTCCAACAGCACAATTTGTCAACAGGGAGAACAGAATGTGTGTGTGTCTGTGTGTGTGTGTGTGAGACAGAGAAAGATTAAAAGAGAAAAAAGGAAGTGAAGATGGATAAAAGGAATGGAGAGAAAATGGAGCGACAGAGTGAGTGAGAACAAGGGGTGTCAGACGAGTCTGAAGTTATATCAGAAGACAGCATGAGGAGAAATACACAGAAATTTCATTTAGAAACTCCCATAGACTGCAAGCCCTTTGTCTGGTCCGTACCCTGTGAGCACTATGCTGTCATCCCAGATCATTTATCGCCAATAATATCACAGAACCGGGTTGCTGACGCTGAACATGATCCAAAAGAACAATAGATTAGTTCCAGGGAGAAGGTGAATTAATTTAAATATTCTGGGCCAACAGGAACTTGTAATCCCTCTAAACACGGTGTGAGAGACAGGGCGAGAGATTCTCAATGAGGGGGATCACTGACAGGGGGGAGATCAGCATCTCAGCTGTGGGTCAAATAATGACTGATAAAGGTTGAAAACCTCGTCCGTGGTTTTTAAATTCACATTTCAATTCATATAACTCCACATCGTAAGTGTATTTTAACAATCTTGCATCTTTGTAGTTTTCATGTTTTGGTATGTACAGAAAAGCTTGTTTTTTGTCCCTTTATTTTGTGTTGGGACCAGAGTCCGATTGAATCCTAACTAAGGCTGTAGACAGAGCTCTAAACTGATTTGGAGAGTGTTTGTGTTGGCAGGGTGGGGGGTCCGTTATAGGGTTTAATTAGAAAAGAGGAGGTAAATGCACAGAGCTCAGGAGAGGTTATTAAAATCTCCAGCACAGACGCAAATAAACCAGAGTGTATGGAAAGCGTAAGCAATCAGACTTCAAGCACACTGGACAAACAAATAACAATGAGAAGAGGGAGCGTTAATACAAGATTGAAGGGGTTATATCTGAATGGACGCAGTATCAGGAATAGAGTAAGTGAGCTTGTGGCACAGATTGAAATTGGTAGGTATGACGTGATGGGCATCACAGAGAAGTGGCTGCAAGGGGATCAGGATATTCAAGGACATATATCCTACCGAAAAGATAGGTAGCAGTGGGAGTGGGTTTACATTATTACTAAGAAATGAAATTAAATCAATATTAAGAAAGGAAGTAAAGTCAGATGGTGTAGAATCTGCGTGGGTAGAATTGAGGAATCACAAAGATAAGACAACCACAGTTGGAGCCTTGCACAGGCCTCCAAAGAGTAGTCAGGAGCTGGGGTACAAGATACACCAGGATATAGAAAAGATCTGTCGGAAAGGCAAAGTTACAGTGATCATAGGGGATTTTCAATATGCAAGTGGAATGGGAAACCAGGTTGGGAGTGGATCGCAAGAAAAGGAATTTGAGGAATGTCTATGGGATGGCTGTTTGGAGCATCATGTGGTGGAGCCCACTCTGCAACAGATGACACTAGATTTAATGACGCAGGCTAGATAAGGGAGCTTAAGGTGAAAGAAAACTTCAGAAGCGGTGATTAGAACATGGTTGAATTTATTCTGCAATTTGAGAGAGAGAAAGTAGAATCAGAGTTAACAATATTTCAGCTGAATAAAGGTAACTGGAGAGGCAGAAGGGAGTAACTGGGTAGAATTGACCGGGACAGGGGTCTAGCAGGAAAGACAGCGGAACAGTAATGGCAGAAAATTCCAAGATTAATTCAGGAGACACTGCAGAGATACATGCTGAGCAATAAAGGCATGGTACAGGTAGGATGATACTGGATTAGTGGTGCTGGAAGAGCACAGCAGTTCAGGCCGCATCCAACGAGCAGCGAAACCGACGTTTAGGGCAAAAGCCCTTCTAACCATTAACACAAAGGAAACGTTAAGAGATTCTTTAGATATATAAAGTGCAAAAGAGAGGTAAATGTGAACATGGACCACTGGAAAATGATGCTGGAGAGACGGTAGTGGGAAATAAAGAAATGGCTGAGGAACTTTGTATCAGTCTTCACGGTGGAAGACACGAGTAATTTCTCAAGAATTGACGAGAGTGAGAGGGCAGTCCTGAATATGGTGGTCATCACCAAGAAGAGCATGTTAGAAAATGGAATGGCCTGAATGTGGATAGCTCACCTGGACCAGATGGACTACACCCCAGCCTTGTAAGGGAGATAGCTGAAGACTTAGTGCAAGCGTAAGTGGTAATCTTTCAGGAATGACTAAAATCAGGAAACGGCAAAGTGGCTGTACAATTGCTAACATGACAGCCCGTTTATTAAGGGACTTAGGTAGAAGATGGAAAACTGCAGACTGATTTGCCTAACCTTGGTTGTGGGTAACATCCTGGAATCCATTGTGAAGGATGGGATTTCTGATACTTGGAGGTGTTTGGTAAAATAGGACAGAGTCAGCATGGTTTCATCAAGGGGAGATCAGTCCTGCCAAACCGGCTAGAAAACAATGAGTGAGTAATGAGCAGATTCGATCAAGGAGAACCAATAAATGTTATCCATCTGCACTCAAGAATCCTTTGTCAAAGTGCCATGCATGAGGCTATTGAGTAAGGTACGAGCCCATGGTATTAGAGGCAAGGTGATAGCATGGATAGAAGTTTGGCTGCCTGAGAGAACGCATAGAGTGGGTATAAAAGTGCTCTTCTCTGGATGGCAAAAAGTGACAAGTGGTGTTCCACAAAACTCAGTGTTGGGACCACAACGTTTTACTTTTTGCATTCATTATCTATATGAAGGAACGGAGGGCATTCTGGCTAAGCTTTCAAACAGTGCAAAGATAGACAGAGGGGCAGGTAGCATTGAAGAGTTGGTTCGGCTGCAGGAGGGTGCTCTCGTGCATCTCCTCAACTTCCCACACCTCCGCCCTTGCACTCCACCCTTCCAACGACAACAGGTTAGAACCTCTCTGGTGCTCGCCTTCCATCCCACCAACCTCAGGATACAACGCATCATCCTCCACCATTTATGCCACCAACAGTCAGACCCCAATACGAGAGATATACTTCCCTCCCCACCCCATGCTGGGAACATTCCCTCACAACTCTCTTGTTAGGTCCACACGCCCCCACCAAGCCACCTTCCACTCCCAAAGCCATCCCTTGACACTGCAAGAGGTATGAAACCTGTGCCAACACCTCCCTCCTCACCTCCACCCAAGGCCCCAAAGGATCCTACCACATCAGTCAGAGAACATCCTGTGCACCCAAACACCTAATCTAGTCAGTCCATTGCTCCTGTCTCCTATACATTGGCGAGGCAGGATGTCAACTTACAGAATGGTTCAGGGAACACACAGAAACCCAACAACCCCACTTCCCTGTGGCCGAATACTTTAACTCCCCCTCCCACTCCGCCAAAGCCCTGCAAGCTTTTGGCCTCCTCCACTGCCAAATTCTAGCCAGCTGACTTCTGGAGGAAGAACGCATCATCTTCTGCCTTGGGACCCTCCAAACACTCGGGTATCAAGGACAATTTCACCAGTTTCCTTATCTCCCCTCCCTCCACCTTATCCCAAATCTAACCCTCCAACTCAGGACCGCCCTCTTGAACTGTCCTACCTGTCCATCTACCTTCCCAAGTATCAAATCCACCTTCCACTCTGACCTATCAGTATCATCACCCACCTTCATCTAGCTGTCGCCTTCCAAGCTACCTTTCTCCCAGCGCCAGCTCCCCCCCTCCCCCATTTATCTCTCTACCTCCTTCAACCCACCCCACATTCCTGATGAAGGTTTTATGTCTGCAACGTCGAATCTCCTGCTCCTCGGATGCTGCCTGACAGACTGTGCTTTTCTATGACTACACTTTTTGACTCTGATCTCCAGCATCTGCGGTCCTCACGTTCACCTGCTGAAGGACTTTAACAGGTTTGGAGAGTGAGCAAAGAAGTGGTAGAATACGTACAATGTGGGAAAGTGTGGGAAAGCATTTTGCCAGGATGAATAGAGGCATGGACTATTTTCGAAATAGCGAGCAAATTCAGAAGTCTGAAGGGCAAAAAGACTAGGGGATTTAGTCCAGGAGTCTTGAAAGGTAAACTTGCCGTTTGTCAGTAGTTAGAAAGGCAAATATAATGATGATATTTATTTCAAGAAGGCTTAAATATAAAAGCAGGGATGTACTTCTAAGGCTCTACAAGGCTTTGGTCATGCCACATATGGATTATTGTGCGAAGTTTTGAGTCCCATATCTCAGGAAGGATGCACTGGTCCTGGTGCGTTTTTCAAAGAGATTCACGAGAATGGTGCCAAGAAATAAAAGCTTATCATATAAAAAATATTTGAGGGCTCTGAGTCTGTATTTGGTAGAATTCAGAAGGATGTTAGGAGGTCTAATTGAAACTTACAGAATACTAAATGACCTGGGAGAGAGGGGATTTTGGGAAGATGTATCCAATGTAGGAGAGACTAGTACCCGAGCGGACAGTGGAAAGAGAAGATCTTTTCGAACAAAGATAAGGAGAAACCCCTTCAGCCAGACAGCGGTGAATCTATGGAATTCACTGCTGCAGAGGGCTGTCGAGTCCAGGTCAGTGAGTATATTTAGGTGTGAGACAGATAGGTTCTTGACTGTAAAGGGGATCAAGGGTTACAGGTAGAAAGTGTGAGAATGGGGTTGAGAAGCTTAACAGCCATCATTGAATGGCGGAGCAGACTCAATGGGTCTAATGGCCAAATCTCTATCCCAATGTCTTCTGGTTGTGTGGTTAATATTGGCTCTCCTCATTCCTCATTGGCAATGTACCCTTGAGTTTGATCTTCATATGATTTATGAAGAATAAAATTCCAATACTGATGGCTGGGAAATATCATGTTCCCTCCCTCCACTCTCAGCAGCCATGCCCCGGTATCGTAATCACACTGCAATTGAAATCCAGTGAAATTTACTTCAATGCAGTTGATTGACATCGATAACATTAACAGCAGGACCCTTATCTGCCCTCTCTGATCCTTGAATAACCATCTGAATTGTGTGTCACATCATATTCTCTGTTAACATATCCATGCCATTTGTCTGTTATCACTCATGTTGTCATAAGTAATTTTCTGTCAGATTATGGACTAGAAAAGTTATCTACATATTTTACTGACATTATAATCACTGATCAGTAGTTACAGACAGTATATTTCGATTTATAAGCCAAGAAACTTGTTTAAGTTCTGACAATCCTTTGTCATTACTGCCATATCTAAGGCAGATTGAATGATTACATTCAACCAATCTACCATCTCAAATATTTCTTCCTGTTCACCCCCCACACATATCCCATGCCAAATGTGTAAACTTTAAAAGTTCTTTTGAATTTTAATAAAATCATTATTGAATTCAAAGGGGTAAACTGGAGCTATTTGTTCAGTGACTGAGATTAATATCAATCTCAGTGGATCCTAATTATGGCGGTGGAGAGTTTCCATGATTGAAATATAAATGGGCTCTGTTCAATGTGATATCACATACTGTGAGCAGGAGCATCACTGACAGCACTAACAGGGATCAGCAGCTTGAGAGAGAGAGCGGGAGGAGAGATCTGAATCTGAGAACATTAGACATGAACGTTAAAATAATGATTCATAATCTGAGGATCATGGATTGGAATGTTCCAACAATGGATCAGAATCTGAGAACATTAGACTGGAATGGTACAACAATGTGTCAGAATCTGAGAACATTAGACTGGAATATTCCAACAATGGATCAGAATCTGAGAATATTACACTGGAATGTTCCAACAATGGACAGAAGTTTATCCTCGGGTCTTTACTACCTTTCTCGGCCTTGGATACCATTAACATCACGGATCCTGGATATCCTTTGGATTATTCAAGGTGGTTACTATCCCATCCTTGCGATAGTTGGTGTTCCTGGTAAGTCATTATATTTGTCTACTAAACTGGGTTGAACTCAATTTCTGCTCATGATATACAAATTTTGGAAAGTGCAAGTCAATGTCTTCAGTTCCAAACAAAAAATCCTTTCCTTATAAATTATAACTATCAAACTACTATTTATAAATTACTCACTGATAAGCGAGAAGGACACAGAATGTTCTCAAACTCCATAATCCATTTTGTCCTTCACGGATTTACATCTCCATGTCCTCCCCACTCACCAATCCTGTCCAAAACCACCATCATGATATCTCAGTCTCGTCTGCAGACTCAGTGCAACTTCTGAATAAGCCATGATTTTTGCCTTTGTTCAGTCTGGATGCAACAGTTTCAAGTGCCTTCTCATCACATGTCCATCACTAAATAATTGCTCTTGAGGATGTTTGACGTGTTCCCTGCACGTACAGGAAGACAGTTTATGGTAGTCAAGTCATTGACTCATAATCTAGAGCCACAGAATAATAGTCTGTTGATATCTTATGAAGGAAAGTGGTGGAATTTAAAAGCAACCATTATCATTTGTTATAAAAGCCCATCTGCTTGCCTGAAGTCCTTTAGGTAAGTCAATGTGTCAACCTTCCCTAATCAGGTTTCTGTGTGACTTCAGTGATGAACATGTGGGTGTACTGTACCTTTAAACTACCTGACAGCACCAAGTCTTCTGAAAAGTAGATATAATTTAACATTTGGTCGAACAACTCGATTAGCTCATTGTCTTGAGACAAAAACAAATGCAGCCAAACAGTTCAAATTATATCCTAAATGACCCACTTCCAATCAAGTTTGAATGTAATAGATTGATAATCTTAAAAGCCAGTGACACAATCCAATAGTTCGGAGGTATAAAACCGAGGAAAATTGAACAGTTGAGCGCAGAGCTGCCAAGCTACAAGCACGCAATTCTGCCTGAAAAATAGTTCCCTTAAAAGTATATTCATTGATTAGTAACTAGTGAAGCAGAATCCCCCAGAAGAAAAGAAGACAGGACTATGGAGAAGAACCGAAAGCTTCATGGTTTTGAGATAAGGTTATTTTGTAAACCTTAATTAGGAGTCTTATCTGACTCGTATTCTGGAAGGGGAAGGTCAAAGATAGGTTAGAGGAAGAAGTTGTAAATATTCGTTCGATTATTTTCTCCGTAAAACTTTAAGAAATAAAGTTGTTATTTTTTACTTTAAATAGCTCTTAGACTCTAGAACTATCACAGATTACTGCATTCGATAAATCTTTTCTGTGTTGCTGGTTTTAATTGAGCAGGAGAATTTATCCTTTATTGTAACACTACAAACCCCCAGTAAAATGTGTTTTACTCTTTACTGTCCTGTGGAACAACTGAACCAGCCACTCAGTTTAAGATTGGTGTAACATGCTGCCCTGACCAGGGCTGCATACATCTTGTGAGAGAAGAACAAAAGTAAAGATAGCTCCCATCCTCTACCTGTTTCCCGTATTTGTAGAGCTCATTTCTATCCAGGTAGGTGATCATTACATCTTTTAGGTGTATTCGACCTCATTGAAATGCTCCCCGAGTGTGATACACAGCTCCATAGGCAACTCTGGTGCTGGCTGTACTGATGCTGACGTACAGATATAAGGAACTTTCAAATTCCATGTCAGTCGTAGTTCATAGATAAATAATGGCGTTTCATAACACAGGAAGGAAACAGCGATGTCTAAGTGAGAGTAAAGGATTATTGTGATCATCCCTGAGTGTGTTGAGGCAGTATTTGGGGTACTGTGGATAGACTTTCTCTCAAGTCTCACCAGACTAATCTCTGGGATGATGGCAACATGAACAGTGAGTAAAGCTCAGTGAGAGAATAAGGTGATTGCATTCAACATTAAGGGGGATGCATAATCACTTATGATGTTCTAAACAGACACTGTTACGGTGATAAGTTCATTGGATTTTTTTTTCACTCGGGTTACATGATTCTCGATAGTTTAAGAGCCTCTGAGAACGTTCCACCCATCCATCCCCACTCCCTATTTCGATTCAGAAACAGAGAGAGAGGTTCAGGCTTTTGAAAAAAAAACTCTCCCAACGTTAATACAGTTCAAATGGTGCGTGATCCTGCAATGAACGTCATGCCATCCATAATCCCAACAGCAGCAACAGTACCTTCATTATAAAAGAGTTAACTCTTCCCAGCAGCTTCTGACCTACGTAGAGCACATGGGAGTGTCTTCTCGGAGATAGAAGATGCCTCCTTGAGACTTTACACAAAATATTTGGTTTCCCTTATCACTGCCAGTAAACCATGTCAAGGTAGCACACGTTCTACAAACAATGGAACCATGATTAACACCAAGGAACCCCCTATCAATGCAGTCTCGGTTTCATTGGTTTGTCATGTTAGAGTATCAATGACGCCCTCCTGTTTCTGTATAACTATTTCGTGGGGCTGAATAGCCTCCTCCTGGTCTCATGGAACAGGTTTAAGGGTCTGATTGGGATCTGCCTGTTCCTGTTTAACAGCTCCATGTACTGACCCTTTTCTTGATGTGGAATAAGCAGGTGGATTGAATGGGCTGTCCCTCTTCTTGTTCAGTAGTTTCCACGGGCTCAATGGCTTCCACATATCAGTGTGCAACCAGCCTGGGATGCTGATTGAGCTCCTCTATTAACTGTGGAAATGTGCAGTGTCTGGCAGCGCTGTTACATGAATGTTACGGACACTTTAACAGCACAAACGGAATGCTGTCCAGGTCTTGCTGCACATAGGCACAGGATGGTTCAGGAGCTGAGGGGGCACAAAATCTCTGAATATTGTGTGATCTTCAGTCATCATCCTTACTTCAGATCTTATTATGCGGAAAGATATTGATATAGCAGTTGAAGATGTTTGTGCTGAGGAGGCTAACCTGAGGATCTCCTGCAGAGATGTCCAGGAACTGTTAGGTCTGTTGGCCAACCATCACAAGCATCTTTCTTTGTGCTCTGAAAGACCCAGGCAAGTGGGAGGTTACAGCTGATTTCCATTCAGCTCAAATAGGTGGGTGGTCCTGATGCCATCCTCAGTCAAATACTCACTTGATATCAGAGCCATTCACTGTTTGCTGAGCCCCTGTGTTCACCTCTCGTTCATATCAATTCGGTGACGATGTATGTGTAGGGAATGTTTTCCTCTCACAGTGGGTAATCAATGTCAGGAATGATCTGGGCTAGCGAGTTATGGGATCTACATCACTGAAAGTATTTAAGGAGGAGGTAGATGGATTTTTGACCTGTCAGACAGCTAAGGGATGTGAAGAATTGAGCATTATAAAGGAGTTAATGTCAATAGTAGATAAGCCTTGATGGTAGACAATGGCTTGATTGTCCGAATTAGCTGCTCCGGTTCCTTATGTCCTTATATTCTGTAATTACAAAGTTAATGTTTGTAATTTTCCTAAACGTTATGTTATTGAACGTTGCAATCAGACAGAGCAAAGTATTTTGTGAGTCATCTCTGGGTGAGATATGAGGGTTGTATTCACAGTAAATCTGGGCCTGTATTATGACCAACAAATAAAGCACAAGTTGCAGTGAGGAGACATTCTGCAATGAGACCAGAGCGTGTTTCGAACTTGGCCTGGATTTCCAAGTAGCCTTTTCCAACCCACACTAAACCGTGTGTGTGTGACAGTTTTGAGGGACTGAATGAGATGCTGTGTTACTGTGGATCAGGTATTTGGAGCAAGTGGCCTCCAAATGCTCCTTGCAGGAGCTGTGAGTGGTTGGATGGAACATAGGAACATAGGACTGAGCAGCAGGAGTGTGCCATTAGACACTTTGTCACCGCTCCACCATGCACAAAGATTATGGGTCATGTGATTGTGATTTCCCCAGCACTTTTCTGTCTGTCTACCATTTTCTACATTCACTTTTCTGTCAAATGTCAACAAATACAACTTTGAATAAATGTAAACATCCAGGCACCACAAACCTCTGGGGAGGGAATTTCCACTTGGACAGCCCTTTGAAAATTTCTCATTTGTGTTCCAGCCAATGTTGGAGGGTCACTGTTTCCTTTTCCGTCTCACTCCTCCACTGGTTACACCAATCTTAAATGTAACCGGTCTCAGAGTAGGTCATTTTCTAGAAAAAAATGTAAGACACAGAACGTTGAACTCATATCAAATAGGAAAATGACAGACTGCTCCAAATGTTATTCTGCCTTTGAAGGTATTCTGTTCAAATAAGCTACTGGTTGTGGGATTTCTTTCTGGAACAGTTGGATTTGGCTGAATTCCCTTTGTTTCGGGCATATGAGAGTTTCCAATGAATCCTCACCAGGAATCCATCACAAGGGGCAAAGATAACTCAGGGATTTTATAGACTGACACTTTGCTATCTGGTGGAACAAAGTAAGAGAAAGGGATCAATCGGTTGTTGTTTCTCAGGCAGGGAACAATTTTCTCCCTCTCTGTGTTGAAACATACAATAATATCAACTGAACACCAAACTGGACCATGTGTGCTCTCCTGGAACATTCTCTGGAAAACCTGATTATGGATTATATGCAGGGGCATCGTTGCTCTTGTTGTACACAATTCTATTCAATCTAAAAAAAGTCCCCATTTTATAATATGATGACATGCTTACACGTGTCTGTGTAATTTGTAAATATTGGTAGGTGTCTTCATAGTATGTGTGTTAATATCAATGCATCTTTTTCTTCAAATATATTCTCTAGCTTTAGTCTCCCTGACAAGAGATAATCAGCATCCAGCTGATGCACTTTTCTGAAAGTCATGGTGGTTCAATACTATTTCTAGGCTAAGATCGGAACTGATTATCCCCGATAATCAAAGGCCGGCATCCCAGGAATGAGAAAAGGGAAACCTTTTTGAACATTTCAAAAATAATTATATCCTTTTATTTTAGTGTTAGGGATCAAAACTGCACACAGTGCATCAGCTGTGGTCTCAGCAATGACCTGCACAGATGCAATAAAACATTCCTGCAATTAAACCTTAACCTTTTGTCAAAAAGAGCATCATTCCACTTACCTTCCAAATCACTTGCTGCATTTTCAGACTGACTTCACATGATTCATGTCCCAGGAACATGGAAACCGCCTGTTTCACAGAGTTCTGCAATCTCTCTGCATTTAAATTGATTACCATTATTGTATCCTTCATGCCAAAACAGACAATTTACCTTATGTTATTTCGACTAAAGGTTTGCACACTAACCTTCCCTGTATATAATGATATTGCAGACTCAGTATCTCAATTTGACGACACAATGAATTACCATCTTGGTGTACGTGCTAATTGAGCTCCCAGCCATTCCCTCCCCTTCCTCCAGATCATTGATATAGATTATTGGTCATTGATGACCCCACAGTGATCTCTGAGGCACTCCATCAGTTAGAGCTTTGCAGCCTGAAAGTAAACATTTCTCTCTACTCTCTATTTCCTGCTAGCGACATATTCTCTGTTCCTGTGTAGCCACTCAGGCGGGTTGAATGGTCTCGTCCTGGTCTGTGTAATGTACTCAACAATCTGAATTACTTAATTCTATATTCCTGTGTAATTTCTTAGAGGGGCAGAATGGTCTCCTCCTGTCTCATTGTAACGATCCTGTCTGACGGATTGGGGTGGTCCCCTACCCTGTAACAGCATCGAGGGGTGGATTGAGGGAACAACACATTGGGTAGGGACAGCAGTATATCTCTGTAACAGTTTCCAGTGGTGGATTGAGGGAACAACACATGGGTAGGGGTAGCAATATATCTCTATAACAGCATCGAGGGTGGATTGACGGAACAACACATTCAGAATGCTCATGGCTGGTCCAATTGTCTCTGATCATCCGTCTCCTGTCTGTTTCCAATAAACATTGACTCTCCTGTCCAGCAAAGATCAGTCGAGCTCAGTCTAGAATATCCTCAATATTCCCTATTCCCTGAGGATGAGGATACCACAGACCACACAGCACTAAATGGAAAGGGTCATCTTTATTTCATTGTCGGACCAATAACATTAAAACTGTGCTAACCTCACATCAAATCACCACCTCTTTTCATACTTAAGGATATAATAATTATGAATAACCATAAACCATTCTGCCCTCCAAACCTGTCCCACATTCCCACTGACTCTTTCCAGTCAAATATGTATCAAATCCATCCTCCGCTGCAATCTCAGAAAGTGAATGCTTGACAGAATAACACCACATGAGCATGAAAAAAGGAGCAGAATGTGGCCATTCGGCCCATCAAGTCTGATATGACATTCAATAGTTTCTTGTATGTACCCCAAACTCAATCTCCTGCCTCGTCCCTAGATTCCTTGATCCCTTTATAAACCAAAAAAAGGGTCGATTTGTGTCTTAATGACACTAGTGCTTGTGTCTCTATGTGTATGTGTGTGTGTCCATGTGCTTGTTTTCTGTGTATTTGTATGTCAACATCTGTGTACCTATGTATCAGCCTCTGTGTTTCTATCTGTGTTTGTATCTATTTGTGTGTAATTGTATATGTCTCTGTGTGCTGTAATCTGTGTGTATGTCCATCTCCTTATATGTGTTGTGCATGTTAGTATGTTGGGGTGTTTACCAATACGTCTGTGCATTTCAGTGTCTGCATCTCTGTTCAGTGAGGTGTCTGTTTTTGTTTGGGAGTGAATGGACTGACGGTGGAACTGACAGTGGGTTTAAAGTGAGAACTGAATGCTGCTCTGTACTCAGTTGATGGGAAGTGGATGTTTCAGAAGCTCCCCATGAGCCATCTTGTTTCTGTCCGGCTCATGCCAGGTTCCTCCCCACATGGCGGGAGAAGGGGGTGTGAGGGAACAGACATCAGGCACAGCACCACCTGTCTTGGCCCTTTCTGTCCCATTCCAGGCCGTTTCTCCTGGAACAGGATAAAGGGAGAGAGGGAGGGAGAGTGGAAATGGGTGACCCTGCTGTTAGTGCTGGTGGATGTGGGGCTAGGAGGAATAGTGAGGTGTCCGGAATGAGTCAGTCGACAGTTGTAAATCAATTTAGCATTATTAGTGTGGGGGGTATTGTGTAGGTGACAGAGAAAGTGAGGAAGAAAGTTGCTGAATTCAATAGTGAGTTTGGAAATGCCTGAGCCTTATTTGGAAATAGAGTGTGAGCCTTGATCGGGGGTCAGTGCTATAACAGGCATGCAGGGAGTGTGAAGGAGCAGATAGAATATGGTGACCCTTATCCTGACAGAGCAGAGAAGGTTATTGACGCTTGGTCTGTATCACAGCGTCAAGGTGACCCTTCCGGAATGTCTTGTCCAAGTCTATCACCAATAACGCCACAGACCATGTCCCTCAGATTCAGTTTAAGGGGAGCTTACAAATAACAAGGAGAAGCAAACATTGG
Source organism: Chiloscyllium punctatum (assembly GCF_047496795.1). Taxonomy (NCBI): domain Eukaryota; kingdom Metazoa; phylum Chordata; class Chondrichthyes; order Orectolobiformes; family Hemiscylliidae; genus Chiloscyllium; species Chiloscyllium punctatum. The sequence goes on along the minus strand of NW_027309895.1, from coordinate 114,577 downwards.
TGTATTATATATCGAAACTAAAACTGTTGCAGAAATTCTGAGCGTCATATGCTCTGAAAATTAGACATGCAAATATCATGGATACTGCATTCTTATTGGATGGTCTCAAGTTGCATCTCAACTGCGTTAACTAAGTAACTGTGAAAAATAAATTCCCTAAATGTATATCAGGTGTGTTGAAGAGTATGTATTGAACCAAAAGAGAGATCAAGTTTTTTTTTCGGATTTGGTGTTGTGTGGTCAGGAGGACGAATCAATGTCCTTGCTCTGAAGCAGCTTTGGAGGAGTAGTGACATTAATATGTTGTATTTTACACGGCGTCTGCATACAATATAGAATGTTTGTACATTTTGGTCAATGATGGAAGCATGGAGCCGAGAGGGTCAAGTTTGTTCCAGTGAATTAGGAAAATTAGGTAGCTCATTCCATATGTGTATTACCCTGTGTGTAAAAAAGTTGCTTCTCAGTTTCCCTTTTATTCTTACTCCTCTGTCCTTAAACTGATGCCCTCTAGTCCGTGATTGTCCAATCGCGGAAGTAAAGGCTGAGTGCATTCACTCTATCCATGCCTGTTATGATCTTATACCCTTCAATAAGATGTTCTCCCCAGTCACATACACGCAATAATAAAAAGTCCTAGCTTTTCCAACGTCTCCCTATAACTCAGAGCCTTGAGTCCTTGGCAACATCCTTGTAAATTTCTTCTGCACTCATTCCAGTTTAATAACATCATTCCGATAGAAAAGTTAACAAAACTGAACATAACGCTATAAGTATGGCCTCATCAGTGCCTCGTATTCTGCAGCATAGCTCCCCAAGTTCGCTACTTAGTGCCTTGACTGATGAATGCCAGTGTGCCAAAAGTTTTCTTCATTGCCCTGTCTACCTCTGAATCAACTTTCAGAGAACTATGTCCCTGAAAAACAAGGTCACTCTGTTCCACTACATTCCTTATGACCCAGCCATTCACCATAAAACTCCGATATTAATTTGAGTTTCTAAAATGCAAGAACTGACACTGATCTGCATTAAAATCCATTTACCATTTCTCGGCCCACTTCCCCAGCTGATCAAGGTACTGCTGTAAGTTCTGAAATTTCTGATAACGTTTGCCATTCTCCATGTAACCGCCTATTTTATTGTCACCTTCAAACTTACAAATCATGCACGTACATTCTCATCTAAATTATAGATATATGTAATATATAGTGGTGCCAGCATCGCCCCAATGCATTCTATTAGTCCCAGGCCTCCATTCTGACAAGCATCCCTCCACTGTTACTCTTTGCTTCCTACCATCAGGCCAATTTTGTATCCAACTTGGCAGGTCCTCCTCCATTTTCATGCGATCTAACCTTCCAGAGCAGCGCACCATGTGGAAGCTTGTTGAAGGCCTTACTTGAATCTATATAGACTACGCATACCACCCTTACCTCCTCAACGTTGCTGGTCACTTCGTCATAGAATTCGAACAGATTTGTGAGTTGTGGTGTCCGATGCACAAATCCGTGCTGAATTTGATGATAGACTTTTGCCTGAAACGTTGATTTTCCTGTTCCTCGGATGCTGCTTGCTCTGCTGTGCTTTTCTAGCAACACTCTAATCTTGCTTAGAATCACACACTGTCTTTCCTAATGCACATATATCTTATATCTCAGGACCTTTTCAAGTAAGTTACCTGCTACAGATTTTAGGTTTAGTGGTCCACAGTTCCCAAGTTTTTCTTTTTAGCCCTTCTTGAGTAAGAGCACAGCATTCGCTACCCTCCAGTCCTCCGGGACCTCGCCTATTGGCCAGCGATGATGCACAAATATCAGCCAGGGCCCACGCAATTCCTTCTCTGTCCTCCTGCAGTGTTCCTGAATATGTCTGGTCAGGAGCAGGAGATTTATAGAAATAATGCAAAGTCTGAATAATACGTCTATTTATTTCAGATATAAACAAAAAAGAAAGGGAAAATGGCACAATGATGTTTAACATAACAAATTAAAAAACGTATTAATCATAGGAAGCGACTTTGGAAGAATTTAAGTCATTGTGGAAACTTGAGAATTCTCACAAATTCACGATCGAGAAACAAGGGCCATGAAATTGATAAGGAAATCAAAAACAGAACATGAATGCTAACAAACAAGAACAAAAACACTGCATAAATCTACAATCTGTATTTCAAAGGAAACAAAGTAAAAGCAAGGTCAAATATGGAAATTGGTAATCGGGAGAGGAGAGTTTATTGTGAAAAACAGGGAAATGGCCAAGAAAATAACCAGTTAATTTGCATCTATCTTCATGGAGGAAGATCCACAAAATCACCCAGTAATACCCAGTGATCATGTTGGGCTTGTGCAACGGAAGACATAAAGTCAACTTATATCAGTAACAAGGTGGTATTTGAGAATGTAACTGGATTGAACATCGCTAAGTCTGACAAACCTAATGTACTTCATATTAAAATGTCAGACATAAATCGGCAATAGAAATATTAATTGCACAGTCAATGATTGTGTTTCATTTTGCTGTGCATTCTGAAGAGGCTGGAAGCCATTGTGGATAAATGGAAGTTAGCAAACGTGGTCCAAGCACTATAGATGGATGGAAGGAATCCAAGCATCTATAAAGGGAAGAAGACATAGTTTGGAGAACTGCCGAACAATTAACTTGACATCTGCAAGTTGGAAACTGTTGGAATCTATTATACAGCGTGTGATATTGGATATTTAGGAATTAACAGCAACAATGGAGAAAATCCATCTGCATTCGTGACAGATGTCTAACTTGATGTGCTATTAGTTTTTAGACCCCATCAACCACCCTCTGAGAAAAGAAACAGGAAATGACTTCGCCACAGGAAATAGCATCACCAACACAAAGAAATTCAAACATATAAATGGAAACAGGAATTTTAAGCATTGTTTCGCGTGAGGTCCTCTGAAGATGTTACCGAGTAAGATAACGAAACGTCTGGAAATGTAACGAGCAAACCTACATCCATTGTGTAAAGTGGTGGTGACCCAATCTGAGAAAGAATATACTGACCACAAAAAAGTGCAATGGACATTGTCCAGATTATTCACTCAGATAGCGAGATTGCCTGATGAGGAAACTCGGCCTGTGTTCTTTAGCGTTTGAAAGAATGAGAGGAGGGTCACAATGAAACTTGGAAACTTCACAAAACAGATGCTGAGTTGGAAATAAACAGGACGTTTCCCTGGATGTCAGTTCCACATTCAAGGCAAATAATTGCAGTTTAAGGGACGGACCATTTAAGACCGCAATAATGAGGAAAGTCTTCACTTGGTGAGAACTGCCTAAAACAGGGGCATAGAAACCTTCTGGTAGGGCAAGATTAGGGAGAATTCCCAGATATTCTGCAAGTGTGTCAAGTGGAAAAGAATAATAAAGGAACAGGTCACAAGTATTCGTGACTTGCCAAGTTGCATCCAAATCACCTTACTGTTAGGAGAGAGAGGGTAGTGGTTGAAGGCTGTTAATGTGACTGAGACCAGTGTCCAATGGTGTATCACAGGGATCAGTACTGTGTCCCTTATTATTTGTGATACGGAGGTGTTGGTGTTGGACTGGGGTGGACAAACTTAAAAATCACATCACACTAGGTGATAGTCCAGCAGGTTTACTCAGAGGCACGAGATTTCAAAGCGCACAACCACTTGATGAAGAAGCAGCTCTTCAAAGCAAGTGCCTCTGAATAAACTTGTTGGATTGTAACCTGGTGTTGTGTCATCTTTAACCTGATTATTTGTGGTATTCATAAATGAATCAGCTGTGAATATAGACGGGAGTGTGACACTAAGTTTGCGTTTGATACAAAGATTGTCCGGGTAGTTGGCAGTGAGGAGGAAGGTCTTATGTTACAGGAAGATACAGATGGAATTGTCAGATGGGTGGATCAATGGCAGATGGAATGTAACCCTGATGAATATGAAATGATGCACTTTGGAAGAAGGAACTGGACAGGGGAGAACTCAATGAATGGCAGCACACGAGGAAGCTCAGACTGTGCTTCTCCACAAATTCCTGAATGTGACTAAACTGGTTAATGCACAATTTGAGAAAGCTTAGGGGACCGTAGACATAACCTTTATTCATCAAGGCATAGATTATAAGAGCTATGCGGAAGTTTGCTTTGCCAAGATGGAATACTGATTGTAGAGCTGGGAACCACATTACAGGAAGAATGTGATTGTACTAGAGAGGGCTCAGAGGAGATTCACCACGATGTTCGCTGCGATGGAGCATATTAGCGATGGAGATAGGCTGTATAAGCTCGGGCTGTTTAGTTTGGAGGAAAGAAGGCTGAGTGGGCCAAGATTCAGAAGGATAGGATTACGAGGAACCTGGACAGGATGAATAGATAGCAGCTGTTCCTTTTAGTCAAATGGCCAAGAACAATGGAGCACATTTTAAAGTGAAGGATTTGAGATGTGGAGAGGAATTGAGGATTATTTTTCACTCAAAGGGTGCTGGGGTCAGGAATGCACTTCCTGAGAGAAGAATTGTCATGGTAACTTCACAACCATTAGAAAATACACGGTTGTGAACTTGAAATGCCATAAGATTCACGGCTACGGTTTTGTGTCGGAAAGTGGGGCTAATGTCGACCGTGCTGTATTGTTGATGGGACAAAGTCTGTGCTTCTGTGTTTGTATGGCTGTGGAAGGTCAATCATTGAGTAGCTTAAGGTAGGAATTGATGGGTTTCTGAAGAGTATATTAACAAGGGTTTTAAGATTGAACTTGTTATATCTTCTGAAAATATGTCAATGGCAAAATTACGGGAAAAAAGGTGCAACTTTCTTACAGTCTGATACCAGAGAATTGAAGACAGGGAAAAGGCAGAACTGTGGACCAAATGCGTCAGTTATGTCTTCACATAAGAAAACGAAACAAAAAAGAAAACTTCCCAAAAAAACTAGCGAACATTAGTCTGTTTAGAAAAATGGAATAGAATGAAATTAGCACCTGAACAGTTTTAGACGAAGTATTGGAACTGAAAGTAATGAGCACAGACAAAGTCAACAGAGATTGATCAAATAGGAATCATATTTGAGAAAGAGCCTTTAGCATAATTATGGAGAAGCAATTAATGAAATATGTGCATTTTCAGAAAGATTTTTGATAAAGTCTATTATGCAAATTCAAATCCTATGGGACTGGGACTAACATGGTTTTACAATGGGAGAGCTGTCAGGAAGCAGTGAGTAGAAATAAAACAATGTATTTTTTGAATGGAAGGCTTGGAGGACATAGCAAGGGTTGGGGTTTGGGCCCCAGCTATTCCCAATACACATCATGATAATGATTGAGAGGATCAAGTACAATATTTTCAAATTTGCAGATGGCACTAAACAATATCAGATTGTGAGTGGGTGAGCAGGATGTCAAAAAGCTCCAAGGTGATTGAGACAAGTGTAGTGTCTGGGCAAATACGTGGCACATGAGGAGCAATGGGGAGGGGAGGCGGGGGATATGTGATCTTGTGACCTTTGATGGGAAAAACAGAACTAGAGCCTATCATTTGAAAAGGGATTGGTTGAAAAATGTTTATGTATAAAGGAACTTAAGCTGCATTTTTGTTTCTTCTGTGCAGCCCTCCGAGGTCAGTGTAGGGCAATGAGATCTGAATCATGAAGTCAATACTGGTAATGGCATTGTCACACTGACCAGTGTACACAGACCCAACAAGTGGGGAGCTGTAACATTGGAAAGGATCTGGATCTCCCTGTACACCAGTCACTGAAAGCAATATTGCAGGAGCAGAAAGCAGATAGGCAGATAAATCGTGTATTTATCTTCATTTCAGGGGGATTTGAATACAAGAGTATGGTGACATTGAGGGAGAGTAGCGAAGATGACCAGACTGATCGCTGTTGTGGGAGCAGAATCTGGGGTGGCTGGGCCTGAATTCCATGGGCTTTAGGAAAATGAGTGGAGACATCAGTGAAATATATAAAACTCTGTCAGGACAAGACGGATTGGAAGCAGTGGTGACAATTACCCTGGCTGGGACATCAAAACAAGGGGCCATAGTATTAGGTACAGACAGACCACTCTGCACTGAGATGAGAATAAATGTCTGCACTCATAGACTGGTGAACCTGGGGAATTATCTCCCAGATCAGACTGTGGAAACCAAGGCACCGAATATAAAAATGGATTTCTGGAAACTAAAGGGATAGGGAGAGAGCAGGGTATAGTATGAAGATGGAGGATCAGATATCATTACAGGTTGCTCTTCAATAACGTGGTAGCTGTGTTCCTGTGCATCACTGTGTTGCAGAAAATCATGCAATATTAATAATGTGGTCTTTGGGGAAACGAGAATAATGGGTGAACCGCAAAATATCAGTATAAAACCAAAATTAAAGTTCGTCTAACACACACACACTAGCACAGTCTAATTAAACCTTAAAATCATATATGGTAATGAAATAGTGCTGTAAACGCAACACTTTTACATTACAGTCATTGGCTACATCCCTGTACCTTTCACCAAATTCTTCACCTGAAAGCGCGAAGGGCTGACTGACCACGTGATGCCAACATTGAATTCCATTTCTCCTCAAGATTCTCCCCCTGGTTTGAAATAAAGTTCCTTCTAATTGGAGAGAACACTTCCCTATTTCAGGCTCAGGTTCAAGGCTTTGCAGAGCGGATTGCATTCCTGTTTTAGCTGAACACTCACAGGGTGTATTTTGCAGACAGAGGATCCTGAAGCTGGGTTTTTGTTGTTCAGATGGTGTCTGGCAAGGAATCGCTTTATAGAAAAAAGATCACAATTCACGAATCGCACTGCAGTCAAATCACGTTTAATAAACCCGTGTTATCAGAGAACTGCCTGTATATTGAATCGAGGAGCAAGATTGATGGACTGAAGGGACTACAACAGTTCTTATTTTATATTTCACAATGTTTAAACATATTAATGGATATGAGCACTGTGTCGGTAAAATTGCATTGAGGAGATTTTCTCAATGAACTAGAATAGGGAAGGCTCAATGTGTTGAATGGCCTACTCCTTTCCCGATGTTTCCGTGCAGCCTGTGGGAAAGCTCTGTAAATGTTGTCACAAGCTCTCAGATGTGAGGAAGGAGGACTCTGCAGGGTCAACAGGACTGTGATTCCCGTGCCTTTTTCTGATATCGAGGCTGGTGCCGGGTATTCTGTCTGGTTTTATCCTTTAAGACCTTGGACCAGTGTGATACAATTGAGTGTCTTGCTTGGCCGTTTCAGGGACCATTGAAGACTTTATCACATATCTGTGTGTCTGGAGTTATTTTTAGGCCAGACCAGGAAAGTATGGGAGATTCACTTCCTGAAAGTACTTTGTGGAAGGAGATCGATGTTTACAACCAACATTGGATGCAAGGTCACTGTTGCCATCACCAGATTCTAGATCATGATATTTTATTATTTTTTTTAACTTCCACCAGCTTCCCAGAGCATTATCCTGTATTGGATTAGTAATCCAGTGACATTTCCATAACAGCACCATGTCCACAAATGAACCTATCGGAAATCACACTGAGCGGGTTATTTCTGTACTGCCTGAGAGTCTGTCACAATTAACTCCCACCAATGTGATTATCGTGAAGGCACTGAGGGAGTGTTTTATGGTCAGAATGTAATTATTAATCTATTAGGGGACGGAACATAGTGTGAGTAATTTTCCACATTGCCAGGGAGTTGGCTGCGTTGGAGCTGGAATGGAAAAGCTTCCCCAGGGACACGGCTTGTTGTATAGCACAAGTCTTCAGTACCATTGTGGGACTGGTGTCAGGGCTCATTGCCTTCGTTGTATCTACGTGTCCAACTGTTTCTTCATGTCAAGTGCAGCAAATCGAATTCGTTGAAGACTGGAATCTGTGATTCTGTGGCATCATGACGATGGTGACATGAATCATCGATTCAACACCTCTGGCTGAGGATGGTGCAGATACTACACCCTTGTCATTTTCACTGATGTACAGGGCTGTTCCATTATTTAGCATGGGGATATTTCTGGTGTCCTCTCTTCCAGTAAGTTGTTTAATAGTACACCGACATTTATGTCTGAATGTGGCAGGACTGCAGAGCTTAGATCTGATCTGTTGGTCTTAGGATCATTTCGTCCTCTCTATCAGATGTTCGTTCTGCTGTTTGGAATGAAACCATTCAAGTGCGGTAGCTTTAATGGTTTGTCATCAGCTTAAGGTACACATGGTCCTGACCTTGACATGTTCACCCACACACATCACTGAACCATCATTCGTCTTGGTGGTAATTGTAGACTGATGTAATATCCTGGGGAAAATGTTCCAGATTATGTTTGAATACAATCCTGCTTTTATTGCTGCTGTTGTCAACAGCATCACGTGATAGCCCAGTTTGAGCTGCAATATCTGCAATTCAATTCTACTGACTGTTCCCCAGTTCACATCGAGTTCCATTCACCCATCAGCCGTGAACTCAGTGACATCACCTGGTTTCTGATGCGATAATAATTCAATTTTCCTACTCTAATTCTGCTGAGTGTCTCTCCTTGGTGTCATGCTTCCAATTTGTTACATTACTCAAATCCTTTGACATATTCATCTGAATCTTCTCCTTAATCTTAATGTCATCTTCTGCGGTTGAATTGAATGTGTTTCTCACTGGTTTTCTCCCTGACCATGATGAAGAGCTCTCTGGTGTCAGTGACGCCAGCCATATGCATTTTCAGAGACAATGAATGTGTGCACTTTGCATTATCGTTCAGTTCCCAGGGTACGACGCTCCGTGTTGGACAGGGCGTTTGAGAAGCTTTCACAAATTGGAACTTCTTCAAACATTGCTGAAGAAACAAAGCGGGTCTGCGGGCGTCTTTTGTAGTGAATGTAGAGTGATACTTTTGGGTCCAGGGACCCTTTTACGAAGGTCTCAGTTTCTCCAGCGATTTTTGTGTTGTTACTTCCAGTCAGCTTCGCTATTTCTTTAATTGAAAATTTGTGCTGTTCCTATTCGTTTCTGGAGAAACCCAGCAGGTCTGGCAGCATCTGCAGAGACAGAGAAACAGAGTTAGCCTTCCAAGTCCGTGTGACTTGTTCAGAACTGAAAAGGGTTTTAAACTGGTCTTTTTAATGCCTTGCCGGAGTTGGGGGATGCATGACTTGGATAAGAGGGCGTGGCAAAACATAAACGGGCTATTAGCAGTGGTGAACGAGAAGATGATGCAAAATGAGTTTAAATTAAGATGTGAATGGGGAAAGGGGTTCTCTCTAACTGAGTGTAAGATAAAGAAAACACTTCCACACAAGGTCATAGAGAGAACAGGAGAGAGAATGTTGACCATGTGGTATTATATAAATCTAGCAAGAGATAGGTTTTCACTCTATAGATCATCATCTCCTTCACACTAAGGAATTCAGGAGCTTGACCTCTTATTGGCACGAGTAAGAGTTTCATGCTTCCTTAGTTTTGTAACATAGAGCAAAACTGAAAGTATGAAGTTTGGGCTGTTTTCTTTACCTTTCATCTTTATAATTCTTTCAAATTTGAAGTGCCTATTGTTAAACATTTTATCTCGAAGTTAGTATCAGATGGATTGTAGGAGGTTGAGGGGTGACATTCTCGAAGTTTATAATGTCATGGGAGGCATGGATAGGGTGAATAGCCAAGGTCTTTTCTGCAGGATCGGGGAGTTCAAACATAGATGCATAGCTTTAAAGTAAAAGAGGGAAAACTTGAAAGGGACAAAGGGGCAACTTTATTTACACAGAGGGTGATGTAAGTATGGAATAGGCTGCTAGTGGAACAGTCGTAGATGCAAGTGCAGCAACAATGTTTCAAAGACATTTGGACAAACATAGGAATGGAAACGTTTAGAGGCATATGGGCCAGTGCAAGCAAATGAGACTAGTTTAGTTTAGAAAACCTGGCCAGCATGGACAAATTGGACGAAATGGTCTGTTTGTACACAATATGATTGTATGAATCTAGAAACGAGGAAGATGTATGAAAAGATATGATGTAATAAATTTGCAAGAAACATAAAAACAAGTATCACAAGCTTTTTCCATCTGTATTAAAAAAAAGCTTAAAAATGTGTTTGTGAGCTGATGCAGAAGTGCAGTCAGGAAAGTACATTGAGGCCATATGGAGGGTGTAACGAGGGAACTGGCCACAGGGAACAGGCAAATAACTTACACCAGTATTTTAAATGGTTCCTCATGGGGAAAGTACTCTACGCATTTAAATGGTATAAACAAAATGGTAGTAGGAGGGAATTTCTTGAACTGTCGGCAACAAAAGTAACAAGGTTTTAAAATAACAGGCAAGAATAAGGGGAGCAGGTCAGCAGTAATTCATAGTTAATTTTAAAAGAAGTGGTCACAGAGTGACTAGCAGCACTGTGTGAACTACTCCATAACACTCTGGATTACAGAAGTGTTCCAGCGAAACTGGAGACCCTCCAATGTTGCACCTGTCTTCAAGAAACGAATGAGACAGAAAGCAGGAAACATTTTGCCTAACCATTATTGCTGGGAATCTTCTAGAGCCTGTTGATAAGGAAGGAATTGCAGTGCAGTTAGAAAAGCTAAACCCAGAGTGGCATGGTTTTGTGAAAGGGAAACTACTTTTGTTCTGTAAAATCATACATTTTTTCTGGCGATCCTGAGAATGTCAAGATTAGAGTCATGCTGGAAAAGCACAACAGGTCAGGCAGCATCCAAGGAGCAGGAAAGTCAATGTTTCGAGCAAGAGCCCTTCATCAGGAACTCCTTAGAATGTGACAAACAGCCTTAATAAAGGGAGCTGGTCAACATGAGGCTTTCCAGAGATTTTCAACAAGATATCACAAAATAAACGTTCTGACACAAGACAGAGGCTTTTAGTTTGACGGATAATATATTAGCATGGAATGACGGTGGGTTAACACATAGAAATCGGAGAGTCAGGATTACTGGATCTTCATGATAAAGGTGCAACTGGATTACCACAAATATCAGGCCGATTGCATCAGTTATTTACAATCTACACTGATAGCCTGACGGTGGGAGCTGAGTGCAATATACATCCGAGTTTGTAGATGACACAGAGAACCAAAATTCAGGCTGTTATTTAATGGAGAGGACTCCCAAAAAAAGGAGCAATACAAAGTGATTGGACTGTTCCTGTGCATGAAACGTAATGTCAGCATGCTGATGTTGCAAGTAACTAGGTTGGTTCATGAGGCGGGTTCCTGGTAGGAAAGGGTTGATTTATTGAGTGCATCAAAAATGCTGGGGCGATTATTCATTGCAGTTGAAATGCATAAGGGTGATACTACTGAAATGTACAAGATACAGAGGGGGCTTGACAAGGTAAATGCTGAGAAGGTGTTTCCCCTGAGCCTCGAACTCAAGGAGATAGATACCGAATAAGGAACACCAATTTCAATCTTTTCTCAGAAGGTAGTGAATGTCTGAAATTCCCTATTCCAAAAGAGTTCTGGAGGGATACAACGAATTGCGTGGGAAAGCGGAGATCAAACATGTTCTTATTAAATGAGCGTTCAGGCTTGAGGGGCCGAATGGCCGACTCCTGTTCCTTTTTCTTGCATTCTTATGTTATGCTTTTGGAAAGTAACGGGTTATTTTCCTGGAAATCGTATTGTACAATGTTGCATTCAGGGAGACCAGAAGATTTATTTGAGTTAGCCCTTGGTGGCGTATGGTGGTTGTGAATCTGAGTCTGGAACATGACTTAGATATGGAGCAGAGGTTACAGAGAGGGGAAGCCTGGAAAGAAGGATTGAGGGTGGTGGCCACGTTCTGACCCAGCCTGGATGTTCTAAGTACATTTCTGAAACTGCACCTAACCATCGGAGTGACCTCGTTCTGTCCCTGTGTAGCAGGTCCGAAGGGCTGAATAGAACATCAGAACACAGGGCTGAGGGACACGAGGGGCCATTCGGCCCTTTGACACTACTCCACACGTAAATAAGGTCGTGACTCATCTCATTGTGGTCCCAGCTGCACTTTTCTCTCCATGCACCATTATCCCTGATTCACCTGTCTATAAACAATCAGACGAGGCCAGCCTTGCTTTCCTATAAAGATTCAAACATTCCAAACTTCTGAGAAAGAGAATTCCCACTTTAATGAAATCCAACTTTGAGAATTTCTCCTCAATCCGGTTCTGACTGAAGTTGGAGGGTGTCAACAGTTTCCTTTTCTATTCCCACTTCTCCACTGCTCATAGCACATTTTAAATGTAACCAGGTTGGTGATATGACCGATTATAAAGGTTTCAGACTGGGCCAGATTCAGTGACAGGAACAAGTCAGGCAGATTTCTTTCATCAACCGCAGGCAACTATTAGGGCTAATGGAGCAGTATGGTGGATTTGTGGTTAGCACTGCTACCTCATATCAGCAATGAGCTGAGGTCAATTCCAACCTCATCCAACCCTCTATGTGGAGTTTGAACATTCTTCCCGTGTCTGTGTGGGTTTCTTCCCCGTTCTCTAGTTTCCTCTCATATTCCAAAGATGTGCAGCTTAGAGTGATTGACCATGCTAAATTACGAAGAGTGACGAGGAATGTGTAGGTTAAGTGCGTTAGTCATGGGAAATGCAGAGTTACATGGATAGGGTAGGGGGGCATATCTGGGTAGGATACTGTTCGGTGAATTTGTGTGGACTCGATGGGCAGAATGTCCTGCTTCCACACTGTACGGATTCTATGACAATGACTTCATGTTTGGACTATGCAAACAACCATTGGGTATCTCGTTGATCCATTCACCTCAAGGCATTGTATATTTCAATAAGACCAGCTCTCATTCCAAGAGTAACCTGTTAAGGTCTCCATATTGTCAGCCCTTCATCCATGGAATAAGTGAAGGGAAGCACCTCTGAATTGCTTCCAATATTACTATATCCTTTCTCAGATCAGGATACAAAAATAAAACTAATCTCACACATCGATCAGTCGGTTTATGTTTATTTTCTCAGGGTGCTGTGAGTCTTTGAAACACTTTCCTGCAGTCTATTCGAGGCAGAGATATTGAATATTTTTGAGGCAGGTTCACGAATCACAAAGGAGTCAAGGATTATCGAGGAATGGGCAGCAATATGCCTTGTGGGGAAAATGTAGTCAGTGGTACTGAATGGCACGGCTCCAGAATATCCAGGAATTAAACGAAATTATAACATCGATAAAGTTTTAACGGGGAAACAAGACGGCAGCGATCTGAAAGGTCTGCTTTGCTGGGCTCTGAATCACAGTGGTAATTGTTTACTAAATGAGCTATAGAATCCTTACTAATTCCGTTTTGTCAAGTGGAAATGACAAAACACGGGAAAGGATCGAGTAAGTCCCAACATGCAGGGCAACGTCAGAAGCTGTCAGCATGCCTGAGGCAGTAGCTGTAACCCCCTCTGCTCGTTCGATGGACCCAGTTACTCACCAGGCCTTTGTCACTGAGTTAATCAAGTTACGTGAAATGATTGAAACCATGATTGAAGAAATATTCAGTAGGAAACTAGAACCACTCTCAGCCATGCTCCAAAAACATGAGCAGCAACTTGAAAGCCTTGGAAACAGAACGGATGAGGTCGAGCGTCAAACTGCAGGGGCAGAGAATGTCATCGATTCCTCTAAGGAGCGGATCCTCGCCCTTGGAAAACAGGTCCGTACCTTAACTGAACAAGGTGACGACCTCGAAAACAGGGGCAAAATGAAGAATGTTCATATCATCGGTCTCCTGGAGACATAAGGTGTTCAGCCAGTGAGTTTTTTTCGAGAACTGGCTGCAGTGTTCCTTCACTTCGAAGCTGAAGAGGGACGAGTGAAGAGTGAGACAGTTCATCGGGTTATGGAGCGCAGGTCAGACTCAGACCAAAGCCCTCACCCAGTCCTTGTGCGATTACATAGTTGCAGAGACAATCAAAGACTTATGGCAGCTTCCAGAACACAGGGAAAAGATCCGACGAGGGCTCCAGGATTATGCTCTTCCAGGTCTTTTCAGCGGCAGTAATTGAGAAAAGAAAATCTTTTGATGATATCATGAGAAGAGTAAGGGAACTTGAGATTCAGTATTCCTTCATGAACGCAGCGGTGCTCCATATGCTTTCAATAGTTCTACGCACTGGTGGATCTTTCAATAGATCCATTGATGATCCAGAGGACGCGAAAATTTTGTGGACACTCTAAAGCAGGCTGGATGCTTTAATGGATATCGACAATCATGTTTCTCTCGTTTTAAAGAACGTTTGTTGAATCTTTCTGGTATTAATTAGTATTAAATTATAGTCAGGGATGGATCGAGTCCTCACTGTTAACTTGATTAATATTGCTACTCGTTTTTCTCTTGCTTAGTTTGTGTGTCGGGTTCGGCTCAAGCTGAAGGGAGTTATCAAGCTGATCATGAAGACTGAATGCCTACCTAAGGGCAGTTCAATCCAGATTTTTGTGTTTAATTGCCAGGGATGTAGTATTGATAATGGGGCAGCAGATAAAGATTTGTGACGTGCAAATGCCCGCAGTGGGGGGGGGGGGGGAGGGTGTTAAATGCCTCTCCTGATTGCCATTGGCACTTTGTAGCCTGTTTTCTGTTTGTCTTTATATGTATTTAGTTGTAGAACGTTTTGAAAGGTTGTTAGTTGTAGTAGTTTTAGTTAGTATGTTTTTTTGAGGCTCGATGAGTCTTTTTTCATTGATGCTCAGCGATGTGTAATTTGAGTTCTTCCTCTCTGGAGTTCAAATGTTGTTCCAGTGTGTTATGGCTAATGTCATGCTTCAATGGTGTATCTGGAGCATTAAGGGGAGGCAGTTAAGAGGAAAAAGGTACTTTCTAGCCTTAACAAGGAGAGGGTGGATCTTGTCCTATTGCAAGAGATGCACATTGATGACAAGGAACATTTGACATTGCAGCAGGGTGGGTTTGATCGGGTTTATTTCTAGTCTTTTAATACTAGGAGTATGGGAGAAGCCATACTGGTGAGGAAGAATCTTCCATTTAAATTACGAGATTGTATTAGGCATCCACGGGAGGATCATAATCCTCAAACATATATGGGAAAGAAATGGTATTTTGAATGATTATTGTCCCCTGGTGCACAGCCTTAAATTCCTGATAGATGCATTTTCCAAATTAAGTAATCTTTCTTCGCAGCACATTATTGTAGGAGGAGACTTTAATTGTCTTTTGCACCCACGGTGGACAGAATGCCCAAAATCCCCAGGACCATCTTTACGTCTGAGCAGTTAGTGGGTTTTTGTGTGGAACTGGGGCTGGTGGATGTTTGGAGGCCGATCCACCTCATAAATAGGGATTTTACTATTTTCTTTATCCCGCAGAAATGCCACACGAGGGTTGACCTCTTCCACACCTTGCAGCAATCTTCAATTCGGTGGTGTTCTGTACAATTAGGAATATTACAATTTCTGACCATGCAACAGTCTACTTATTGGTTAAGATTAAGGGCAATATAACAGATTCGAGACAGTGGCGAATGGATCCCTTTATTCTTAAGGATAGAAAGTACATTGAGTATTTATGTAATGAATTCAGATCTTTCTGAGCCATTAATTCAGATTCAACCAGTAACCCATCCATTCTATGGAAAATTGCAAAGGCTTATACCAAAGGAATAATTATTCCTTAGGATATGGCAGAAGTGGGCGGCACGGTGGGACAGTGGTTAGCACTGCTGCCTCACAGCGCCAGAGACCCGGGTTCAATTCCCGCCTCAGGCGACTGACTGTGTGGAGTTTGCACGTTCTCCGTGTCTGCATGGGTTTCCTCCAGGTGCTCCGGTTTCCTCCCACACTCCAAAGATGTGCTGGTCATGTGAATTAGCCATGCTAAATTGCCCTAGTGTTAGGTAAGGGGTAAATGTAGGGGTATGGGTGGGTTGTGCTTCGGCGGGTCGGTGTGGACCTGTTGGGCCGAAGGGCCTGTTTCCACACTGTAATCTAATCTAATCTAATCTAATCTAATCTAATCTAAAATTTGAGCAGGTACGCTTGCTCCAGGCACGTTTGAAGGCAGCTGAGAGGGCATACTGTGATAGACCCTCGGTGGCTAGGCTGCAGAGGATCACAACACTTCGGTCTACAATGAATTCCACGCTCACACAGACAGCCAAGAAGGAACTTACTTTTGCAAAACAAAGTCTGTTTGAGCATGGTGATAAGCTGGACTAGTATTTAGCCTATCTTGCGAGGTAAAAGAGAGCCCCAAAGCCACGACCTCAATTAAGGAAGGTACTGGAACCCTTACCTGAAATCCCAGAAAGGTTAAAGCAGCATTTCGGAGATTTTACTCCGACTTATATCAGACTGAGCATTATGAGGATAGGTGGACTACGATGGAATCTTTCTTCAAGAACTTGGATCTTCCAGGGGTAACCTCCAAATAAGTGTCTTGCCTTAATGCACCTTTGTCAGTGCTGGAGGGTGTAGAGCAGCTTCAGGGCGGAAAGGCGCCCGGTCCCGACGGATTTCCACGTGAATTTTATGTTGAAATTGTAAACCTATTGTCAGGGCCGATGCTGACCATGTTAGTCACTCACACAGTCACGAATGCCGCCCACCATCCTTAAGAGAGGTTCATGTCTCTCTTATTCTTAACAGAACGAAGACACCGTAAGATTTTGCTTCTTATAGGCCCATCCCACTTTTAAATGTTGATTTCAAAATCCTGTCTTACATTACGGCTGGAAAATCTGTATCCTTCCATTGTCAAACTGGACCACACCGGCTTATAAAGGGCTGCAGATACACTAACAATATTAGGAGATTACTCAATATGGTCCCAGCGTGTCCAGAACAAATTATACAGGTATTAGTGATCCCTTTATACGCAGAGAAAGCATTTCATTGGGTTGAGTGGCTGTATCTCTTCTATATGTTAGAATGTTTTGGTCGAGGCAAAGTCTTTACCAAGTGGGTGAGGGCCCTTGAAAGCGATCCTCTGGCCACGTTTCTCACCAATGTTGTGCGATCCTATAACAGTAATAGTCCTAGAGGCAGTCCAAGGTAGACCCCTTCTGCCACTGTTGTTTACATTGGTGATTGAGCCACTGTTGAAAGCCATCTGCAGGGACCCCAACATAGCTGCCCCAGGAGCGGGAGTGAAGTCACGTAAGATTACATTGTCTGCAGATGATGGTTTAATATTTTGTTAAATCCCACAGTTTTGGTACCTCACCTCATGTAATGCATCAGTACGAATGGTGCCGTTTCTGGCTGTACCATTAATTTTACAAAGTCGCAGGCCATGTCTATGGGCGATCTTGGGGAAATACCTGATGTTGATGGAGAATCTTGGTTACCTTTTCAATGGTCCTGGGGGTATGGGGATATTCCCTATTTAGTTAATTTCATTAATCCTATATTTGAACTTACAATTAACGTGGAATTCAGCCATGTGTTTGACAAAATTAAACAAAACCTTCGAAGATGGGAGGCTCTTCCTGTGTCCTGGCTAGGTCAGATAGCTCTTATTAAAATGAATTCCCTCCCATGTTCGCTATACCCCGTGTGAATGCGTTCTTCAATGTTTCCCAGGCAGACATTTAGGATACTTAATGGATGATTTAGCTTTTGGATTTGTCACCATAAGCTACCCGATATCATGTTAACCAAGTTACAATGACCCCACAGTTTGTGGTGAGTAGTTCTCCCGGATATTAACATCTATCAATTAAGCTCTTCTTTACCCGATGTTAGTGAGGCCTCGGCATCAATATGGTTACATATTGAAGCTTCTCAGGCAACGTGCTCCCTTATTAGTCTGATATTCATAGACAAAATGAGGACAGGCACAAAGAATTGCCATTTTCCAATGAATATCAATGATTTTAAAGTTGGGAGGGCAATGTGTCCGATCGAGGGCAATATTGCCACACCTCATTTCTTATCCAAAAATGTGGTGTACCGTGTTTCCGACCGGGGATACTGGATTCCATGTTTAAACTATGGGAAACTCTTGGGTATATCTTGCTATGATGATTTATCTGAGGGAGAAACAAGGAAGTCCTTTGATCAAATAAGTTGTAACTATAGACTACCGAGTAGAGATATCTTCTGTTTTCTTTTCATCAGATCAGAGATATTATTCAGAAAAGAACCACGCTTTTAACAGACCCGTACAGATCCGCTACAGAGAAGAGGGTGCTTAGTGCTAAGAACACACTCTCTGTCAGTACCCGTTATCATTTGATGGAGAGTGGGTCCTCAGACGTGACTTTGTGCCTTTCTGAGGTCTGCAAAGAGATTTGGGCGTTCAGATCTCTTCGGACACAGGGGAGTATATTTGTGAAAATGCAAGAAGGATTTCGATCTGTGAGAAGACTCTTGCCGTGTAGTTAAAGATTCTTCATATATTTGGCCCCAGATCCTCTCTCAGAATTCAAGATGGGAGTATGTCTTAAATACAGAATGACTATGGACACTCTTACTCATTGCTTGTTGACCTTCCACCAGCGCTATAGGAGCAGTGTGTTCGATGGGATTGAGAGAATCTTGGAGACCAAATTGGAGATGGATCAGGTTTCCCTTTTCCTGGGCCTGCCCAGTCTACCTTACTCAGATGTGCATATGAAAAAAAAATACTTCGATCGCCCCATTCTCTTTTTTCAGAAAAAAAGTTCTGTTGTATTGGGTGTCTGAAAACCCCCTGGGTTTATTGGGTTGTCGTCACCTCTTCATCGAGCATAGCTCTTTGGACTTTTGTAAAGGTATGTTGCACCAGAAAATAAAGGAAATAAGGCATGGCAGCCCTTTTTGAATTACCAAGGTACAGGCTGACTTGCTACTCTAATAAGGACTTTTATATAGCTATGACCAACTTGACTAATGAATCTAATGTCCACAGAGGAAGAATTACGAACAAATGAACGTGTATTAGTTAAGGCTCTTGAAGGTTGAGAGCTATAGTTTTGTTACACTGAGTTCTACTATTTGTTTTTTAATTTTTAAAATTTTTCTTCGGTCCGTTGATTTGCCTTGTTTTTTTATGTACATGCACATGTGTGTAATTGTGTTCAATTTGCATTGTTTTTTGAGTTCACTGAAGCACTAAAAAGATTTTCACTGAATAAAAATATTTTTGAAAAAATTAAAATGTAAACATGGATAGAATAGAGTACCAAAGGACCACTTTCTCATTAGTGAGACCACAAATTATGGTTTATCTTAAGGATCATCACACCATGGGTGACAGGATGAAGTTGAGAGGGCGTCCCCTTCGTGGCAACCTCTGTCTGTGTGGGGAATTGAATTTGCGCTGTTGGCCTTCCTCTGCATCATAAGCCATCCATCCAGCCAACAGATTGCGAGACTGTGTAACTGCTATAGATAGAAATAACCAAAGTCAAAGTAAAATATAAATTTTGATAAGAAGGTAAAAAGGTACAATTCAGATAACGGTCAAGATAATGGCTGAGGAAAAAAAACTGCTTCGCTGGAAATTGTATTTTATAGCGAAACAGTTGATTGGATGCTATATTGGTTAAATATAATAAGGTGACCCAAGCGAAATAACCAGAATTACTAATTGTGATTAGAGATCGATATCTATCAAATATAAGTAAAACTTTGTCTGGTCTGTGTGAAGCATGCTAACCATTGTCTGAAAGTAAAAAGCTGATGGAATATATGTTTTGAGGGTTGGCCCCCATGGGAAATGCATACAGAACACATGCTTGAAGAAACCCAAGGTAGGAAGTGCGTGAGTGTTGTCTGGTCAGTGACAGGAAACCAGAGGGCTGTAAATGATTGAAAGTTCCTACAACGTGAAACTCAGGAGACAGTCAGATCACCCTCAATCTTATTAAATGGTACAGCACATGTGAAGGGCTGAATGGACTCATTATGGATTTTAGCTCCATGCGACTTAAAAAGAAACACTCTGTTCCTTCACCTAAAGTTTTACACACTGGGGCACTACCATTTTCCTGAAACTGGGAATTATTTGGAATATTATTTGGAATATTCCATAATCAGCATTCTCCAGAGCATTCTACCATCTGTGGGGATATTACAAAGGCAAGAGACACAGAGACAGAGGGGTGGCTGCTGCATGCAGGAGTGAGAGTGGTGGAGCATGAGCCTTGTTCGGGTGTCGGTGCTGAAACAGACATACATTTAGCATGAGGGCTAAGAGAGCATACAATGACCTTATCCTCGCAGCGTGGGGAATGTTATTCATCTTTGTCCTGTATTGCTGGACATTGCTACAGATCACAGGTACTGCACTTAGCTGTGTGGTGAGCTCAGATCATGCTCGGTGGGACTGGTGGTGTAGCCCACTCTGTGAAGAGATGTACTAACCCATCCACCAGGATATCTGTGACCCTGTTGACAAACCGAGGTGTAATTGACCCTTATCTTCGATGCTCTAGGTAAACTGTACATGACAGCTCCAAACTGAGGAAAGCTCAATCGAGAGCCCATTGTCCTTTTAAAGATTACAACAGTACAAGGTATAATGGTATATCCAGGGGCATCCGGGCGATGGTGGGAACCGCCAGCCAAGATGGGTGGGAGAATGGGGCTAGCATTGAATGAGAGGGACACCATGGGGTAGGATGGGTAGTTAATGAGGTGAGTTCGATATGACAGCACCAGGAAACTAGCTCGGCCTCGTGCAGACAATCCCCCTGTCACACCCAATGAAAATCACTCCAAGATAAATTATTGTTAGATTCAGCCCGACGAGTCGAAGATTCTGCTGACCCCATTCACAGTTACAGAGCTGCAGAACAAGTCCTCATCCACAACTCTCCATCATCTGAACTCATTGCTATGTTCCATTCACCATCACTCCTAGTAATACTAGCTTATTTTGCCGGATGTTATTGAAATGTCTATCTCTCAGCATTCTGAAACCTGTGAGCACATCCTTCCATGATATTATTGCTCAATCTCATCCTCTCTTTCTATACCCAAAACCACTTTCATTTACAGTCATGCACAGAGACAGGCCATTCAGCCAAAATTGGTCCATACCAACCAAAATGTCCATCCACATTAACACCATTTCCCTGCACTTGGTCCATATCTTTCTCTGCCTTTTCAATTCATATATTGTTCGAACAAAGTGCAGCGAGGTTTTGTGATGTCAAGAAAGGCCTCAGGAAAGATCTCATTGAATCTACAATTCATCTCACCCCAGCAATAAGATTACACAGAAACAATTTGACTGGAGGTTATAAACAAGAAGTATTAGCAAACACTGGTGGGAGATGTGTATGAAAGTCAATACTGCAGGGAAAAAATGTGTACGTTCGAAACAGGAAATTAGATATACAAGCGTTTTCAGGCAAAACTCAACGGGTCTGGTACTATTTGAAGGAAGAAAGTCGAATGTTTGGCCCTCAAAGAGTTTAGCGGGTCATGGTGCATCCATGGAGCAGGAAAGTCTATGTTTCAGTCATAAGCCCTTCATCAGGAATTCACTTCAGAATTCACTTTTTCCTAATCCTCTGTAGGAAGGCAGTGAGTCATTTTTTTTAATTTGGGAATTCTTCATCAGAACAGCTTTTGTTTTCCATCTCCAGTATATGCAGCTCTTTGTTTTATTTTAGATCAGCAATTATCTTGCATGCTGCAGTATTAATGGACAACTTGGAAGAAGGGGAAGGGGTGAGGACAGAAGAGCAGGCAATGTGTCCGTCACAGCTTAAGGCCCTGTCCACCAGAATGTGAATCCTGAGGTGAAGGTAAAGGAGGGCTTATCAAAAGCACCGCACTGGAATTGGACATCATTTGAACAGATGCGACAGATCCAGAGAAAGTTGGAGAATGCAGTTTCTCTCGCAGCTGGTCATTGAGTGGCATAGTGGCTAGCAATACTGGCTTACAGCACCAATGGCCTGGGTTCGATTCCACCCTTTGGTGATACTCTGTGCGGTGTTTGCACCTTCTCCCTGTGTGTGCGTGAGTTTCCTCTGGGTGCTTGGTTTTCCACTCAGCCAAAAATGTCCAGATTAGATTCAGTGACCTCACTAAATTACTCCGCAGTATCCAGGAATGTGTAGGTTCGCTGGATTGTCGATGGGAAATGTAGAGTTACCGGGGTAACCTTTGGGTTTATTGGTCGGGATGTTATCTGGAGGGTCAGTGTGGACTCGGTGGGCAAAATGGTCTGGTTCCACACTGCAGGGCTTCTATAATTTCTATGTAGCTGTCTGTTTGAAAACACTTCTCAGGAGCCTAACTATAAGTGCTAATACAATTTGCCTCAACAAAATGTTACATCTTCCTTTTGTCTGACATGAACACCATCCGCCACTCCTCGGCCCTTTAGCCTATCTGATCAGCGTCCCGTTTTACTCTGATTTAACCATCTGCACTGTCCACTACCTCACCAATTTTGGTTTTATCTGCAAACTCACAATTCCTACTGTATTCACATCCAAATTATTTATATGAAATGACAAAATCCATTCGATCCTTGTGGTCCACTGCTGGTCACAGAACTCTAGTCCAAAACTGTATAACACTTCACAAACATTTCCTTCGTCTACTATCCTTCGAGTCAATTACCTCCAACCCTCTCTGTATTCCATGTGATCTCACTATGCTAACCAGTTTACCACGCGGAACCCTTTTGAATGCCTTACAATATCCTATATTCTATTCTACAGTTCTATTTCTGTGCCTTTGTCAATCTTATTCGTCACTTCTTCAAAACGATAAATCAAATTAGTGGGACACGATTTCCCACGCAGAAAGTCATGTTGATTATTGCTAATTGGAATTTGCATTTCTAAACACAAGTAAATGCTGTCCCTCAGAATCCCCTCCAACAACTTACCCACCAATGACATCAGTCCCACTTGTCAACAGTTCCTGGCTTTTCCTTACCAACTGTTCTTAAACAATGACACAACCTTACCTGTGACTGTCCATGATACAAATATCTCATCCAGAGACCGAACAATTACTTCCCTAGCTTCCCAACAAATTTGGGGTACATCTGCTTAGTTCATGGATCATAGAACAGTACTGCACAGCACAAGCCCTTGAGCTGCTGATGTTGTGCCGGCAGTTTATCCTACTCTAAGGTCAGACTAACCTTCATGCCCTTCATTGTACTAAAATCCACGTGCCTAACCAAGAGTCACTTAAAAGGTCAGAGGGGATTATCCACCTTACTACATTTTAAAATATCCAGCGCCTCATCTTCTGTAATATAGACAATTTTCAAGATATCACTATTCATTTCCCCAAGTTCTCTACCTTCCATATCCTACTCCACAGTAAATACTGATGCAAAATATTTATTTAGTATCTTACCGATCTCCTGTAGTTCCACACATAGATCAACATTGCTGATCTTTAAGGGGTCCTGTTCTCTCCCTAGTTATTCTTTTGACCTTAATGTAGTTGTAGAATCTCTTTGGAATGTCCCTTACACTATTTTCGAAAGATATCTTATGTCCCCATTTTGCCCTCCTGATTTCCCTCTTGAGCATTAGCCCACATCCCTGGTACTCCACGATGGAGACACTCGATCCCTACTGTCTGTAACAATCACATACTTCCGCCTTTTCTTGAACAGAGCCTCAATTCTGCTCGCCATTCAGCATTCCCTACACCTACCTGCCTTACCCTGCTCATTGGCAGGAACATTGTGTCGCTAGACTCTGTAACTCATTTGTGAAGGCCTCCCACTTTCCGACCAATAGCTTCTCCAAAGCAGCTTTTCAAAGTGTCAAAATAAAACGTTCAAAGTTGGCCTGAGTCAACTTACAACTTTAAAATTTAAATTAGGAGTATTTTTGTCCGTAAGTATTTTACAACTGATAGTTCCTGCATAACAGGCTCAAGAAGCAGAATGGCCTCCTCCTGTCCCTCTGTAACAGACTTGAGAGGCTAAATGGCCTCCCCCGTCCCTTTGTAACAGGGGTGTGGGAACAGAATTACTTCCTCCTGTCCCTTCGCAGCAGTCCCGATGCTCTGAATGATATCCTAAGGTTATGGAAGAATTTGACAACAGTGCACATAAAACCAAGAGAAACATTACACATAGTAAATGGACAATAAATATATACACTGGTTTATTGGCTCTGGAAATTGCCCCACCAGTCACCTTATGCAGCGGGTCTGTTACTTTTTCACTGTCGCCCTTTATGAACAGTATGTAATATACACAGTCCTGCAGTGTTCTGGCACTACTCCCACATGCACGGAAGAAACAATAAGAATATTGAAAGATTTATGGTCCATCCCTAAGCAACGCCCATCCATTCCACCCATACCCGATAAATGTTCACTTTTATTGGGATATGAAAAGTGATGTCAGGAAGGGGTTAACTGGACCTGTTTGTTCAGTGACTGTGATTAATGTTAGTCTCCATGGGTTGCAATTATCCCAGTGGACGGTTTCCATCTTTTAATGAAAATTGGGCTCCGTTCAATGTGTTATCGCACAGTATGGTCGGAGCATCACCAACAGTGTTAACAGGAATCAGCAGCTCCAGAGACCACGGGGGGAGAGATCAGAGTCTGAGCACATGAGTCTGGAATGTTTCAACAATGAATAAGAATCTGAGAACAATAGACTGGAATGTTACAGCAATGGATCACAATCTGTGAACATTAGACTGGAATATTACAAGATTGGACAGGAATTTATATTTGGATGTTTGGCTTCTTTCTACATATTATGATCAATGGTCATTATCGTGGCGATCAAATATGCACTTTACATTATACAATATTTTTATTATCCAATCCTGGCTTTCGTTGGTGTACCTGGTAGGTCTCACTGTTCAGTCATTAATTCTATAAATCATGTTTGACAGTAATACTGTTCTTTCATTGACTCTACCCTCCTTGACACTGTTATTGTTCCTTCTAAGACTCTAAATCCACATATTCACTTGACAAACCACTACAAAATTGTTAATTCACTTTCTCCCTCCTTGCTTCTGGCAGTGTTACTCATGGGTTGTTATGTTGACTTGCTCAGTTTCAGCTGTGAACCATGATTCGTTGTATCACTGCACTTGCTATCGAAATAATGAAAGCATTGCGGTCACTATCTTCTGTTCTGGTTGCAAACTGCATTTCCTTCCTCTGACTCCATCTCATCCCCGACCAATATCTGAAGCTCAAATAGACAAATAACAACAGTGGTGATCCCTTTGGACATGAACCAATTCCTGACACTACATCCTGACCATTCCTAATTATAACTCCTGATAAATCCAGCATATACTTCACTGGCTTATCCCATCTGCTATTTGAACCATGAGCTGTGAAATACAGTCTTAAAGATGGCATTCGCCTGTTGCTGACACTCACAGCTGCAAACCTGCAGAAACAACTCTGAGTCAATACTCCACAGCTCATATCTGATATCACACAGAACTCCCCATCCATCCATCATTCCTGTGCATACTGATCTATAATGCTATTCGGTCTGGCAATGCCTTTATTTAATATTCTCAAGAACGTCATTAACAGCTGCCCATGAACTATCTCTCTCTGTCCATTATACCAAGCCCTTACAGTTGTTCACATTTAAACTGATTTCCTCCAGGTGTGCTCTCTCTTAGACAATAATTTTCACATTTTACACTGCCCCAGAACCACACACAAAAGCACACATAAAACCCCTTGTCTTGAACTGATGCATGATGATACAGAGACATTAATTTGTGGGAGCCCATTTACTGTCACTCGCAGTATGGGCGGCAAATTGCCCAATGTTAGTCAGTTACGCAGTGCAAATGTAGCAGCAATATACCGGCAAAGTATTGCAATACTGCCATGCTGGGCAGATAGTCCACCTTACTGAGCAATACACGAACATCGTCTGCACAGCTCCCCATGCTGGCCAGATAGTCCATCTTACCGAGCAATACACTAGCATAATCTGCACAAAGCCCCATGCTGGGCAGATAGTCCACTTTACTGAGCAATACACTAGCAGAGTCCCTACAGTTCCCCATGTGGCCAGATATCCCAGCTTACTGAGCAATACACTAGCACAGTCTGCACAGCCCCCCATGCTGGGCAGATAGACCAGTTTACTGAGCAATACACTGGCACAGTCTGCATAGCTCTCTACGCTGGGTTGTCTACGTGTCCCAGTCTATAGTTTCTGCGTTTGTTCTGTGAGGCAAATTCAGAATTTAGTGAATAAATTTGTTCAGCTGCTCTGGCAATGCCTTTATTCAATGTTCTCATTTTTGTGACCTGACCCACCAAGGTCACACTGCTCCAGATAGACCCACTCCCTTGTTTTTTCACATATTTCAACAACATGCTCTGGTTTTGTCTTAATTGTCCGTTTCTATCTTTAACGTGAATGTCTCTGTCCTTCTGGATCTTCCTCTGGCCTTGGTTTTTGGGTGTGTATTGTATCGACTACTGGCATTATGAAGTTCAGAAACAATGTAATGGTGTGTATCAGGCTGTTGTTCACTTCCCGCTGTGTCCCATCTGGTCCTCCATGGACAGGGGAGGGAGTGCTGGGCTGTTGTTCACTCTCTGGTGTGTCCCTTAAGGTGCTTCATGAAGAGGTACGTGTGTGTGCAGGGCAGCCGTTCACTTCCGGTGTGTCCCACCTTGTCCTCCATGTTGGACAGCGGTGTGTGTCCTGGGCTGTTGTTCACTTGCTGGTGTGTCCCATGTGGTGCTCCATGGATAGGGGGTTGTGTTTCGGGTTATTGCTCACTTCCCAGTGTGTCCCAAGTTGTGCTTCATGTTGGACAGGGAGTTTCAGCATCTTTGACTCATGTCTTTAAAACTTGGTCTGTGCCTGTCTACTGAACGCCTGTGTTTGTCCCTCTCAGCTGATCACGTGGTCAGAAACACGAGGAGGATCCTGAAGTATAATTATAAAGGAGTAGATATCTCACTTTTAGTGGATGGAAGTCTGATTGTCTCCTGTTATTGAAAAGTTAGTGGAGGGGCTGGGGATCATTTGCTGGAGGTTGTGCTGTGAGCTACCTCAGACATTCAGGGAGACCAGAGGAGTTAGTGACCCAACTCTGGATGGAGCATGGGGACTGTAGTTACAGCATCAGTGTCTGTAACATGAACAACAAATGGAGCAGTGGCTGCAGAGCATGGACGCTCTGAAACCACGGACTGGGTGTGTGCCGGGAAAGGGATCTGCCAAATCTGTCTGAGTCTTAACGTGAGCACAGACTCTCACTCTCGTCCTTAAACATACACCCACGCACGTGCACACACACACCCTCTTTCGCTCACACACATGGAAACAAACAGACACATCCTCTCTTTCTCACTCGCATGCCACCCTCCCCCCAAACACACACACACACCGCTTCTCTCGCACAGACACACCTATAAATCTGGGGGGTTAATTTGCGTTTGCAGATTTGTATTTGTGGATAGATTGTATTTTGTTCAAAACAACATTCAATTTGTACGCAGCCAACCATTGTGGCATTTTATAAAGTCCTGCTTTGGGAAATAAAACCAGGATGACTCCAGGGTAAAACAAGTCGGACTCCACGCAAGACCTTCCATGTTTGTGCAGGGAAGGTCACATCTTAGCAAACATAATAGAATTCTTAAGGAATGACAAAGTTGATAGTGCGGAAAGGGATGTAGATGTCATTTACATGGACTTCAGTAAGGCGTTTGATGAGATAGACTGATGGAGAAGGTGAAGTCGCAGGGGTCCATGGTGTACTAGTTAGATGGATTAGATAACTGGCTGGGCAACAGTAGACAGAGAGTAGTAATGGAAGGGAGTTTCTCAAAATGGACAATTGTTCTGTGTGGTGTTTCACAGGGATCCGTGCTGGGACCACTGTTTGTTGTGATATACTTACATGATCTGAAGGAAGATATAGGTGGTCTGATTAGCAAGTTTGCAGATGAAACTAAGATTGGTAGAGTAGCAGAAAGTTGAGGGGACTGTCAGAGAACACAGCTGAATGAACATAGATTGGAGAGTTGGGTGAAGAAAAGACAGTTGTGAGGTGATGCATTTTGGAAGATCCAATTCGAGAACGAATTATACATTAACTGGAAAAAAACCCTGGGGAAAACTGATGTACAGAGAGATCTGGGTGTTCAGGTCCATTGGTCGCTGAAAGTGGCAGGTGGATAGAATGATGAAGAAGGCATACAGCATAGTTCCTTCATGCATTCTAACAATTTAAGAAGTGGAGAACCACAGACCAGTTAACTCGTCACCAACAGGAGGGGATCTGTCGGAATCTATTGCGTACATGAGTAGGCAGGCCATATTATAGTTGTATAGGACTTTGGTTCAGTCACATTCGGAATACTGGAGACAGTTCTGGTTGCCACATTACAGAAAGGATCTGGATGTTTTGGAGAGAGGGTAGAGGATTTTCACCAGAATGTTGCCTAGTATGGAGAGAACGACATATAAAGAGAGGTTTGGTAAATTAGGATGAATTTCATTAGAAAGACGGAGGTTGAGGGAGGACTTGATTGTTGTCTACAAAATCTTGAGAGATGTAAACAGGGTGGATAGCAAGAAGCTTATTCCAGAGTGGGGGACTCAGTTACTGGGGGTCAAGAATTCAAGATGAAAGGGGAAAAGTTTATTGGAGATATGCTCGCAATGTTCTTTGCGCAGAGGGTAGTGGGTGGCTGGAATGCGTTGCCAGCTGAGGTAGCAGAGGCGGTGACGATAGCGTCATTAAATATGAGGAAGCAGAGGGATACAGATCCTTCGAAAATAGGTGACAGATTTAGATAGAGGATCTGGATAGACACAGGCTTGGAGGGCTGAAGGACCTGTTCCTGTGCTGTGATTTTCTTTGTTAATTGTAAATACTGGCGAAAAGCGTCTGTTGATACTTGAAAGGAAAATTAAATCAAGATCAAATGTGGCAAAGCGAATGTGTGGTTACGAGAATTTATTGTAGAGAACAGAAAACTGACAAGGAAACGAAACAGTTACATTGCATCTGTCTTCAAAGAGGAAGATCCAGAAAATCTCCCAGAAATACCAAGTCACCACAGGACCTTTGTAACTAACGACTAAAATAATTCATATACAGTTACGAGGTAGTATTTGGAAACAGAACTGGGATGAGGATTGATCAGTCTGACAGACCGGATATAATTCAAACTGAAATTTCAGAGAAAACACCAATACACATGTTGATTGCAAAAGGGGCCACTGTATTTCTCTGCATTCACTTCGGAAGGTTATGAATGCCATCAAATGATTTACGAAGGGAAGAAGTAGGAGAGTGGGGGACGACAGGCCAGTTAGTTGTTATCCACAGTAGGGAATCTGTTGCAACCTATTGTAACGAAGATCTTATTGGACACTGAGAAAGTAATAGCAAATTTCAAGTGAATTGTTCTGCATTTATGAAAGGGAAGTTATAATGTATAATTTTTTTCTTGAAGATATCTCTTGTATTTGTAAATAATGGCGAATCAGTGAATACGGTACAGTCAGATATTCAAGAGGAGTTTTAATCAGCAAACACAGTAAGTTAGCCGAAAACATTAAAGCAAAGTGTATTGGGAGGAACATATGCAAACGGTGGAAGGTAAGCACTGGAGAAACTATTGGAGAACATAGGTGGTTGTAGAAGGCTGTTTGTGTGACTGCAGCCCGGTGTACGCTGATGTGCCACACGTTCCAGTGCTGTGTCCCTTTAAATGCCTTCATTTAAACGGAATCCGAATACAGACGATGAAGTATCAATTAGACTCAAAGTGTTAGCTTGCTCTCTCTTTACAGATGCTGTCTGACTCACTGTGATCTCTAGCATGTGTTGGTTTCAGTGCAGATTCTGCTTCTGCAGTGATTTGCTCCTATTAGATGTAAAGAAATTCTGCACAAGTAACGCAGAGAGTTGGGGAGACTGTACCTATACAATTTTGATGTCGTGATCTAAGTAAAATATACTGATCACATATACTGAATTGGCTTTCTCCAGATTAATTCCTCAGATGGCACAGTGGTCTGCTGAGGAGAATTGGTCTAGGATCAAGGCTGAAATTTGTGCGTGAAACTGAAGATGCTGATTTATTGTTATATGAGAACTTCACGTCTGTTTTACTTTGGAAAAGGAGGAGGCGGGTATAGAATTCAAGAAGATGGACTGGGAAGCTCTTTTCCAGATTGATATAAGATGTGAGCATGGATTGATGTATTGGCTGGTATAAAATTGGACCAATGCCCATGCCCAGATCAGTTACATCTCAGGCTGCAGTTGGAGACAAGGGATGAAAGGCGCTGATGCAAATGTTTAAATAGAATCTGGTCACAGGTGAGGTGTCCGAGGACGGGAGAACACCCTTTATACGAAGGGTTGTAGTGATAGAGCAGGGAACGATACACCAGTGTGTTTCAGATCAGTGTTAAAGAAAACTTTGCACAAAATACGTGGTGGTAGAAGGCTGTTTGTGTGACTGGAGACCATTGTCCCCTGGTATACCACAGTGATCAGTGCTGTGTCCCTTATTAAATGTGGTATTCATAAATGGTGCAGGTGTGAATGTAGAGGGGGATTCGGAGTGTGATAGTAAGTCTGTGTTTGATACAACGATTGACCAGGTGTTTGGTAGTGAGGAGGAAGGTCTTATGTTACAGTAAGATACAGATGGAATGGTCAGATTAAGACCATAAGACCATAAGACATAGGAGTGGAAGTAAGGCCATTCAGCCCATCGAGTCCACCCCGCCATTCAATCATGGCGGATGTGCATTTCAGCTCCACTTACCAGCATTCTCCACGTAGCCCTTAATTCCTCTAGACAACAAGAACCTATCAATCTCGGCCTTGAAGACATTTAGCGTCCCGGCTTCCACTGCACTCTGTGGCAATGAATTCCACAGGCCCACCACTCTCTGGCTGAAAAAATGTCTCCGCATTTCTGTTCTGAAATGACCGCCTCTAATTCTAAGGCTGTGTCCACGGGTCCTTGTCTCCTCGCCTAACAGAAACAATTTCCTAGCATCCACCTTTTCAAAGCCATGTATTATTTTGTACGTCTCTATTAGATCTCCCCTTAATCTTCTAAACTCCAACGAATACAATCCCAGTATCCTCAGCCGTTCCTCATATGCTCGACCTGTCATTCCAGGGAGCATCCGTGTGAATCTCCGCTGGACACGTTCCAGTGCCAGTATGTCCTTCCTGAGGTGTGGGGACCAAAACTGGACACAGTACCCCAAATGGGGCCTAACCAGAGCTTTATAAATTCTTAGTAGTACATCTCTGCTTTTATATTCCAACCCTCTTGAGATAAGAGACAACATTGCATTCGCTTTCTTAATCACAGACTCAACCTACATGTTTACCTTTAGAGAATCCTCGACTAGCACTCCCAGATCCCTTTGTGCTTTGGCTTTATTAATTTTCTCACCATTTAGAAAGTAGTCCATGCTTTTATTCTTTTTGCCAAAGTGCAAGAACTCGCACTTGCTCACGTTAAATTCCATCAGTCATTTCCTGGACCACTCTCCCAACCTGTCTAGATCCTTCTGTAGCCTCCCCACTTCCTCAGAACTACCTGCCTCTCCACCTAACTTCGTATCATCGGCAAACTTCGCTAGAATGCCCCCGGTTCCCTCATCCAAATCATTAATATATAATGCGAACAGCTGTGGCCCCAGCACCGAACCCTGCGGGACACCGCTCGTCACCGGCTGCCATTCTGAAAAAGAACCTCTTATCCCAACTCTCTGCCTTCTGTTAGACAGCCAATCCTCAATCCATCCCAGCAGCTCACTTCGAACACCATGGGCCCTCACCTTGCTCAGCAGGCTCCCGTGTGGCACCTTATCAAAGGCCTTTTGAAAGTCTAGATAGACCACATCCACTGGGTTTCCCTGGTCTAACCTACTTGTTACCTCTTCAAAAAATTCCAACAGGTTTGTCAGGCATGACCTCCCTTTACTAAATCCATGTTGACTTGATCTAATCAGACTCTGCTCTTCCAAGAATTTAGAAACCTCATCCTTAATGATGGATTCTAGAATTTTACCAACAACCGAGGTTAAGCTGATTGGCCTATAATTTCCCATCTTTTGCCTTGATCCTTTCTTGAACAAAGGGGTTACTACAGCCATCTTCCAATCATCCGGGACCTTTCCTGACTCCAGTGACTCTTGAAAGATCTCAACCAATGCCTCTGCTATTTCCTCAGCAACCTCTCTCAGAACTCTAGCGTGTATCCCACCGGGGCCAGGAGATTTATCAATTTTAAGACTTTTTAACTTTTCTAGCACTATCTCTTTCGTAATGGCAACCATACTCAACTCAGCCCCGTGACACCCTTTAATTTTTGGGATATTACTCATGTCTTCCACTGTGAAAACTGACGCAAAGTACTTGTTAAGTTCTCCTACTATTTCCTTACTCCCATCACTAGGCTCCCTGCATCAGTTTGAAGTGGCCCAATGTCTACTTTTGCCTGTCGTTTGTTTATGTACTGAAAGAAACTTTTACTATTATTTCTAATATTACTGGCTAGTCTACCTTCACATTTGATCCTCTCATTTCTTATTACTCTCTTTGTTATTTGTTATCCTCTGTTTGCTTTTGTATCCTTCCCAATCTTCTGATTTCCCACTGTTCTTAGCCACTTTATAGGATCTCTCTTTTTCTTTAATACATTTCCTGACTTTCTTTGTCAGCCAAGGTTGTCTAATCCCTCCCTGGTTAATCTTTCTTTTCTTGGGAATGAACCTCTGTACGGTGTCCTCAATTATACCTACAAACTCCTGTCATTTTTGCTCTAGTGTCTTCCCGGTTAGCCTCTGCTTCCAGTCTATTTTAGTCAGTTCCTCTCTCATGCCTTCATAATTACCATTATTCAACTGTAACACCATTACATCAGATTTTGCCTTCTCCCTTTCAAACTCCAGACTGAACTCTACCATATTATGGTCGCTACTTCCTAAGGGTTCCCTTACTTTAAGATCTTTTATAGAGTCTGGTTCATTGCAAAGCACTAGGTCCAGAATAGCCGGCTCTCTTGTGGGCTCCATGACAAGCTGTTCCAAAAAGCCATCCTGTAAGCATTCCATGAATTCCCTTTCTTTAGATCCACTAGCAACATTATTTACCCAGTCCACCTGCATATTGAAGTCACCCATGATCAATGTAACCTTGCCTTTCTGACATGCCTTCTCTATTTCCCGGTACATGTTGCGTCCCTGGTCCTGACCACTGTTAGGAGGTCTGTACACAACTCCAGTTATGTTTTTTTTGCCTTTGTGGTTCCTCAATTCCACCCACACAGACTCCACATCATCCGACGCTATGTCATTCAATACCATAGATTTAATTTTGTTCTTAACTAACAAGGCAACCCCACCCCCTCTGCCCACCTCTCTGCCTTTTCGATAAGTTGACAAACCATGGAGGTTTAACTGCCAGTCCTGACCCCCCTGTAACCAAGTCTCTGTGATGCCTACTACATCATAATCATTCAATATTATCTGTGCCATTAGTTCATCGACTTTGTTATGAATGCTACGTGCATTCAGGTAAAGTGCCTTAATGCTAACTTCCTTATCATTAGAGATGTTGGAAGTCATATGTCCTAAGTTATCCTTGCTTTTTTCTGCATTCTCAGTCTGCCTCAATTTTAAATCCGCCTGGAAACATGCCTGGAGATTGGTGGATCAATGGCAGATGGAATGTAACTCTGACAACTGAGGTGATGCACTTTGGAAGAAGGAACAAAATGGGGAATACACAATGAATTGTAGCACACAAGAAAGCTCATAGGGAGCTTTTTCACACATTCTTGAATGTGACGCAGGAGGATAAAAGGTTACCTAAGAAGTCAATGGAAGCAGTAGGTATAACCTTTACACATCGAGGCAGAGATTACAAGATCTATGTAGCACTTTGGTGAGGCCAATATGGAATACTGTGTGGAGTTCTCGGAGCCACATTACAGGAAGTATGTGATTATTCTGGAGGGGGTGCAGAGATTCACCTGGATGTTTCCAATGATGGAGCATATCACCCATGGAGAGAGGCTGGATAAGCTCGGATTGTTAAATTTGAATGAGAGAAGGCTGAGGGAGACGTGATTCAGAAGTATAAGATTACGAGGGACATGGACAGGGTAGATAGACAGCAGCTGTTCCTTTTAGTCAAAAGGGCCAAGAACAGGGGAGCACACTTTTAAAGGGAAGGATTTGAGGTTTAGAGATGAATCAGGGATTGTTTTTCACCCAGAGGGTCATGGTATCTGGAATGCACTTCCTAAGGGGGGCAGGTATCACGGGTCACCTCACACCATTCATGGCTACGGGACTGATGTAGGAAATTTGGAATAATATAGACCGTGCCTATTTTTGATGGTACAGAGTCTATGCTTCTGTGATTGTATGGCTGTGGAAGGTCAATCATTGAACAGCTAAAGACAGGAACTAATGGGTTTTGGAAGAATATATTAACGAGCATGAAATGTAAAATCTTCTCAACGTACAATATACCAAGGTGACATGTTGGAGAAGATATTTGTAGTTTCCTTACAGTCCAAAACCAACGAATGGAGAACAGGAAAATGGCAGACTATGAAGCATCTACTTCAGTTCTGCCTTTATGATAGGATTTTAATAACTTGGTTCCAATCAATTCTAGGTCTACTGAGAAAGAAAAGAAATAGAATCAAATCACTAAATAAGCAGTTTTGGAGAAATTATTTGCACTGAAGTCTGATAAATCCCCATGGAATGATAATCTATATCTCTGATTCCTAAAGGACGTGGACATGGGAATAATGGATACTTTGCTTGCCGTCTTCCAAATTCCAGAAGATTGAATTGACAGATTTGAGAGCAGCAAATGTAACCCCAATATTTCTAAAGGAGGCAGGGAGACACAAAGAATTACAGTCTGCTTAGCACCAGAGAAGCAGTCAGGACAATACAAGAGTTTATTAGAAAGACTGCTTTGCCAGTGAACTTTGAGAATTATGTTAATTTGAAAGTAATGAACATGGATCAAGTTAATATCAAATTATTAATCGCGAATCATATTTATGAATCCGACTGTGAAATACATTATGGCGAATCAATATATGCAGTGAATTTGAATTATCAGAAACATGTTTGATGACGTCCCAAGTGTCGTGTTGTGACAATGCTACTCCTTTAACAAGGTTATGCTGTCCTTGTTTTTCTTTCATAGCAGTCTGAAAAGCAGCGAATCCAAAGAGTCTGGGTTTGAATACTTGGGAGTGCTTTCAAGTCTAAAACTAAAATACGTACAATGAGGAGTGAGCTATGCTAGATCTGGTCCTGTGTCATGAGACAGGAATAAGTAATGACCTCATAGTTAGGAATCAACTTGGCAGGAATGATCACAGTATGGTTGAATTTAAAACACAGATGGAGAGTCAAGATAAAATTCAATACCAGGGTCCTGTGCTTAAACGAAGGAGACTACAACAGAATGGGGGAAGGACTTGGCAAAAGTCGACTGGAAACAAATGCTTTATGGTGAGAGTTGACGAGCAGTGGAGGATTTTCAAAGTAGTTTTTCAAAGTCCTAAGCAAACGTATATTCAGTGAAAAGGAAAGACTGTAAGAAAAGGGGAAGTCTGCCGTGGGTGTCTAAGCAAATACGCAAGGCTATCAAATTGAAAGAGATGGAATGGAAAGTGGCCAAGAACAGCAGGAACCTAGAAGATTGGGAAAAGATTAAAGGTCAACAGAAAGCCACGAAAAGAGCTATAACGAAAAGTAGGATAGAACACGAGAAAAAAAAAATCTCGCACAGTATATGAAGACAGATAGCAGATGATTCCCTAAATATATAAAATGAAAATGAGTGGCTAATTTAAATGTTGGTCCTTGAGAGGATAAGAAGGAGCATTTATTTACAGGATATGATGAAATGGCTGAGGCATTGAACAGGTATTTGTATCAGTATTCATAATGAATGACACTAATAACATGCCAGTGATCGACGAAGCGATGAAGATTCTAGATTAGAGTGGTGTTGCTAAAGCACAGCAGTTCAGGCAGCATCTGAGGAGCAGAATGATCGACGTTTCAAGCAAAAGCCTTTCATCAGGAATGCTCTGAACTGTTGTGCTTTACCAGCTCCACTCTAGAATCTGGTTTCCAGCATCTGCAGTCCTTGCTATTACCAAAGAGATGAAGGTAGGTGAGGACTTGTGAACAATCATTGTTGCAGAGGAGGTAGCGTTGGGCAAGCTAATGGAGTAATGGAGCTAAGGTTAGACGAATCCCCTGGCCCTGATGTAATGTATCCCAGGGTACTAAAAAGATAGCAGGAGAAATAACAAGTGCACTTGTGGTAATTTTCTAAAATTTGCTGAACTTTGGAGCAGTCCCAGCAGATTGAAAAGCAGCAAATGGGAAGCCATTGTTTAAAAAGGCAGGTGGATAAAAGTTGGGGAATTATAAACCAGTTAACTTAATCTGTGTAGTGGGGAAGATGCTTTGACTGTATGATCAAGGAAGAAATAGCAAGGCATTTTGATAGAAAACAGCCCATTGCACAGATGCAGCGAGGATGCATGAAGGGCAGATCATGCTTAACAAGTCTTTTGTAAATCTACGAAGACATTACGAGCAAGATAGACAATGAGGCCGCAGTGGATGTGGTGTATCTAGGTTTCAAAAAGGCTTTGACAGGGTGCCACATAGTAGGCTGCTGCATAAGATAAAGATGGATGGCGTTACGGCTGAAGTATTAGCATGGATAAAAGATTGGTTGACTAACGGGAAGCAAAGAGTGGGTATAAATGAGTGCTATCCTGGCTGGCAATCAGTGCTGAGTGGTGCGCCTCAGGGATAAGTGTTGGGGTTGCAATTATTCACAATTTATGTAGATGATGTGGAGTTGGGAGCATGCGTAGTTGGTCAAAATTTGCAGATGGCACGAAGATGAGCGGTAGACCAAAGTGTGCAGAGTACTGTGAAACTTTGCAGAGGAAAATAGTTACATTGCATGAATAGGTAAAGGTCTGGCAGATGGAATACAATATTAATAAATATGAAGTAATCTTTTTTGTTAGGAGTACCAGTAAAAAGGATGATTACTTGAATTGTAAAAAGATGCAGCATGCTGCTGTGCAGAGGGACCTGGGTGTCCTTGTACATAATCACAGAAGGTTGATCTGCAGGTACATCAAGTAATTAGGAAGGTAAATGGTATTTTGCTCTTCATTGCAAAAGGGGTTGAATTTAAAAGCAGGAAGGTTATGTTACACTTGTACAGGGTGCTGGTGAGGTCATACCCGGAGTATTGTGAGCAGTTTTGTCCTCCTTCATAGCAAAGCGATGTACTGGCAGTGGAGGCGGTGCAGGGGAGATTCACTCTGGTGAATCTGGAGTTGAGGGGGTTGTCTTATGAGCACAGATAGAGTAGATCAGCATTATATTCATTGGAATTTATAAGAATGAGTGGAGGATATTATATAGAAACATAAAAATATTATGAAGGGAAGAGGTAAGAAAAAAGTAGAGAGGATGGTTCCACTGGCAGGTGAAGCAAGGACAAGATGAAATAACCTCAATATTAGAGGGAGCAGATTTAGGATTGAATTGAGAAAGAACCTCTTCACCAGAGGCTTGTAATTCTATGGAACTCCCTGCCCAGTGAAGTAGTTGACGCTACTTCAGTAAATGTTTTTCGAGCTGAGATAGATATGTTTTGAACAATGAAGTAAATTACGGATACAGTAGAGTGCGGGTAAGTGGATCTGTGTCCACGAGTGGATCAGCTTTGATGTTACAGAATGGCTGAGCAGGTTACAAGGACCAGATGGCCTACTCCTGCTCCTAGTCCTTCTGTTCTTCTGAAAGGTGAGTGGCCAGTTCTCCCAGCCCAGACCCTCTGTTTTGATTTGTTTGGACTGATCTTTCACAGACTGGCTGTTTACTGAAAGCAGGCAGCCAGTTGTGAAGCTATCAGGCCAAAGACGAAGGTCCATGCTGATTCCCCCCCACCGATATCTCTCCTTGAAGAACCTGGGTTTGATGTTTCCTTTCGAATTTTCCATGGGGTGTTTATGGGGATTGTTTCAAGTACTTCGAACAACACCTTAGATTATTCAGATACAGATTACTTACAGTGTGGAAATATGCCCATTGGTTCAACAAGTCCACACCAACCCCCCAGAGAGCAACCGATCCAGATCCATTTGCCTACATTTACCCCTTCACCGAACACTACACACAATTTAGCATGGCCAATTCAACTAACCGGCGCATTTTTGGACTGTGCAAGGAAACCGGAGCACCCGGAAGAAACCCACACAGACACGGGGAGAATGTGCAAACTCCACACAGACAGTTGCCTGAGGTGGGAATTGAACCCGGGTCCCTGGCGCTGTGAGGCAGCAGTGCTAACCACTGTGCCACGGTACCACCCAATGGCTTTCAACCATTTTCAGATTCTCAGTTGAGAAGTGGAGTGCTACTGAAGACCAGAAAGCTTCACCGGGAAGATTAGTTGAGTAACAAACTTTTAATATTTTTTAATATTTATTTACAAAACTTTAAAATGACAAAAGCTGGGAAGAGTCACTTTAGTTCTAATTACTGTGGAACTAGTAGCATGTATATGGCTTCTAATTGGCTGCCTCTTGGTATTGTCATCCCGAATCATGTTACACAGTAATGCCCTACATTTTTGTCGGCTGGATTGAAAGTCAGTTCTTGGTCTTCCCATATACCCACTTCTTATGAATTTAATTTGCTAACATCATTAAGTTAGGATAATCTGTTGGGTCTTCGGATAGATTGTTATTCTGCATGCTATTCTCTTCTCTTTGTGTTTCATTCCGTAACCTTGAAAATAAATTCTGTTTTATTTAAAATTAAGTGGCTTGACCAGCTGCGTCACTCCTGGAATATCTGCCTTACACCTGCTTAAGGCAACAAGCAAAGTTTGAGTCTGTACTACTTCCTTGAAATGACTCGAGGTGTTCTGTCCTGGCCCATAACAGTGTGCCACAGTGAGATCTAATATACTGGCATGGGTTGAGAATGGTAGAGAGCTGAAAGAAAAAGTGAGTCAGAATAAACAGCTCCTTTTTTGGGATGGAAAGCAATTACGAACAGGATGATCCCGGAATTGATGTTTGGCACCCATCTATTCAGGAAGCAGATTAAACATCTGCGCGAGGGTACTAAATGTAATCTTTCAAAATCTACTGATGGCACCAAACTGAGAATTGATTGGGTGAAGCGGATGTAAAGAAGTTCAAGGTAATTGAGACACGTGGAGCGAATGGGCAAATACGTGGCAGATGAACAGCAATGTGGATGGACGTAACCCTGAATATTTTGGTTGGAAAAATATAATATCAGGCCAGTATTTCAAAAGGAATTGAAGTGAAAATGTTGATCTGTGAAGATACTAACGTGCATACTTTTGTTGACTTCTTCACCGAAGTCTGAGTCCATTCACAGCAGTGAACTCTGAAGCCAGACGTCAATACTGGGATTGGAATTGGCACGCTGCCCAGTGTACATAGACCCACCAAGTGAGTATATGTAACATACAGATCAGAGCGGAAAGGCAAAATTTAGACTGAGGCATACTGGCTACAACACAAAGGGCATGCAATAGCCAAGATCAACGTGAGCAAGATCAGCATTATTTGAAGTTAGAGAATCCATTCCTCAGTTTAATAATGGCTGGGAAGATGTTGTTCATGAGCCACTGGTTTGTGTGTTCAAGCTTCTGTATTGTCTGCCTGATGGAAGAGATGTTAGGAGATCCAGGGTGCAATGGATCGTTGATAATGTTGTCAGCCCTTCTGCAGCAGCAAGTCATGTAAATGTAGTCAATGGACGTGCGGTTGGCTTCCATAATAGCATGGGCCATGCACAAAACCTTCTGTCATTTCTCTTCCTGTGCTGGGTAGGGCTATTGCCACGCCAGGCCATTATGCACCCGGATGGTTTGCTCTCAGTGGTGCATTTGTAGACATTGGTGAGGGTCATTGTGGACATGTCAAATGTCCTGAGCTACCAAAGAAAGAAGAGGCATTGTTGTGCAATCTCGACTGTCACATCTACATGCGAAGTCGGTTATCGTCACTCCAAGCAACTTAATGCTTTCCACTCTTTAAACTTCAGTTCCATTGATGCAGATGGGGGCATGTGTTCCTCCTTTCTTTCTGAACTCATTGATCATTTGGTTAGCTCTGCCGACGTTGGAAGAGAGATTAGTCTCAGTTCAGCACATCACCAAGCCGTGTATTTCCGTTCTGTATGTTGACTTGCCATCATTGCAAATCTGTTCTGCTAAAATGGTGTCATCAGTGAACATGCAGATGGCATTCGTTCTGAATTTAGCAATACAGTCGTGGGTGTACAGGGAGTATAGTAGGGGGCTGAGGACATATCCATTGGGGTTTCCGTGTTGAAAGTTATTGTGGAAGAGGCACAGTTACCTATCTTCTCTGATTGTGGACTGTGGGTCAGAAAGCTGAGGATCCGTTGCAGAGGGTGGAGCCGTGTCTGAGGTCACGGTGTTTTGTGATTGGTCTGAGGGGAATAATGGTTTTGAAGGTGGAGCTATAATCAATGAGCAGGAATCTGATGTAGGTGTCCTTGTTGTCCAGATGTTGTAGGGATATGATACCCACTATAGACCCACTCCACTGGTAGGAACATTGGAGGGGATCGAGGCAGGCTGGGAGACTTGAACTGATGTCGGCCATGACTAGCCTCTCGAAGCACTTCATGCCCCCCTCAGTCTCCTGTGCTGTAAAGAGAAATGTCCCAGCTTATCCAACCTCTGCCTATGACTCAGACTCTGAAGTCCTGGCAAAAACCTTGTAAAGTTTCAGTTTAATAACATCCTTCCTAATAGCAAAGTGACCAAAACAGAAGACAATGTTGAACTTGGAACTATTTGGAACTGTAAGTTTTACTCTGCTGACAATTATTTTGCTGTTGTGATATTGTTTTATTACTTATGTTATTCTGAAATCTTATTATTCATTAAATCCTCCGATGGAAATCCCCTTGGGTGAACGTCCTCCTGAATGTGTGAATTTGAATCAATTTATTTTGTTTGGACTGATATTTTGAGGCCGCTGCTTATCAGACAACAGGAAGAGATGATGGATGATTGCGCAGTGTCTGTCCTTGACATGGACCAGCTTGTCTCTCAAGGCACATAAAGCTTTTATTGTTGGCCAGAGTACCTCAGAATTGTTACATCACAGAAGGAAGCTATTCAGGCCATTGTAGGTCCATGAACACAGAACATTACAGCACAGTACAGGCCCTTCGGGTCTCAATGTTGCACCGACCTGTGAAACCAATCTGAAGCCCACCTAACCTACACTGTTACATTTTTATCCTTATGTTTATTCGATACTCATTTAAATGACCTTAAATTTGGTGAGTCTGCTATTGTTGGGCGGGCAGCATATTCCTTGCCATTATTACTCTCTGAGTGAAAAAATTATTTCTGACATCTGTCTGAAATCTATCACCCCTCAATTTAAAACTACATCCCCTCATGCTAGCAATCATCATCCGAGGAAAAAGGTTTTCACTTTCCAAAGTATCTAATCCTCTGATCATCTTGCATGTCTCTCAAGCTTTTTGTCTTTCATGAAAACTGCCTCAAGTCCCTCAACCATTCCTGTCAGGCCTTCCCTGCATTCCAGTCTACATTCTAGCAAATCTCCTCTTCAACATTTCCAAGGCATCCACATCCTTCCTATAATGCGGTGACCAGAACTGTATGCAATGCTCAAAACATGGCTGCACCAGGTTTTTTTGGGGGGGAGGCATAACCTCATGGAGAAGGAAGCCTCCTTCTTCCTCTTGACAAGAGAGTCACCTTCTTCAGGAAACCACAGCACCCTCACTCCACCACTTCCCCCTTTCTGTATGGAATATAGATTAGATTACTTACAGTGTGGAAACAGGCCCTTCGGCCCAACAAGTCCACACTGCCCCTCCGAAGCGCAACCCACCCATACCCCTACATCTACCCATTACCTAACACTCCGGGCAATTTAGCACGGCCAATTCACCTGACCTGCACATCTGTGGACTGTGGGAAGAAACCGGAGCACCCGGAGGAAACCCACGCAGACACGGGGAGATTGTGCAAACTCCACACAGTCAGTCGCCTGAGGCGGGAATTGAACCCGGGTCTCTGGCACTGTGAGGCAGTAGTGCTAACCACTGTGCCACCGTGCCACCGTGTCGCCCACTTTCCTGACAGATATAAACTTATTAAGGACACACAGTAGCTGTTCCTTGCAAAAAAACTCCACATTTGAAATGTGCCCATCCCCTGCAGTTTCCTTCCCCATCCTATGCATCCTAAAACCTTTCCTAATCGCATCATGATTGCCTTTGCCCCAGCTATAACACTTGCCCTGCGGTATACACCTGTCCCTTTCCATCGCGAAGGTAAACATAACTGAATTGTGGTCACTATCACCGAGGTCACCTACTTCCAAATCTAATACCTTCTCTGGTTCATTACCCGGTACCAAATCCAATTTGGCCTCATCCCTTGTTGGCCTATCGACATAATGTGTCAGGAAACCATTCTGCACACATTGGACAAAAACTGACCCATATAAAGTAATTGAGCTCTAGCGTTTCCAGTCAATATTTGGAAAGTTAAAGTCTTCTGTTACTTTTGCTCCTATCCAGTATGATCTTTGTAATCCTTTCCTCTGCATCTCTGGAACTTTTCAGAGGTCTATAGAGAACTATCAACAGGTGATCTCTCCGTTTTTGTTTCTAACCTCTTCCCATACTACCTCAGTAGACGAGTCTTCATCAAACATCCTTTCTGCTCCCGTAATACTGCCTTTGATGAACAATGCCACCCTCCCCACTTTTAGTACCTTCCCTGTTCTTAATGAAGCATCTAAACCCCGGAACCTACAACAATCATTCCTGTCCCTGCTCTACCCATTTCTCCAAAATGGCTGCACATCAAGATGTACAACTGCACAATTTGGAAACAGGGAGTGATTGGAAGGGTGTTAAACGAGGGTCAGTTGGATAGATCAGAAGACAACATGAGGGGAGATAGAAAAAGACAGAAACTTGAAATTTTATTTAGAAATTCTCACGGACCGCAAGGCCTTTGTCTGATGCCATACCCTGTTTGCACTGTGCTGGTACTGGCTGTGGTCCCAGATCATTTATCTTCAATAATATCACAGAGCTTTGTTGATGGCAGTTATAAAGAGACCAAAAGGTTTATTATTTTACCAGGAGAAAATGGATTAATTTAAATAGAACAGCAGCAAGAATTGAGAACCCCCCTCGACACTGAAATACTGTGCGAGTGAATCTCAGTGAGGGGGATCACTGATAGAGGGGGAATCAGCATCTCAGCTGTGGGTCAATTAATGATTGATATAGTTTGCACACTACTTCCAAATTCCTCCGCCTCTGCCGGATCTGCTCCCAGGAGGACCAGTTCCACCACAGAACACACCAGATGGCCTCCTTCTTTAGAGACCGCAATTTCCCTTCCCACGTGGTTAAAGATGCCCTCCAAAGCATCTTATCTACATCCCGCACCTCCGCCCACAGACCCCACCCCTCCAACCGTAACAAGGACAGAACGCCCCTGGTGCCCAGCTTCCACCCTACCAACCTTCGTATAAACCAAATCATCCGCTGACATTTCTGCCATCTCCAAACAGACCCCACCACCAGGGATATATTTCCCTCCATACCCCTTTCTGCCTTCCACAAAGACCGTTCCCTTCGCGAGTACCTGGTCAGGTCCACGCCCCCAAACAACCCACCCTCCCATCCTGGCACTTTCACCTGCCTCCGCAGGAACTGTAAAACCTGTACCCACACCTCCTCCCTCACCTCTATCCAAGGCCCTAAAGGAGCCTTCCACATACATCAAAGTTTTACCTGCACATCCACTAATATCATTTATTGTATCCGTTGCTCCCAATTCGGTCTCCTCTACATTGGGGAGACTGGGCGCCTCCTAGCAGA
This sequence comes from Chiloscyllium punctatum, assembly GCF_047496795.1. Taxonomy (NCBI): domain Eukaryota; kingdom Metazoa; phylum Chordata; class Chondrichthyes; order Orectolobiformes; family Hemiscylliidae; genus Chiloscyllium; species Chiloscyllium punctatum. The sequence continues at coordinate 70,662 of NW_027309895.1, read as the reverse complement.
GCGCTTTACGGAACATCTCCGGGACACTCGCACCAATCAACCACACCGCCCCGTGGCCCAACATTTAAACTCCTCCTCCCACTCTGCCGAGGACATGGAAGTCCTGGCCTCCTTCACCGTCGCTCCCTCACCACCAGACGCCTGGAGGAAGAACGCCTCATCTTCCACCGTGGAACACTTCAACCCCAAGGAATCAATGTGGACTTCAACAGTTTCCTCATTTCCCCTTCCCCCACCTCACCCTAGTTCTAAACTTCCAGCTCAGTAATAGTTACCATGACTTGTCCGGACTTGTCCTACCTGCCTCTCTTCTTTTCCACCTATCCACTCCACCCTCTCCTCCTTGACCTATCACCTTCAACCCCTCTCCCAATCACCCATTGTACTCTATGCTACTTTCTCCCCACCCCCACCCTCCTCTAGCTTATCTCTCCACGCTTCAGGCTCAATACCTTTATTCCTGATGAAGGGCTTTTGCCCGAAACGTCAATTTCGAAGCTACTTGGATGCGGCCTGAACTGCTGTGCTCTTCCAGCACTACTAATCCAGAATCTGGTTTCCATCATCTGCAGTCATTGTTTTCAACGATACCACTTCCATGGTTTTGTAATATCCATTTCAATTTATGTAGCTCAATATCTTGTGTGTATTTTAAATATCTTATCTCTATGTACGTTCCATAGTTTAGTATGGACAGAAAAACATTTTGTCCCTGTATTTTGTGTTCAATAAACAGATTTCAGTCCTCATTCCTCACTTTAGAAGTACCCTTGAATCTGTTATTCATATGAGTTATAAAGAGTAACATTCCAATACTGATGACTGGGGAATATTACTGCCCTTCCCTCCAGTCTGAACTGCCATGTCCCCCAATTCTCTCTGTTTTCTGTCTCCTCCACAATGCCACAATCACACTGTAATTAAAGTCCAATAAATGACACTTCGACACAGTTAATTAATATCGAATGCATCAATAGCACAGTCCTCATCGGCCCTCTCAGATTCTGGAATATCAAACTGAATTGCACATGTCACGTACAATTCTCTGTTAACATATCCATGCCATTTGTCTGTTTTAACACCACGTTGTCTCAGGCATACATTCCCCTCAGATCATGCACTATAAAAATTGTCTTAATGTTTTATTGAAATTATAATGCTTGGTCAGTAGTTACAGAATGTATGTTTCCATTTATAAATAGAGAAGCATGTTTACATTCTGATCAACTTATGGCATTACTCCCATGTACAAGGCAGATTGAATGGTTACACTCAATTGATCTACCAACCTCAACATTTTCTCCACCAGTCACCCTCACATACCCCATCCAGAATGCAAACAAAAATCATTGTTTTTAATTTTAATAAAACAGCATTGAATTAAAAGGTGTTGGTTGGAGCTAGTTGTTCAGCGACTGTGATTGAAGTCAGTCTCCGTTGATCCTAAATGTGTCACTGGAAGGTTTGCCTCTTCTATTAATTAGGGACTCAGTTCAATGTGTTATCCCATATCATGGGCGGGAGTATCACCGACAGCACTAACAGGGATCAGCAGATCGATAGACGGGGGAGGAGAGATCAGAATCTGAGAACAATAGATTGGAATGTTCCAACAACAGATCAGAATCTGAGAACATTAGACTGGAATGTTCCAATAATGGATCAGAATCTGAGAACATTAGCCTGGAATATTACAACAGACAGGAGTTTATCCTTTGGTCTTTACTGTCTTTCTCAACCTTGGATATCATTAGCCTCACGGATCGAAGATGTCCTTTGGATTATTCAAGGCGGTTACTATCCCATCCTCGCTATAGTTGGTGTTCTTAGTAAGTCATTCCATCTGACCATTAAACCGAGTTGAACTGAATTGCTGTTCATATTTAAATTTTAGATTTTGGAAGTCGTCAGTTTCAGATCCAGTCAAAAATGCTATTCCTTGCGAATTATAACTGGCAAGTTACTATTCACAACTTACTCAACAATATCCGAGGAGAAAACAGACTCTTCATAAACTCCATGATCTTTTTATCTCCATTCAGATTTACATTTCTACATATTCTCCCCACTCACCAACCCTGCCCAGGACCACTATCAGGATATTTCAGTCTCCTTCTCAGCCTCAGTGCAACTACTGAATAATCTATCGTTTGTGCCTTTGTTATGTCCAGATATAACCGATTCAACTCCCTTCTAACTATGCTTCCGTCACAAAATATTTGCACTTGAGATGGTTAATTTGTTCTCTCTCCACAGAATCTGTCAGATGGGCAGACAGTACATGGTGGTCAAGTCATTGACTCATAATTGAGAGGGACAGAATAATGATCTTTTGGTGTCTCATGAAGGAAGTTGATGGAATGCAAATGGAATCATCACCACTTGTTTTAAACACAAGCCTATCTGTTTGCCTCATGTCCTTTAGAGAAGGCAATGGGTTATCCTTCCCTGGTCCGGTCTCTTTGGGACTGCAAACCCACAGCAATACAGTTTACTCTTTACTGTCCTGTTGAACAGCTGAAACAGCCACGCAGTTCAAGTTTGTCAGAACATGCTGGCCTGACCAGGGCTGCACACATCCCGTCAGGGACGAACAAAAGGAAAGCTAGCTCCCTTCCTTTGTCTGATTTCCATATTCCTGCAAGTCATTTTCATTCAGGTAGGTGACCATTCCCTGTTTCGAGTAAATTCTTTCTGATTGAGTCTCCCTCCGAGAGTGATATTCATCTCCATCGGCACCTCTGGTGATGACTGATGCAAAGATGTAAGATACTTCAAAATTCCACAATATTCACAGTGTAGAGAGAAGGAATGGCTTTTTATACCACAGGAAAGAAGCTGAGACAGCTAAGTGAGGGAACAGGATTATTGTGATCAACCCTGAGAGTGTTGCTGAGATAGTATTTGGGGTATTGTGCACAGATTTTCTCTCCTTTATAAAGAATAATCCTCTTGGCAGAAAGAGTATAAAGGAGATTCACCAGACTCATTGTTGGGATGATTGTACCATCGGGAGTGCATGAGGATTAATCTGTAGCGCTTGGAGAGAATAAGAGGTGATTGCTTTGAAACTTAAGGGGATGGACAGTCACTCATTATATTCCAAACAGACAGTAATACGGTGATAAATTCCATGGCTTGCTTGTTACTTGGTATACGTGATTCTCGATGGCTTAAAAGCCTCTGAGAATGTTAATCTCACTCCACACAACTCCCCAATTTCGGTTGAGAGAGGGTGAGCCAGTTTTGACTAAACTTTCCCATATTAGTACAGTGCATTTGGTGTGTGATCATGCATAGAACCTCACGTTATTCACCATCCCAATAGGAGCCACAATACCTTCATTCTAAAACAGTTAACTTTTCCCACAAGCTTCTATCCCCCACGGAGAACATGGGTCTGTCTTCTTGGAGATGGAAGTTGCCTCCTTGAGGCTTGGCACAAAACATTTAGCTTCCTTCCTCACTGCCAGCAAAACACGTTTAAGTATCATTTGTTCCACAGGCAATGGAGCCACGAGGAACAATGTGAGCAGTCTATGAGTGCAGTCTCTGCTCCATTTGTTTTTCTGGTTGGAGCATCAATGACACCATCCTGTTCCTGTATAAGTGTCTTGAGGGATGAATGGTCTCCGCCTGGTTCCATAGAACAGGTTTAGGGGTCTGATTGGGCTCTGCCTATTCCTGTTTAACAGCTCAAAGTGGTGACCAGACCCCTCCTCTTCTTATGGAACATGCTGGAGAATTGAATGGGCTGTCCCTCTTCTTGTTCAGTCGTTTCGTTGGACTGAATGGCCTTCACATATCCGTGTGTATCCAGCTTGAGGTGCTGAATGAGCTCCTCTTTTAACTGGAAATGTACAGTGTCTGGCCGTGCTGTTACATGAATGTTACCGACACTTTAACAGTACAAACCTGAATGTTGTTTGGGTCTTGCTGCACATGGACACAGAGACGGGTTCAGGAGCTGAGATGGGACAAAATGTTCGGAATATTTTGTGACCTTCAGTGATCACCCCGCTTCTGATCTTGTGATGGATGTGGCGCGGCGGGAGTTGGGGTACTTAGACGTTAACGAAGGAGTTGAAGATGTTTCTGCTGAGAAAGTTGTCTGTGGAGATGTCTCGGGACTGAGAGGATTGTCGGCCACCGACTACAAACATCTTTCTTTGTGGTCTGAAAAACCCCGACCAGTGGGGAGGTTACACCCGATTCCTATTAAGCTCAAATATTTAGGTGGTCCCGATGACATCCTCAGGTCAAACACTGCCTTTATATCAAGGCCATTCACTCTTCCCTGAGCCCCTGTGTTCACCTCTTGTTCATATCAATAGCTGACAGTGCACGTGTAGAGAGTGTTTTCCTCTCACAGAGGGTGATCAATGTCATGAATTATCTGGAATAGAGAGTTCGGGGAGCTACATCACTGAAAGTATTTAAAGAGGTGGTACATGGATTTTTGACCTGTCAGAGAGCTGAGGGGGTAAAGAACTGGGCATTAAGGAGGAGTTAATGCGAACAGTAGATCAGCCATGATCGTATACAATGGCTTGACCGTCCGAATTACCTATTCCTGTTCCTTATGTTTTCATTTTCTGTAATTTCAAAGTAAATGGCTGTAATTTTCCTGGATGTTCTGTTATTGAATGTTGTAATCAGAGAGAGCAAAGTATTTTTGAGTCATCTCTGAGTGAGGTATGGAGTTTTTTCATAATGAATCCTGGTCTAGACCAAGACCAACAAATGAAGCACAAGTTGCAGAGAGGGGGTACTCTGTAAACAGACCAGAGCCGTCTTTCGAACCTAGCCTCGATTTCCAAGTAACATTTACCAATCCGTACCAATCTGTGTGTGACAGTTGTGAGGGATTAAATGAGATCCTGTGTTACTGTGGACCAGGTATTTGGAGCAAGTTGCTCCCATCTGCACCTTGCAGGAGCTGTGAGAGGCTGAATGCATCTTATTAACACGGGACAGTGGAGCAAGAGTTGGACATCAGACACTTTGTCACTGCTCATCCATGCACGATGGTCTGATTAAGGTCTCAGCAGCACTTTTCTGTCAGTGTACCATCTCCTTACATTCATTTGTCTTTCAAATGTCTTACATAGACAATTTTGAACAAATGGAAATATCCAGGCATCACAATCTTCTGTGGAAGGGAATTCACACCTTAACAACCCTTTGGGAATCTCTCGTTCGTGTTCTGACCAATGTTGGAGGGTCACCCATGTCTTTTCCCACTCCTCTATTGGTGAAAGCCAAATTTTAAATGTAACCAGTTGAGTGCTATGTCCAATGATATAAGTATTGGACTGGGTAATTTTGTAGAAAAATCTGAGACACAGAAAGTTGAACTCTGAACAAATAGTAAAATGATACTGTTCCAAATGTTTTTCTGACATTGAAATTATTCTGTTCACACAAATGTTTGGGAATATGGATTTCTTCCCCGAACAGTTGGATTTGGCTGGATTCCCTTTGCTTCGAGCTGTGCAGAGATTCCTATGAATCCTCACCAGGAGTCCTCCACGAGTGGTAAAGATGACTCAGGATTTTTCTGCTCTCACACCTTGTTTTCGGCAGAACAAAGTCAGAGACAGAGAAACCAATTGGCTGCTGCTTCTGAGGCAGGTAATATTTTTCTCCGGCTCTGTTTGGAAAAATACATGAATGTCAACTGAACACCAAAGTGGACCATGTGCACTCTCCATGTACATTCTCTGGAATGGATGATAATAGACTGTATGCTGTATGCAACATCATTGCTGTTGTTGTGCACACTGCTTTGCATCAGCAAATGAAAATAATGTGGCCGTTTTATGATTTGATGAGATGCTTATATGCATCTGAGTAATTTTTAAAAATGGATTGATATCTTCTTAATATTTGTGTTAATACCAATGCATCTCATTCAAAAAATTATTATCTAGCTTTAGTCTTCTTAACAAGAGAAAATATGTATCCAGCTGAAAGACTTCTCTGAAAATCATGGTTCAGTAAGATTACTCATCTAAGATCTAAACAGATAATCCCCGATAACAAAAGACCTTCATTTCAGGAATGAGTAAAGGAAAGCATCTTTAAACATCTCTGAAAGGAATTGTATCCGTTTTTTTTAGCTTAGAGGATCAGAACTGCACCCAATGTATCTGATGTGGTCTCAGCAATGCCCTGTGCAGATACAGTGAAATATTCCTAATTAAACACAATACCCGTTGCCACAAACAGCATCATTCCACTTACTTTCTAAATCACTTGCTGCATCTGCAGACAGACTTCATATGATTCATATACCAAGAATATGAAAAACATCTGCATCACAGAGTTCCTCAATCTCTCTCCATTTAAATTGTTCCCGACTGCAATAGACAACTCACATTATATTATTTCTGCTGAGGGTACGCTCACTAACCTTCCCTGTCTCCATCATAATGCAGATTCACTCCCTCCATTTGAAGATCTATTGAATGATCATTTTGGTGTACGAGGTCGTTCAGCTTTGATCCATTCAGTCCCTTCATCGAGATATTTTACATAGATTATTTATCATTGATGACCCTACAGTGATCGCTGAGTCAAAACTAGTTCCAGTTTTGTTTAAAAAGATCATATATCACTACTATCTACTTCCTGTTAGTGACAGCATCCCTGATCCTGTGCAGCAGTTCAGGAGGGTTAAATGGCCTCGTCCTGGGCTGTGTAATGTACTCAACGAGCTGAATTATTCATCCTATATTCCTGTGTAATTCTTTGGAGGGGCAGAATGGTCTCCTCCCGTCTAATTGTAACGATCCAGTCAGGCTGAATGGGATCGTCCTCTTCCCTGTAATCGCACTCAGTGGTGGATTGAGGGAACAACACATGGGGTAGGGACAGCAGTATATCTCTGTAACAGCATCGAGTGGTGGATTGAGGGATCAGCACAAGGGGTAGGGGCAGCAGTATATCTCTGTAACAGCATCGAGTGGTGGATTGAGGGAACAACACATTGGAAAGGTGCAGCATTTGGCCATTTAGCGGCACCATTCAGAATGCTCATGGCTGATCCGAGTGTGTCTGACCATCCGTCTCCTGTCTCTTCCCAATAAACTTTGACTCTCCTGTCTAGCAAAGATCAGTCAAGCTCAAACTAAAATACCTGAATTTACCGAGTCTTCACTGCTCCCTGAGGATGAGGACACCACAGATCGCACAACAGTAAACGGAAAGGGACATCCTTCTTTCATTGTGGGATACATTTTTTTTAAAAACTGTGTCAACCTCATATCAAATCACTGCCCCTTTTCAGATATAGTGGTACAATAACTAGGAATAGACATTTACCATTCTCCCCTCCAATCTTTTCCCACATTACCACTGACTGTTTCCAATCAAATATGCTGCTGCTGCTGTCTCAGGAAGAGAATACCAGATAGCATAACACCACACGAGCATTAAAAAAGGAGCAGAATTAGACCATTTGGTCTATCGAGTCTGATATACCTTAAAGCCATTTCAATAATGTTCCTCAACATCATTCTCTTACCTTCTCCCAGAATCCTTGATCTCCTTATAAACCAGAAACTAATTTATTTATGTCTTAATGACACTCATGTCTGTGTCTTAATGTGTACTTAAGTGTGTGTTTGTCCATGTACTTGTTACTTTTGTATTTGTGTGACTATGTCTGTCTGTCTTTGTATCAGCCTGTGTGTTTCTATCTGTGTTTGTGTCCATTTGTGTGTGACTGTTTATGTCTTTGTGTGCTTCTCCGTGTGTGCATGCTTATCTCCTTGTATGTATTGTGTATGTTAGTATATTGGGGTGTTTACCAATAGTCTGTGTATTTCAATACCTGTATCTCTGTGCAATGGGGTATCTGTTCTTCTACCAGTGAGAGAGATGAGTTTGGAACTGACAGTAGGTTTGAATTGAGAATTGCTCTTTACTAAACACTGCTCCTTATTCGGTTGGTGGGGTGTGGATGTTTCCGAATCTCCACACAAGGCCTCCTGGTCCTCTCCAGCTCTCTCCAGGATCCTCCCACATATCAGGGTAGGGGTATGAGGGAACGGATATCTGGTACTCCACCACTCGGCGTGGCCCTTTCTGTCCCATTCCAGGCTGTTTCTCCTGGAATGGGAGAAAGGGAAGGAATGAGTGTGGGTGGAAGTGGATGGTCCTGCTGTTAGTGCTGGACTAGGTGAGGTGTGATGTGGTGAGGTGGCCGGAGGGAGTCTGCCCATAGTGTTGTATCCCTGTAGTGCTATTAGTGTGCGGGGCAATTGCATCAGGGACAGAAAATGTGGGGGAGGGACGGTGCTGAATTCAACTGTGAGTGTGGTCATACTTGAGCCTTTTTGGAGTGTGAGTCTTGGTCGAGGGTAGGTGCTATAAGAGACATACAGTGAGTGTGAGGGAGCAGTGAGAATATACGGTGACACTTATCCTGACAGAGCGGAATGGATATTGATGCTTGTCCGATATCGCTGGACCTGTCTTCAGATCATCTCAGCATCGAGGTGAACCTCCCTGAATGTCTTATCCAAGTCTATCACTAATAACGACACAGGCTCTGTCCCTCAGATTCCACAGAATGAGTTTGGGTGGGTCTTACAAATAGCAAGGAGAAACAAACTTGTTGTGTTATATATCTGAACCAAAACTGTCACGCAAATATTTTGCATCATATGCTCTGGAAATTATATATGCAGCTATACTCAAAGGGAAGCTATGACATACTGATATTATCGCTGGGCTCTTAACCCAGAGACCCAGGTAATGTTCTGGGGACATGGTTTCAAATCCTGCCATGGCAGATTGTGGAATTTGAATTCAATATGTATCTGGAATCAAGGGTTTATGATGATCAGGAATCCATTCCTGATTGTTGGAAAAACTCATCTGGTTGATTAGTATCCATTAGGGAAGCAAACGGCTGTTCTTATCTGGTCTGGCCTGCATGTCACTCCAGATCCAAGGCAACGCTGTTGACTCTTAACTGCGCTCTGACATAGCCAGTAAATTCTGGTTATCCAGCTAAGCCCTCATTCCGTGAACGAGTAACAAATACTCTTGGGTCCTGCAGTAATAATGGGTGGTGTCAAGTTGCATCGAAACTGAGTTAACTAGGTGACTACTAATGTTGTGAAAAATAAATTCCTTAAGTGTATATCAGGTAGGTTGGAGAGTATGTTGTGAACCAAACTAGAGAGCAGATTATTTTGGATTTGGTGTTGTGTGATACTGATTAAGGATGATCAGCCATGATCATATTGAATGGTGGTGCTGGCTCGAAGGCCAGAATGGCCTACTCCAACACCTATTGTTTATTATCTAGTGTGTGGTCGGAAAGACTAATTACTAACCTTCCTCTGAAGCAGCTTTGAAGGAATAGTGACATTAATATGTTGTATTTTACACGGCGTCTGCATTCAGTGTGGAATGTTTGAACATTCTGGTCAAACATCATGGAAGCCCAGAGGTTAGAGAGTCAAGTTCGCTCCAGTGAATTGGGAAAGTACAATATAACATTCAGTAGGACAACAATAGTTGTTAGACCCATGTAGTCTTACAGCACGGAGACAGGCCATTCGGCCCAAACTGGTCCATTCCGAACAAAATATCCATTCACACTAACCCCATTTCCCTGCCATTTCCCTGTATCCTTCTAATCCTTTCCTACCTGTGTATTTGTCCAAATGTATTTTAAATTTTGTGAATGTACCCGCCTCAACTACTTCTGCTGTCAGCTCATCCCATATGCATACCACCCTCTGTGTAAAAGAAATTGCCCCTCAAGTTCCCTTTTACTCTTTCCCCTCTGACCTTAAATTGATGCCCTCTAGTCCGTGACTGTCCAATCCTGGGGAAAAAAAGACTCTATCCATGCCTCCCGTGACCTTATACACTACTATCAGATCCCCCTCAGACTCATACATTCTAAAGTAAAAACTCCTAACTTATTCAACCTCTCACTATAACTCAGACCATTGAGTCTTGGCAACATTCTTTGTAAATTTCTTCTGCACTCTTTCCAGTTTAATAACATCCCTTCACGAGCAAAGTGAACAAAATTGAACATGACGCTACAAGTAGGGACTCGCCAACATCTTGTATAACTGCAACATAACTCCCTAATTTCGATACTCCGTGCTCTAACTGGTGAAGGGCAGTGAGCCAAAAGCCTTTTTCAGTGCCTTGTCTACCTGGGACTCCACTTACAGAAAATCGTGCACCTGAATTCCCAAGGTCACTCTGTTCCACTGGACTCCTTAAAGCCCTGTCATTCGCCATGAAACTCCAGCTTTCTAAAATGCAAGAACTTACACTTTTCTGAATTAAACTCAAATTGCCATATCTCTGCCCAATTCTCCACCTGATCAAGGTACTGCTGCAATTTCTGAGATTTCTGATAACCTTCCTCACTGTCCACGACACCACGTATTTTAGTGTCACCTTGAAACTTACAAATTATACCTGTACATTCTCATCTAAATCATAGATATGTGTAATATATGAATATATGGTCCCAGCACCGAAACTGAGGCATTCCACTCATCACAGGCCTCTTTTCTGACAAGCATCCTTCCACGATTACCCTCTTCTTCCTATCATCAAGCTAATTTTGGACCTAATTTGCCAACTCCCCCTCAATTACATGTGATCTAACCTTCCAGAGCAGCGTACCATGTGGAACCTTATTGAAGGCCTTACTGAAATCTATATATACAACCATGCCCTTGCCAAAGTTACTGGTCACTTCATCAATGCAGTCTAACAAACTTGTGAGCCATAATCCTCCATTCACAAGGCCCTGTCTTTCCAAATGCACCTCAGAATATTGTCAAGTAACTTACCTGCTACATATTTTAGGTTTACTGGTCTATAGTTCCCCGGTTTTTATTTGTAGCCCTTCTTGAATAACAGCACAGCATTCAATACCCTCCAGTCCTCCAGGACCTCACCCATTGATGACCGATGATGCTAAAGTACCAACCAGGGCCCCCGCTATTTCTTTCCTGTCCTGCAGTGTTCCTGAATATATATGTTCAGGACCAGGTGATTGATAGAAATGCTACAAAGTCTGAAAAATACGTCTATTTATTTCAGGTAAAACAACTAGAGTGAGAAGGTGAGTTAACAATGATTATCATGATAAATTAAAGATTACACGAATCACAGGAAGTAACTTGAGAAGAATTCCAGACATTGTGGAATCCTGAGAATTCTCAGAAAATTACGATCCAGAAAAGAAGGGCCATGAAACGGGTAAAGAAATCAAAAAGGGACCATGCAGACAAACACGAACACAAAGACTGCATAAATCTATGATATATATTTCAAAGGAAAGCGAAAAGCAAAGTCAAATGTGGAAATCTGCAATCAGGAGAGACGAGCTTATTATGGATAACAGGGAAATGGCCAAGCAAATAACCAGTTACTTTCTATCTCTCTTCATGGAGAAAGATCCAGAAAATCACCCAGAAATACAACCTCATTATATAGGACTTGTGGATCGAAAGACATAAAGTCAATTTATATCAGTAACAAGGCTCTACTTGAACATACAGCTGGATTGAGCATTGCTAACCTTGACAAACTAGATGTACTTCATACCAAAATCTTCAGAAATCAACCACTAATAGAAGTATTTGTTGCACTGTCGATGACTGTGTTCTATTACACAGTGCATTCTGCATAGTCTGGATCCAAACACTATAGATGAACGGTAGTGATCCAAGCATCTACAAAGGGAAGAAGAGATAGTGTGGAGAACTGCAGATCAATTAACTTGACATTTGTGGGGAAACTGTTGGATTCTATGATATAGGATGTGATATTCGTTATTTAGTAATGAGTAGCAACATTAGAGAGAATCAGTATGCATTTCTGAAAGGGAAATCATACTTGACAAGCTTTGGAATTGTTTGAAGTTGATTCTTACAGCATAGATAATGGGCAACCAGTACAATTGGCATATTTTAGATTATCAGAAGGCTTTCTATAAGAACTCACACAATGAGTTTGTAAATGCAATGAATGTGAAGGGTATTTGGAGGAATATATGCAAGTGGTAAGTTAAAGTTTGGATTGCATTGCTTTAAGGGAGTCAGAATATAGATGTAAAGACATGTTGAAGCAGTTTAACAGCATGTTGGTGAGACTGTACCTGGAATATTGAGGACAGTTTTGGTCACCAAATCTGAGAAAGAATATACTGACCACAGAGGAAGTTCAATGGACATTCTCCAGATTAATCCCTCAATTGGCGAGATTGCGTGATGAGGAAACTCGACCTGTGTTCTCGAGAGTTTCAAAGAATGAGAGATGGGTCACTGTGCAATGTATAAAATTCACAAAACATGTGACAAGTTGAAAATTAACAGGATGTTTCTCCGGCTGCCTAATACACAATCAAGGGAAATAATGGCAGGATAAAGGACAGACCATTTAAGGCTGCAATAAGAAGGAAATTCTGCACGCGTAGGGGACTAACTAACACAGGGGCATGGAAACCTGCTGGCAGGGCAAGATTAGGGAGAATTCCCAATTATTCTACGAGTGTGTCCAGCGGAACAGAATAACCAGGGAACAGGTAGGTCTCATTAGTGACTTGCCAAATTGCATCCAAATGAAGTTTAGTGGTAGGAGACCCAAGGTGGTGGTTGACTCCTTGTGTGACTGGAGGCCAGTGTCCAATGGTATACCACAGGGATCAGTGCTGTATCTCTTATCGTTTGTGATTCGGAGGTGCTGGTGTTGGACTGGGTGGACAATGCTGTAAATCTCAAAATCATTCGAAAATACACGGTTGTGCACTTGAAGTGCCTTAAGATTCACGGCTAGGCGTATTGTGTCGGAAAGTGGGCCTTATGTAGACCATGCTGTATTTCTGATAGAGTCTTTGCTTCTGTGATTGTTTGGCTGCAGAAGGCCAATCAGTGAGTACCTTAAAATTGGAATTGATAGGTTTCTGAAGAATGTCTTAACAAAGTTTATAAGACAGAACTTATGATATTTTCTGAAAATATTTCAATGGAAAAATTAAGAGAAAGAAATGTGCAGCTTTCTTACATTTGATGTCAGATAATTGAGGACCGGGAAATGGTAGAACTATGCAACAAAAGTTTGAGTCATACCTTCACAGAGGAAAACAAAATAAAAAAGAAAACTTCCGAGCAATACTAGGGATCTTTAGTCTGGTGAGAAAAAGGGAATAGAATGAAATTAGCAACTAAACAGTTTACAGAATGTATCGGAATGAAATTAATGGGCGTAGACAAAGTCAACAGAGATTTATGAAATGGGAATCATATTTGAGAAAGTGGCTTTTAGCAACATTATGGAGAAGGTATCAATGTAATACGAGTGGAATCTCAGAAAGATTTTTGATAAAGCCCCAAGCCTATTGTGCAAATTCGAATCCTGTGGGACTGGGTCTAACGTATGATCATGGTTTTATAATGGGAAAGCTGGCAGGAAACACTGCGCAGGAATAAAACAACATTTTTTTTAAATGCAAGGCTAGGAGGATATAGCAAGGTTCGTGTCTTGGGCCCCAGCTATTCCCAATACACATCATATATTTGGTTGACAGGCTCAAATGCAATATTCCCAAGTCTGCTGACAACACGAAACAATGTCAGCATGTGAGTTGGTGACGAAGATGTAAAAATGCTCCAAAGTGACTGAGACAAGTGAAATTCCTTGGATAATACGTGGCAGATGGAGAGCAATGGGAGAGATGTGATGTTGTGTACTTTGATGGGAACAATAGAATGGCAGCCTCTCATTTGAAAAGGGAATGGTTGAAAAATGTTGTTCTACAAAGGAACTTAAGCTGCATTTTCGTTTATTTCTGCACAGCCCTCTGAGTACATGCAGGACAGTGAGTCTGAAGCCAGAAGTCAATACTGGGAATGGCATTGACACGCTGACCAGTGCATATAGACCCAGCAAGTGGGGAGCTGTAACATTGAAGGATGACCTTGTACCAGTCACTAAAGAAATATTGCAGGAGCAGACAGCAGGTAGACAGATAAATGATGTATTTCACCTTCATTTCAGGGGAATTGAGTGCAGGAGTAAGAGTATCCTACTGCAGCTGTGCAGGGCCTTGGTGAGTCCCCATCTCGAACATTGTACAGTATTGTGTGCAGTTTTGCGCTCCTTACCCAATAAGGGGCAAAGCTGACATTGAGGGAGAGCAGCGAAGGATGACCAGACTGATCTCTGGGATGACAGACTTGTTGTGGGAGCAGAGTTTTGGGCGACTGGACCTGTATTCCATGGGATTTAGGAAAATCAGTGGTGTTCACAGTGAAATATATAAAACTCTGACAGGGCGCAACAGATTGGAAGTTGGCTTGGATGCCTAAGACAAGGGGCCACAGCATTAAGTACAGAGAGGCCACTTTGCATTGAGATGAGAATAAATGTCTTCACTCTGAGACTGGCGAACTAGAGTGTTCTCTCCCAGCTCAGGTTGTGGAAACCTAGGCACTGAATATAAGTAAGGATTTCTGGAAATTAAAAGGATAGCGGAGTATCGTGTGAAGATAGAAGATCAGCTATCAATCCAGGTGGTTCTCCAATAATTCAGTAGCTGTGTTCCTGTGCAACACCGTGTTGTGCAAAATCGTGCAATATTAATCATGGGGTCTATGGGAAAAAAGAAGGTAAGTGGCGAACCCCCAAAAATATTAGTAAAGCCAAAAATTTAATTTAGTCTAACACACATACTAGCACAGTCGAAATAAATCTTTAAGTCCCATATTGTAATAAAACAGTGCTGTAAATGTAACACTTTCAAAATACAGATCACTGACTACAGCAGTGTACCTTTCACCACACTTTTCACCAGAAAGCGTGTGAGGCTGACTGATCACGTGATGCCGATGGGGAAATTTCAGTTCTCCTCAAGATTCTCCCCACAGTTTGAAATAAAGTTCTTTCGAAATGGATACTACAATTCCCCGTTTCAGGCTCATATTCAAGGCTTCCCGAGCGGATTACATTCCTGTTTTAGCTGAACACATTGTTGTACATTTTGCAGACACAGGATCCTGAGGCTGGTCTTTGCTGTTCAGTTGGTTCCCGGCAAGGAATTGCGTCACAATGAACGGGAATTCACTTTATGGAAAAAGGTTCATGAATCACATTGCAACCAAATTGTATTTAATTAACACGCATTATCTGAGAACTGCCTGTATATTGAATGGAGGAGCAAAATTGATGGGCTGAAGGGACTACATCAGTTCTCACTTTATATTTCACAATGTTTAAACATATTAAGGGATATGAATATTGTATGGGTAAAACTGCATTAAGGAGATGTTCGACCATTAACTTGCACAGAGAAAGCTCGATGTGTTGTGTGACGTACTCATTTCCCGAAGTTCCTGTACAGTTTGTGGGAAAGCTCAGTAAATGTTGTCACATACCGTCAGATGTTGGGATGGAGGTCTCTGCAGGGTCAACAGGACTATGTTTCCCGTTCCCTTTTCCGACACCAAAGTTGGAGCCAGGTGTTCTCTCCGGGTATATCCTTTAAGAGTTCGGAACAGTTAATACACTTGAGTGCCTTGCTTGGCCGTTTCAGGGACTATTGAAGAGTTTATCACATGTCTGTGCGTCTGGGGTCACTTTTAGGCCAGACCAGGAAGATACGGGAGATTCACTTCCTGAAAGTACATTGGGGAAGGAAATCGATGTTTACAATCAACAATGGACACAAGATCACTATTACTGACACCAGATTTTAGATCTTGATATGTTAATAATTGTTTTTATCTTCCACCAGCTGCCCAAGCATGAGCCTGGTCTGTATTAGTAATCCAATGACAATTCCACAACAGCACCATCTCCACATGGAGACCGATCTGAAACCACGCTGAGCAGGTTATTTCTGTGCTACTTGACAGCTCTGTCATATAGAACTCCCACCAATTTGACTGTCGTGATGGGACTGATGGGGTAGTAATTGGACAGATTGTATTTATTCCCTTCTTAGGAAACTGGACATAGCTGAGTAATTTTCCACATTGCCAGGGAGATGTCAGAGTTGGAGCTGGAATGAAACAGCTTCCCCAGTGACACGGCTTATTGTGCAGCACAAGTCTTCAGTCCCATTGCAGGAATGGGGTCAGGGCCCATTGCCTTTGTTGTATCTACTGTGTTCAGCGGTTTCTTCACGTGCAGCGGGTCGAAATGGTTGAAGACTGGCATCTGTGATTCTGTGGGCATCATGATAGGGTAAGTTGGAACATCCACTCAACACGTCTGGCTGAGGACTGTGCAGACACCACATACTTGACTTTTACACTGATGTACAGGACTGTTCCATTATTTAGGATGGGGATATTTGTGGAGTCCTCTCCTCCAGTCCGTTGTTTAATGGTCCATCGACATTTATGCTTGGATTTGACAGGATGACAGTGCTTCGATCTGATTCGTTACTCGTGGTATAATTTCTGCCTCTGGACAAGATGTTAGTTCTGCTGTTTCCAGACTAACCAGCCAATTGCGGTAGCTTCAATGGGTTGTCATCAGGTAAAGGTACACATGGTACTGACCCTGGCATGTTCACCCACACTCGTCACTGAACTATAGATCGGCTTGAGGGTAATGGTGGACTGAGGGATTATCCTGAGGGAAAGGTTACAGATTGTCATTGAATACAATTCTGCTTCTGCTGTTGCTGCTGTGACCGACAGCATCAGATGATAACCCAGTTTAATCTGCAATATCTACAATTCAATTCTACTGACTGTCCCCCAGTTCACACCAAGACCCATTCACCCAACAGTCCTGTATTCAGTGACCTACTCTGGTTTCTGATGCGGTAACACTTCCATTTTCAAATTCTCATTCTGCTGAAATTCTTTCCTTGGTGTCACGCCTCCAATTTGTTACTTGAACTGAATCAATTTAAGGTACGAATCTAAATCTTTTTCTTTTAGTAATGCCATCTTCTGTATTTGAAGTGAATGTGTTTCCTTGTGTTTTTCTCCCTGACCATGAATCAGAGCACTGCAGTGTCAGTGATGCCAGCCTTATGCAGTTTCAGAGTCAAGGAACTTGTCACCATGCGTTATCGTTCAGTTCCCAGTGTACGGCACTCCATGTTCGACAGGATGTTTTGGCATCTTTGACATTCATCGTTGGAAATTGTTCAAAAGCAGAAATTGCTGAAGATGTTGCAGCATCTTCTGGAGTGAATGCAGATATAAACTTGCAGGTCCATTGAACCTTCTACAAAGCTCTCTGTTTCTCCAGCAATTTTTGGTATTTTTATTTCCAGTATCGATCGTTATTTTTTAATTGAAAATTTGTTCTGTGCCCCTATTCATTCCTGGAGAAACTCAGCAGGTCTGTCAGCATCTGCAGAGACAGGGAAACAGAATTAGTGTTTCAAGTCTAGTATGACACTTCTTCAGAACTCAAAATGATTGGAAAATGTGCTTTAAATCCCGAGCCAGAGTTGGGGAATGGGTGACAGGGGAAAGAGGGTGTGGCAAAAGATAAAAGAAGATTCTGTGAAACGGGTTTAAATTAAGATGCGATGGTGAAAGAGGTTGCCTCTATTGAGTGCAAGATAAGGAAGATACAAGCACAGAAGATCATTGGGAGGCCAGGACGGGGAATGTTGACTATATGGTATTATATCGATCTGGCCATAGTTACGTTTTCATTGTCGAGATCATCACCCCCGTTAGACAAATAAATTCAGGTGCGTGACTTGTTATTGGCACTAAATAAGCGTTTCATGCTGCCTCAGTATAGTAATATGGAGAAAAACAAATAATAGAATGAAGTTTTGGTTGTGTATTGTTTTACTGTCATGTTTAATACAGTTTCAAATTTGCAGCACTTGTCTTTAAATGTTTGTTCTTGAAGTTAGTATCAGATGGAGTGTAGAAGGTTGTGGGCTGACATTATAGAAGTTTATGGAATCATGAGAGGTATGGATCGGGTGAATACCCAAGGGCTTTTCCACAGGAGGGGAGAGTTCAACCATAGGAGGCATAGGTTTAAGGTGAAAGGGGGAAGATTTAAAAGGGACGCAGGGGCAGTGTTTTTATACAGAGTGGTACGGGTATAGAATGAGCTTTCAGAGGAAGAGTGGTAGATGCCAATAAAGCTTTAACCTTTAAAACTCATTTGGACAAACATACAAATGGGAAACATTTCGAGGCCTATGGGCCAAATGAAAGCAGATGGGGCTAGTTTCGTTTGGAAAACCTGGCCAGCATGGACATTAAGAAAAGCTTCGCGCAGTGTCAGTGAGGGTTTGTGAAAGGAAATTATATTTTGCCCTGTAAGGTCATGCAAAGATTTATGGCGATGCCTGAAAATGTAACAAACGGACTTGATAAAGGGGATCTGGTAGACAAGAGGCTTTTCAGAGATTTTCCGCAGGGTATTACAAAATAAAAGATCTTACTCAAGCCGGAAGCTCGTAGGATGACGGATAATGTATTAACATGCGATGATGACTGGTTAACACATAGAAATCAGTGAGTCAGGATTAATGGATCTTTATGATAAAGGTGCATCTGCTGGATCACCACACATATCAGTCCGATGGCATCAGTTATTTACAATCTATACTGACAGCCTGAAGGAGGGAGCTGAGTGCAAAATACATCCGAGTTTGTGGAAGACACTGAGAACCAAAAGGCTGGCTTTTATTTAATGGAGAGGATTTCCAGAAAAGGAGGAGTACAAAGTGATTTGAGTCTTCCTGAGTATGAAACATAACGTCAGCATGCTGATGCAGCAAGTAATGCGGTTGGATCATTAACCGGCTTCCAGAGATGAAAGGGTTGAGTTATTCATAATCTCTATAATGGTGAGGTGATTATTCATTGGAGTTCAAATGAATGAAGAGGGATACTGCTGAAATACATAAGATACAGAGCGGGCTTGAGAAGGTAGATGTTGAGAAGTTGCTCCCATTCCTGGGCAGAATGTCGAACTCGAGGATAAAGATACCGAATAAGGAACATCGATTTCAATCTGAGATGCAAAGTGATGCCTTCTCTCAGAAGGTAGTGAATATCTGGAATTCCCTAACCCAGAGAGGTGTGGAGAGATACAGGAGTCGGCAAGAAAGTGGAGTTGAGCCCTGGAGTAGATCAGCCATGTTCTTATTTTATGACAGGGCAAGCTTGAGGGGGTGAATGACCTACTTCCGTTCCTATTTATTAATTTCACATGTTACGCTATTGGAAACTAACAGGTTATTTTCCTGGAAGTCGTGTTGCACAATGTTGCATTCAGGGACAGCAGATGATTTGTTTGGGTTAACCTTAGGTGGGGTATGGGGGCTGTATACCCAGCGTATCTAGGTCTGTAACATGACCCACATCTGGAGCAGATGTTACAGAGAGGGGAAGCCTGGAAAGAGAGCTTGGGGGTGGGGGTCGGTTCCTGACCCAGCCTGCATTTTCCAAGTAGTTTTCCAAAACTACACCTCACCATTTGAGTGGCCTCGATGCGCCTCTGTGTAGCAGGTCTGAAGGGTTTAACATAACATCAGAACATGGGGCTGAGGCACATGAGTGGGCCATTCTGCCCGTTGAAACTGCTCTACCAGTAAATAAGGTTGTGGTTCATCTCATTGTGTTCCCAGCTGCACTTTGCTCCCGATGCACTATTCTCGCTGATTCACCTGTTTGTGGAAAATCATTTTATATTATATCGAAGCCAGCCTCGATATAATATAAAGATTCAGCCGTCCCAAACTTCCGGGAAAGAGAATTCCCACTGGAATAAATTCCCACTTGGTGAATTTCTCCAAATTCCTGCTCTGACTGAGGTTGGAGAGTGTCACTGTTTCATTTTTATACCACTCTTTCACTGCTCCCAACAAATTTACAATGAATCTTTAAAATGTATTGCTGGAATAGCGAAGCAGGTCAA
The DNA here is from genome assembly GCF_047496795.1 of Chiloscyllium punctatum. NCBI lineage: Eukaryota > Metazoa > Chordata > Chondrichthyes > Orectolobiformes > Hemiscylliidae > Chiloscyllium > Chiloscyllium punctatum. The sequence goes on along the minus strand of NW_027309895.1, from coordinate 50,751 downwards.
GCAGCATCAAAGGAGCAGGATAATCGACGGTTCGGGCATATGCCCTTCTTCAGCAATGAGGAGGGTGTGCCAAGCAGGCTAAGAAAAAAGATAGGGAGAGGAGACTTGGGGGAGGGGCGTTGAGAATACCATAGGTGGAAGGAGGTTAAAGTGAAGGTGATAGGCCGGATGGGGGTGGGGCGGAGAGGTCGGGAAGAAGATTGCAGCTCAAGAAGGCGGTGCTGAGTCTGAGGGACTGAGAAAAGTTGGGGGGAGGGCAAATGAAGAAGCTGGAGGAATCTGCATTCATCCCTTGTGGTTGGAAAGTTCCTAGGTGGAAGATGAGGCAGTCTTCCTCCAGGCGTCGTGTTGCTACGGTCCTGTGATGGAGGACACCAATGCCCTGATGTAGGCCAGTGTGCCAACGGCCTTCTTCACTGTCCTGTATATCTGCGACTCAAATTCAGACAACCATGCACCTGATTTCCAACATCCTTTTGTTCCACTGCACTCCTTAAGGCCCTCTGATTCACCATTAAACTCCCACCTGAATTTGACTTTCCAAAATGAAAGATGTTGCATTTATCTATATTAAACTCCATTTGCTATTTCTCAGCCCACTTCCCCAGCTGATCAAGGTAGTGCTACAATTTCTGATAATGTTCCTCACTGTAAACAATACCTCCTATTTTAGTGCCATCTGCAAACTTACTAACCTGCATTGTGCACTCTCGTCTAAATAATTGATCTAGATAACACACAGCAATGGGGACAGTACCGACCCCTGAGGCACTCCACTAGTCACAGGCCTCCAGTCCGACAAGCATATTTCCACCATAGCCATTTGCTTTATAATGTCAAACCAACTGCGTCACCAAATTGCCAGCTTACCTTAGAGTCTGTGCGATCTAACCTTCTAGAGCGGCCTTACATGTGGAATCTTACTAAAGGCCTTACTGAAATCCATATAGATTATGTTGACCGCCCTGCCCTCTACAACTTTCCTGGTCACTTCCTCAAAAAACCCTAATAAAATTTGTAAGGCATGATCTGCCACGCTGACTGCTCCAAGTCAAACTCTGTCTTTCCAAATGCATGCATATCTTGTACCTCAGAACCTTCTCAAGCAGTTTACTGCAAACAGTTGTGAAGCTTACTGGTCTGTATTTCCCAGACAATTATTTGCAGCCCTTCTTGAAGAAGGGCACTATATTTGTTACTGCCCAGTCTTCCAGGACCTTGGCCCCTGTCTTCTCTCACCTCTTGCAGTGCTCTTGGATATATCTGGTCAGGACCAAGAGATTTATCTGACTTTGTGCATTCTAATATGTCCAGCAGCACCTCTACTGTGATTTCGACAGTACCAAGATATGACAATTAACCTCCCAAAGGTCACAGGACTTCATGTCATTCTTCATGGTAAACGCAGAGGGGAAATTGAGGACCTCAACCATCTCTTGTAGTTTTACACATGCGTGCCTATTTTGGTTTTTAAGACGTCCTATTCTCTCTCTAGTTGTTCTTTTTCTTTACTATAGTGAATTTGGGTTCACTCTAATCGTCTCAGCCAAGGCTATCTCATACTCCCTTTTCGCCTTCCTGATTTCCTTCTTCAGTAAACTCCTGTATTCCCTGTGTACCTCCAGGGATTCCCTTAATTCCAGCTGCCTGAACCTGAGACAAGCCTCCTTTTTCCTGGCTAGAGCCTCAATATCTCTTGTCATCCAGGGTTTTCTCTTCAAGCCTCACTGACCCTTCACCCTCACAGGAACATGTAAACCTTGAATTCGAGATATCTCACTTTTACAGCCCTCCTTCGTGCCCAAAACCCTTTTACCTGAAAACAAACTACTCCAATTAACCCCTGCAATCCTCTGTCTAATTCCAACAAAATATGCCTTGCCCCAATTTAGAACTTGAATCTGTGGACCAATTTTGTCCCTCCCATAACTATTTTAAAATTAATACAACGCCAGTCACTGTTCCCAAAATACTCCCCCACTTTACCACCGTCACCTATTTCACAACAGTAGGTCGAGTTTGTCCCTTCCCGTGTAGGACCCTTTATATACTGCTTGGGAAACTTTCTTGAACAAACTTCAGAAATTACGTTCCAGCGAAGTTCTTAACCATCTGGATGTCCCAGTCTATGTTAGGAAAATTTAAATCACCTATTATGACAATCCTAATGCTCCTGCTACTCTCACCAGTTTCCCTGCATATTTGTTCCTCTAATTCCCATTGATGATTTGGAGGCAACTAACCCCCTCTTACTTCCGTGTACCATTCACAGAACCTCATCAGATAATATCTCAGTTATTTCATCTTTAAATACTTGTGGGATACTCGCCTTAATCAGAACTATTGGTGTTTCAACTGTTTCCATTTACATCTCTCCCTTGCAATGATTTTCACATCTGCATCAAAACTTGTCAAGGTACAGTGGAGATATGGCGCTGTAACTGGATGGGAGCTGCACATCCTGTCACTTCCAGCAAGTTTCCCCAAACAGGGCAGTGATCTAACACAGTGTTACCGAAAACTGGAACAACCTGTGTTTATATATGAATAACCCAGTGAGGTCTGCACATCTCCCCACGCTGGACATTTATCCCAGGAATATAGATCACGTATCGGTGTGGGCTGCACAGAGTTCCATTCTGGATATTGTTGGGTTGCATTCAGCAGTACGCTAGCCATATCTACACAGTGCTCCATCCCGAATGTATTATGGATGGGCTGTTTATGTGCGTTTGATTGCGAATGTGAGAGAACTAAACATCTGGCTATACATTTATTTTATGTTTTCATTCTTGTTATTGGATCCTTCAAATCCTGACTCATCCTTAGACCCGACCATCTGGATGAGTGATGGTGACTGTTGTTAAAGCACCTGGGTCTGCAACATGACCAACAAATGGAGCAGAGGCTGCAGAGAGGACAGTCTCCGTAAAATGGAATGAGGAAATCACAGTCTGATCAGCCGTGGTCTTAGTGAATGGTGGGGCAGGATTGAATGGACCACTAATGCAGCTTGTTCATGTATTTATGTTTGTTCCAAGCAAACTACTCTTCTCTCCCAGTGTCCCATACTGGTGGGGAGTGAGTCACCTCCTCCTGTTCCTGCATAGCAGGATCCTGAGGACTCACTAGCCTCCAGATTTCCCTGTGGCCCAGTTTCGAACAGTTGAGTGACGGCCTCCTGTTCCTTTTCCTGTTCCCGTGTCCCAGTCTTGAGCAGTTGAATGATTGCCTCCTGTTCCTGTGTCCCAGTCTCAAGCAGTTGAGTGACTCCCTCCTGTTCCTGTGTCCCAGTCTCAAGCAGTTGAATGACTGCTTCCTGATCCCAAGTCTGTGAAAATACATGTCCCCCTCCTGCTCCTGAGTAACAGGCTCCAATAGCTCTGTGCTCACCTCCTGCTCCTGTGGAATGGAACTGACGGACTGAATAGCCTCCTCACATTCCTTACAGCTTCTGTTGACTAAGAGCAATTCTCCTGATTCTGTAAGTCACCATCAAAATCTGAATGATGTATTTTTGTATTTTGCTCTCAGTAATTGAGCAAACAATCTGATTGACAGAATTCAGAAGCTGAGTAGCCTCCTCCTGTTCCTGAGTTATACACTCAAAAGGCAACAGAGTCTCAGAGATGTACAGTACAGAAAGCGATCCTTCAGTCCGGTTGACTATGCCAACCAAATATCCTAAATAAATCACGTTCCCCTTGCCAGCATTTGGCCCATTTCCGTCTAAACATCTCTCATGCATGTATCCATCCAAATGCCTTTTAAATGGTGTAACTGTACCTGCCTCCACCACCTCTTTTGTCTGTTCAATCCATACACACAGCGGTCTCTGTGTGAAAATGTTGTCCCTCATGTCTCTATTTAAATCTTTCCCCTCTCACCTTAAACCTTTGTCTTCTAATTTTGGACTCGCCTATCCTGGGAAAAGACGTTGACTGTTTACCTTATCTATTCCCCTCATGATTTCATAAACCTCTTTAAAGTCCCCCCTCTGCCTCAACACTTGAAAATAGCCCCAGCCTATTCAAACTCTCCCTGTAACTCTAACCCTCCAACACCTGCAACATTCTTTTAAATCTTTTCTGCACCCCTTCAAGTTTGACAACATCTTTCCGACAGCAGGGAAACTGGAATTAATGGCAGTATTACAAAAGTGGCCAAACCAATGTCCTGTACAGATGCAACGGGTCGTGAAAATGTTTAGACTCAAAGCACGCACCAATAAAGGGAAGATCACCAAGTGCCTTCTTCACTGCGCTGTCTACCTGTGACGGCACTTTCAAGGAACGAAGAACCTGCACCACCAGGTGACACAGTAGCTCAGTGACTAGCATTGCTGCTTCAGAGCGCAGCGATCTGGGTTTAACTCCATCCTTGAATGACTGCCTGTGTGGAGTTTGCACATTCTCCCCGTGTCTGTACGAGTTTCCTCCGGATGTTATGTTTTCCTCCGACAGTATAAAGATATACAGATAAGGGTAGATCGGACATGCTAAATTGAGTACAGTACCCAGGGATGTGCAGGCGAGGTGGATTAGTTATGGGAAATGCAGGTTCAGAGGGATAGAGTCGGGGTTTGTCTCGTGGGATACTGTTTAGAGGGTCGGTGTGGCCTCAATGGGCCGAAAAGGCTGTTTCCTCACTGTAGGGATTCGATAACTTCTATGGAATTCTCCTTGATTGGCAGCTTTTGACAGGACCCTACCTATATGTCTTGCCTTGATTTGTCTTGCCAAAATGCTACACCTCACATTCAACTAAAATAAACTACATCTGCCACTCCTCGGTTCATCTAAACAAAGTCCCATTATAGTCTGAGAGATCATTCTTCACTGTCGACGACACCAACAAATTTGTTATTATCTACAAACTTACTGACCATACTTCATATACTCAAATGTAAATGATTTGTATCAGTGACAAAAGGCAGTGGACCAACAATCGATCTTTGCGGCACGCCACTGGTCACAGGTCTCCAAGTTTAATGAACAAATGTCACTGTCACGCTCTGTCTCCAATATTCAAGAAAAGTTTGGACCTAAATGGCGAGTTCTCCCTGGATTCCAGGCAGTCTAACCTTGCTAACCAGTCTACCATGTAGAACATTTTGGTTTTCTTACTGAATTCCATAAAGCCAACATCCACTGTCCTGCCTTCATCAATCATCGTCATCACTTCCTCAAAAAAATCCACCAAGTCAGTGGAATGTGATCTCCAATGTACAAAGCCCTCTTCAGTCCTTGTCTTTCCAAATACATATCGATCCTTTTCCTCGAAATCCCCTCCAACAATTTAGTCACCATTGACGTCATGCTCATCAATCTAGAGTTACCTGCTTTTTCTTTACTTTCTTAAACAATTGCACTATGTTAGCAGCCCTCCAGTCTTTTGACACCTCACCTGTGAAAATCAATGTTACCAATATATCAGCAAAATGCATAAGCAATCTATTTCCTCGCTTCCCACATACATCTGGGATACAACTGATCAGGTCCCAGGGATTTGTTCACCTTTATGAGTTTTAAAATGTCCAACACCTCCTTGTAATATAGACACTTTTCAAGGTATCATTGCATATTTCTTCATTCTCTCGCTCTTTTAACCTCCTCCACATTAAATACTGAGGAGAAATACTTGTTTAGTATCCCTCAACTTTGTTGTGGTTCCATGAATAGGTAGCCTTACTTATCTTTAAGGGGCCCTATTCTCTCCCTAGTTAATCTTTTGCCATTAAAGGATTTGTAGAATTTCTTCAATGCCTCATTAACCCAATTTCTGAAGCCATCTCTTGTCCACATTTTTCTGGCCCGATTTCCTGATTGATGATACACTTGCTGCCCTTATACACCTCCCGGGATTCACTTGATCTCAGCTCTGTTTACCTGACATATGCCTCCTTTCTCACCATGACCAGAGCATCAATATATCCACCCATCCATAACTCCCTGCACCCACCAGCCTTGCCCATCTCACTAATAGGAACACGTTGGCTCTAGACTCTCTGAAACCAAATTTTGATGGCCTTGCATTTTCCAACCATCCCTTTACCTGTGAAGAGGTATTCCAATCAGCCTTTCACAGAGCTCTCCTAACACTTTCAAAATTGGCCTTGTTCAAAGCTAGAACTTTAATGTTGACATTAGGTATTTCCGATTCCATAAATAATTTAAAACTAATATTTATGCATAACAAACTTGAAAGTTAAATAAACACGTCCTGTGCCTCTATAACGGGCTCAAGAGACTGAATAGGCTCCTCCTGTCCCTCTGTATTACACTGGAAATGCTGTCCCTCGTAATAGACCCAAGAGACTTAATGGCCTCCTCCAGTTCTTCTAAACACACTCGAGAGGCTGCATGGCCTCCTCCTGTCCCGGTGTAACAGATCCGGACGCAGAAACGTGTGGATTACAAGCAGCCAGTAAACTGTATCTAATGGAGACCCATTCCTTTTCAGTTACAGAAACACAAACAACACAATGTACTCCAGGTGCCCTCTCAGTAACACCTCATACAGCTGCATCGACAAATCTCTTTGTTTTGAATAATTCTGTTGGCAAAATGTGCCAATATTCCAACTTTCCACCTTTTCAAGTAGCAACAGGTTAATATGGGCTGAATGGCCTTCTCCTATCCCTCTGGAAGGGGCCCATAGGGACAGAATTGTTTTGGCCTGTTGCTGAGCAGCAGTCGCAATGCTCTGTCTCAAGCTTATTAAAGGATTTGAAAACAGGACATTAAAACCAGGAGTAGCCTCACACTGGTCAATAAGTACCGTACTTTGTTTCAGGTATCTAGAAACTTGCCCACCAGACGTTTTTTTTTTTTACGCAGCCGATCTGTCATTTTATAACTGCCTATTTTCATAGACAGAGTGGAACATATATAGACCGCTGCAGTGTTCTGTTAATACTCTCATATACAAGGGGAAAAAAGATTAAAAATATTGAAAGATTTATGGTCCATCCCTCAGCAACCTTATCCATTCCGTCCAAAACCAGTAAATGAAAAGTGATGAATTGGTTAACTGGGCCTATTTGTTCAGTGACTGCGATTAATGCCAATCTCCATGGATTCTAATTATCTCAGTGGAAGCTTTCCATCTTTTAATGATAAATGGGCTCCGTTCAATGTGTCAACCCATAACATGAGCGGGGGCATCACTGACAGCACTGACAGGGAACAGCAGATCCAGAGAAAGGGGGAGGAGAGATCAGAATCTGAGAACATTAGACCGGAATGTTCCAACAATGGATCAGAATCTAAGAACATTGGACTGAAATATTCCAACAATGGATCAGAATTTGAGAACATTAGACTGGAATATTCCAACAATAGACAGGAGCTTATCCGATTATGTTTGGTATCTTTCTACATTTGATTGGTTGTCATTATCATCGCAGATCTATTACACTCTTCTCATTATTCAAAACTTTTATTATCCCTTCCTGGCTATCGTTGGTGTTCCTGGTGAGTGTCACTATCCAGATTTTGTTTTCTATAAACCAGTTATGACTGTATTGTTGTTATTTCATATAGTCTACACTTCCTGCCACTGTTATTGTTCCTGTTGAATCTCTCCATCCAGATATTTACTCTACAGACCACTACTAACTGCATCAATGAAGGTGTTCAATTACTGTCTCGCTCTCTGCTCTGGCAGTGTTACTCACGGGTCTCTATGTTGAACTATTCAGTTTCAGGGGAGAACCACAATGCATTGTCTCATTGCCTTTACTGTTAAGAGCATGGAGGTCACTGTCTACTGTTCTGGTTACAAACTCCTCTTCCTTCCACTGGTTCCATCCCATTTCTGGCCAATATCTGCAGCTGAAGCAGTCAGGTGACAACTGTGGGAGATCCCTTTGACTATGAGCTGATTCTTGACACCATACCCTGAACATTTCTAATTTGAAATACTCACCACTCCATTATATATCTCACTGGTTTATTCGATCTGTTGTTTGAACCTTGAGCTATGAAATACAGTCTTAATAAAACCAATAATGTTCTGCTGACACTCCGCGCTTCAAACCTGCTGAAGCAAATCTGATTCAACCTCACACCAATCACCCATCCATCTGTCATTCATGTGCACGCCAATGGATATTGCTATTGTGTCTGGCAATGCCTTTATTTTAACATTCTCAAATACTTTAGCTCATCTGTCCATGAAACTTCTCTCGCTCTCTCTGTTGATTAACAAAAAGCTTGACTGTTGTTCGTATTTAAAATAATTTCCTCCATGTTCGTTCCTTCTCAAACAATGAGTTTTGCACTCAACCACGCCAATCGCGCGCACACACGCACACTCTCTCTCAGTCTCTGATGAACACACACACATACACACACACACTCTCTCTCAGTCTCTGATGAACACACACACACACACACACGCGCAGAGAGAGCAAACCTTCCCACTGTAAGCAGTAAATCTTTTGCGAGTATAGTTAACATATGATAGTAAAGTTTGAAATACTCTCATGCTGTGCAGATAGTGCAGTTTACTGAGCAACACACTAGCATGGTCTGCACAGCTCTCCATGCTGGGCTGTCATCTTGTCCCAGTTTATGTTGTTTGTGGTGTTCTGTGAAGCAGATTGAGAACTTGATGTAACAAACCATTTCAGCTGATCTGACAATGCCTTTATTCAATGTTCTCATTCTTGTAATTTTACTCTCGAAGATCTCACTTCACCAGTTAGTCCCACTGCCCTGACGTTTTCCACATATTTCCACAACATCTTTTCAGTTAATAATCTGTCTGTTTCATCTTTAATGTGAATCTCTTGCCCCTTTCTTTCTTTCCCTGGTCTTGGGTTTTGGCCTCCCTAGTGTATCGAGTGCTGGCATTGTGTAGATCAGAAATAATAAAATGGGGTGTGTCAAGCTGTTGTTCACTTCCTGGTATGTCCCATGTGATGGTCCATGGACAGGCGTGTTTCAGAAGTTATGAGAAACATCCTTGTAACTTGGTCTGTACCTGTGGCTGTCGCTCTCAGGTGACCATGCGATTAGTAACAAAATGAAGCCCACTGAGTAAAGGACCACACATATAAATTGCCTGACAATGCTGTCACTTTTTAAATAAGAGGTTATTTTCTCCCTTTTTTAGTAAGAGACCTTAAAGGCAAAACTTCCTACTGAAAACGGCTCAAGTAAATAACTTATGGGGCTTTTAGGGTTTTTTAAAATAAATAGCAGTAACAATGGCCAGCTGGCACAGACCAGGATTTCTAGGTTTATTTATATTGTAGCTATAACAATCACCAGGTGCTTGGGGTCCCAGAAGGGTTGTAAGTTTCAGTAAATTATCCACAGCTGCCATTCTCTCTGGAACCTCACTTGATGGTGTTTCCTCCTGGATTGGAGAACTGTATGCAAGAATGCATGTCTGAATGTTCCTTTTTGCCAAGGGGTGTGTTTATGGGATGTTGATATATTGGAACAGTTCATGAGTAGAAGGTACTGTATCCATTATTCGGTTAAGATTGCCAATAGAAAAAATATTCTAAATTCATCTTCATTTCTAATTGGATTTTCATTAGAGTGTTTAAATATATTGTGTTTTGCTTAATGGTGAGTGGTTTGAATAGTTTGACATCTGGAACACCCAACTCACATCTACCTTTAAAGTAAGGAAAGGTTGGCATCCAACCTACCTTCTTAATATAGTTTGAGACAGTCTGGTTCGACTAAAGCAAACCGGGGACTCTTGTCTGGTTCTATATCGATAATACCGAATTGGGTTTAGAATTACAATCCCTTCTGTGTGCAAACAGGCCATTCTCCCCAACAAGTCGACACCGACCCTCCGAGGAGTAGCCGACCCAGACCCATTTCTCGACCCTATTATTACACATTTACCCCGACAAAGGCAACTAACCCACACATCCCTGAAAACTATGAACAATTTATCATGGCCAATACACCTGACATGCACATCTTTGGATTGTGGGAGGAAACCAAATCATCCAAAATAAGCTCACACAGACATTGGAGAGTATGCGCCAGGAGGCTATTGGGTTCAAAGGTCGCGTATGGTAGTTGATAGTGTCTTTTTTCTGGATGTTGAATTTGGTTGGTTTAAACAGTATTTTGTGTAAAAAGATTCAGTCCTTAAGAGTTTCTGGGTGTGGAAGAGTGAAGTTGGCGGTTTTACAAAAGGTAATGATGGTAAAGCTTTCGGAATTGACAGACAACCTGGAGTTAGGGTTGTGATTGTCTGTGAGAAAATGAGAGATAATTACAGCTATAGATCGGCAATTACGTTTAGTAGAACCGCCATCAGACTCTTTGGAAATGGCTGGAATTCAATTTCAAATGATGGTCTTTGAATCTGAGAAGGACTTGAAAGAGTTTGAATTATGATGAAAAGTAGAAAAAAAAAGAAAGGGAAACGAAGAAGAAAGAGAGAAAAGGATAGAAGAAAAGGAGAGAGTTTCAACTTAAGAAGTTAGCAATTAGAGACGAAAGTTGATATAGAAGGCGGAGATGAAGGTAGAATGTCGGTGGGATGAGGAGGATAGTGCGGTTGAGCAACCCTATTGTAACCAATGGCCTAACGAGGTTCTGTTTTAATGCATCCAGGCATTCTCTAAATTTGATGAGAAGGATGGGGAAGCCTTTTGAATTTCATTTGAGAAAGTGGCTAAACAAATGCAGACACCAGTGACCATGTGAATTTATTTGATCCAAAGCTGATAGGTATTTGCATCCCTATCGGAGGAGGTACCTGGGGAGTATGAGGTGTGTAGAAAGCCATCTGAAGTGTATATGAGCTTGGGCCAGACACTGACAGACAGCGTTACAAGAATCTAAAAGAGGGTCCCTGGTTAAACGCACATTGAGTTTGAAAGGATCAAACAAAGTAATTTTGAAAGGTGGTAAGGGTATTAAAAACAGAGCAAACCTATGACACTCTTAGAAAGATTCTTATTTTGGAGAAGTTCAACCATTCACTTCCTACAGTCGTGAAAACTCGTGTGGAAGAGCAGAGTTAAAACGGCAAGATTAGAAGCTGAAATGGCTGATGATGATGATTGAGTTCAGACATCAAAGTTTGGTTTCTATGAGAGATGGAGAAGAATGTGCGAGGTCTTGTTAAGGTTTACAGGCATAGGCCAGGAGTAGCAGGTAAAGAGGTTAGAGCATTAAGAGGTACAGAAGCATGTAATTCTTTTATGCTGAGACATGAGGAGCTATGTCATTCAGAGGGAGTAGTGGAGAGATTAGAAGCGCTCCATTATGTAACGTGTGATTGGAGTGTCCAGTGGAAACTCAACAGATTTATTCCACAATGGGGAAGGAGGCCTTGGTGTTGGCGTTGCAACATTTCAGATTTACATTGCCAATAACATACCTGAGACAAATCTTTATCACTGATCATAACCCCTTAAAGTTTTTGGTTAAGTTTAGGGAGAAAAATACCAGTCTGTTTCGATTGAGCTTATTATTGCTGCCATTCAGTTTGAAACTATACAGGCGACAGGGTGATAAAACCTAAGTGTGGAGACTTGGATGAAGAAAGACAAAGGCATTCTGTGGCAGGAGTAAAATGACTGAAATCGAAATAGATGTGAATATTTGTATGCTCAGAGTCAATGTAATATATATGCATTTCAGTCTACTAATAGAGAAGAGTAGGATGTCTAAAATGAACCCACCTTTGTGTATTGATGGATTATTTTATTAAAGATGGAGTTGTGAGGACACTATCACTGTAAAAAGGTTATTTTCTCTTGGGGTTTTCTTTTGAAGAGAGGTGTTAAAGGCAGAGGTGCAGAACTGCTGTCTGAAAACAGTTTAAATAAATAACTGAGATTTTAGGTTTCATTAAAACGGTGGTAACAATGGAAGGGCAGTGGCCAGCTCTCCCAGACCAGATTTCCTCATTTTACTTTTAGCTGCAGCATTCGGAAGCTGCTGGGGATCCCAGAAGGGTTGGAAGTTTCAATACGTGATCCCCAGCTGCCTTTCTCTCTGAGATCTCTGTTCATCTTGTTTCCCTCTGGATTGGAAAACTGCTGTAAGGATCTGAATTTGAATATATCTTTGTGCCAAGCGGTGTAAACCAAACAGGTACGGTATCTATTGATTGTGTAAGTGTTCCAACATATAAGCTATCCCAAAACGTTCTTTTCTTTGATTGTATTTTAACTAAAGCATTTGAATAGATTATATTTTGCTCAATGTTGAGTGGTTTGACTAGTCACAACATAACTGGAACACACAATTCACATCTATATTTAAAATAAGGAAAGGTTTGGGTCTAAACGGCCTTCTGGAAATATTTTGAGGTAATCTGGTCTGGTCGAAAACACTTGTAGCGAGGGGCTTCTGACTGGCTTCTGCAATTGAAAATTTAGTGGAGGGGCAGGGGATGTTTTGCTGGAGGTTGTGCTGTCAGTTGCCTCAGACATTCAGGGAGATCTGAGGATTTGGTGACCCAACTCGGGATGGAGCCTGGGGACTGCAGCTACAGCATCTGGGTCTGTAACATGAACAACAAATGGAGCAGAGGCTGCAGAGAGGGGAAGCTCTGAAATCACACAGTGAGTGTGTGTGGGGAAAGGGATCTGCTGTATCTACCCCGGATTTTCCAGGAACAATTTCCCAAACTCCACTTAACCCAGGATCAAAGTATGAGGGGACCCTGACTGAACAAGGAGCTGGTCACAGAGCGGTGTCACCTCCTTCAACACGACCTGCAGCCTCACACCAGGGGCAGGATGGTGCTGCCAGGGGCTGTGAGGGTCACTGTTTCATTCAGCTTCTATGATCCAGAACTTTCCAGGCAGGACTAGGTGACATATCCATCATCTCCCAGTATCTCAACATCAATGTTACCATTCGGTGATGGAGGATATATATGGTTGATGAGGTAAATAGATTGTTTCTCCCTCAGCAGGGAGCTGCCGGTTGTATCTATACTGGATAGTGGGTTTCCCGATGGTGTCTATGGCATCTGCAAAGTATCCATGTCAATGCGGAGATGTAGAGGAACTGAAGGAGCTCTCTCTCATTCCATTAATGTCACAGCGTGCCCATCACAGTACATCATGTGGTGAATACCCACTGTCCTGGCAGCAGTCATCGTCTCTTCATTCAGAAGCAGTCAGCCAGTCCCATCGTCATCGGGTCTCCACGTAGAAAGGAATGAATATATTTTGGATAAAGGCCGTCCCCTTGATGCACGTTTCAAAACACCATCCCCACCACCAATCAACCACATCAAAGTATTCCATGTGTACGGAGAGCAATGGGGTCACTTGGGGTGTCTGGGAATAGACGATCAGGGATGGAGCAAAACCTCCCATGTCTGAACGGATCTGAGTGAACACCCCACTACACAGTATCTTTAATCCCTGTAATCCCTCTCCATTTCAGTAACATACTGCCTTCCATTATTCCTGTAAATGAAATGACAGGTTATATCATGTTAAATTCCACCTGCCAAACTATAATCTATTGCCTTTATCTCTCTGAATCTATTTGCAGACTCTCCACCCTCTCTTGATAATTTATTCTCTTGCTTACCACAGCGATATCACCAAACTCAGCATCTGTATATCTGTTCCATCCTCCTGATCATTCATATAGACTGTAAATAGTTGAGAACCCAGCGCTGGTCAATGTGTGACCCTACTGGTTACGTTCTGTCTAACTGATTGAGACGGATTTATCCTGAGTGCCAGCTCCTGTATGATACCCAGTCCTCCCCCATTCCAGTGAAACACTGTCGAAGGGTTGAAAAAGAACAAGGAGCATCTGTGAGGAATCCAACCCCTCGATGACACTGATGTCAACACGGCCTCTGTTCTACTTTCCTGCCATCTCTCCATCCTAAAACTCTAGTCTCTTATTGTAGATTGCGCCACATGAAAAAAAATCCACTCCATATCTACACATTCAATTACTTTAGAATGTTACAGACCTCAATGAGATCTCCTTTCATTCTTATAAACTCGAGAGTATATGCTTAAACTGCTCAATTACTCTTCATAAGACAAACACTTCGAATATGGAATCAATCTAATGAAGCTCTTCTGAATTGCCTCCAATGGAAACACCTCATTCTGCCGGACCCCCAAACTATACTTCAGTTGCAGCCTCACTAATGCCTTGCGTAGCTACACCAACACTCCCTACCTTTCTACTCTATCCTTTTATAAATAAACACTGAAATTATGCTTGCATTTCTCATTACTTGTAGTAACTGCAGGCAGGTTTTCCGTGATATATAAGCAGACACCCAGATCCCTCTGCACTTAAGCACTTTGAACTTTCTCTCCATTTAGATAATAATTTGTCTTTCTATTATCCTGGCAAACATGAATAGCCCCATATTTATTCCCATTAATTTTCCTTGCTAAATTTTGGCCCATTCACGCAACCTATCCATATAGTTTTAAAATCTCTTGCATCGTCATTCCAAAGTAATTTCCCACCAATGTGAGAGTCATCTGAAAATGTGGCATTGTATTTTCTATCCCATCAACCGAGTACAGTAATACCATCGATCGCAAATGGTTGAGGCATGAGTACTGAAATCAATGGCACCCCACAAATTGCATTTGCCAAAATAAAATGACACATTTATTCCATCTGACTGCATTTTGTTGGTTAACCAATCCTCCATCCAAGCGAATAAATTACTCCTAAACCCATGTTGTCTGATCTTACCACTTAGTCTTTGGAGAAGCGACACATCCAATGCCTTCAGGAAGACCAGAGATGTTCCATCTCCCAGGATCCACCTTTTTTGTGACATCTTCAAATAACTCAAGCAAACAATTCAAACTTGATTGTCCTGTGTAAAACCATGTTGACTCTGACGGATTGTGGTTTAATTTTGCAAATGTCCTGAACAATGGACTCTAACAATTAGCCTTAAATTACAATGGTTTATTGTTACACTTTAGTCCCTAATGTATACCATTATTATAAGTTCATCCCTTTCAAAAACCTGCACGTTTTCTTTGAATTCCTATTTAATGGGCACAAGGCTTTAAGAGATCTGCTCCAGTTGCTGTGTAAGGGCCATGTGTGGCTGAATGGACTCACCATCCTGCTGGTGTACAAACTCGATGGGCTGACGTCTTTCTGGTGTTCCCATGTTGTCGTCTCCAAGGCCAGAATGACCTCCTCCTGTTGATCCTTTAGAGGATTGGGAGATTATGGAATCTTACTGTTGCTCTCTAACATTTTGATGGGTTGATGGGTCTTCTCATACTTCTCCATCGAAATATTGAACGGTCTCCTCATGTATCCGGGAGATGGTTCCGAGGGGTTGATTGGTCTTCTCTTGTTCCCATACAACAGACATGTGTCGAAATTACTTCTTCCTTTCTCATTAAAGAAGTCTCAGATAGTTTTTATCCTTATCCAATTCCCTTGCAATAGGCTCGGTGGGTCTGAATGGCCTCCTGTTATCCCAGTGTAACAATCTCCAGTCATTGTGCGACCTCTTCCAGTTCCTATGTTACAGACTTGAGGAGGCTGAATGGACTGATCCTGTTGCTGTTTAACAGGATACTGGTGCAGCATGGCCTACTGCTACAGGGTTGAATGGCTAATTGGCCTCCTTCTGTAAATGTATATCAGGCTCCAGGGGCTGAATAGCCTCATCCTGTTTTGGTGTAACAGGGTCGAAGGCTTGAATATCCTCCTGTTGTTCCTGTGTAACAGGCAGGAGAACGGAATGGTTCCTCCACTATATGTGTAATTCGCTTCACTCGTTGACTACATCTGTCATCTATGTTGAGATAAGGTCATCCTTATTTTTTGTAAACTCGAGTGGCTACTGGGTCAACCTGATCATCCTTTCGTTATAAGCTCGCACCTTCATTGCAGGAATCAGTTGAGGGAACCATCTCTGAGCTGCTTCCAATATAACAACATCATTTCTTCACTGAAGAGATTAAATCTGTACACACTACTCCAGATGTGATATCACTAAGACCCTGTACAGCAGCAGCAACATTTTACCAGCCTGTTGTAAGGTTCCCACCCAGGTTAGAGCTGTCTCAGCTCTCTGGGGGAATATAGAGCATTGTTGGAAAATCATTGTCCTTCTCTACTCCATCAGCATAACGGGAGATCTGGAGAAATTAAAGTTTGAGAAGTTCATAAATGATGTGGCGAAATGATCTCTACCATTAATCTCCACAGAGCCCACATCGCTCAGATTCCACAGAATCTAGTAAGATGGAGCAAACATTGATGGGAGTTATATATCAAAGTGAAAGCTGCAATACAAATGCTGGACATGTTGTAAAACAGGAAATGAGATATACACATTTGTGGGTACTGCAGTAATAATATACTGCTTACATTATATCTAAACTGTGTTAACCCAATTGAATGCTAATGCTGGGAAAATGGATTTCATGAGCGCGTGTGAGATGGTTTTCATGAACATTATGTTGAGCACTGAGCTCGAGATCAGGTTATTTAGGAATTGGTGTTGAGTGATCAGAAGAGCTAATTGAAAATTTTGCTGGAAAGGACATTTTGGGAACAGTGACCACAATGTATTGGCTTTCTTTTATACTGTTTGAGTACACGACAGTTTTTGTTGTATTTGAAGGAATCATTTGAAATCTGAGTCATGCAGACCATGAAGGTGTGAGGAGAAAGTGGGGACTACAGATGCTGAAGATCAGAGTCGAAGAGTGTGATGTTGGAAAAGCACAGTCATGCAGCATACTAAGAGCAGGTAAATCGATGTTTCGGGCATAAGCCTTTCATCAGGAATGAAGCTTATGGGCCTAGGGAGCTGAGAGATAAATGAGAAGATGGTGCGGCAGGAGGGAGGTTGCTGGGATTACGATAGGTAGATGAAGGTTGGGTTGAAAGTGATAGGTGATAAAGGGAGACAGAACGCCTCATCTACTGCATCCATTAAAGACAATGTGGTCTTTCTCTTCATTGGCGAGGCAGGAGGTCAACTTGTAGATCATTTCAGGGAACATGTCTAGGACAACCACATTGAACGACACCATCGCCGAGTGGCTGAGCACTTTAACTCCCCTTCCCACTCTGCCAAGGATATGAGAGTCCTAGACCTGCTCCATCGCCAAACCGGAGCCACCAGAAGCCTGGAGTAAGAAAGCCTCCTCTTCTGCCTTGGGACCCTCCAACCACAGGGGCTCATAGTTGATTTCCCCATTTCCCCATTTCCCCTAATCCCACCTTATCCTACTCCAACCTTCCAAGTCAGGACCGCCCTTTTGAATGTTCCTTTGTGTCCACCTTTCTTCCTATAAATCTGGTGCACCCTCCTCTCCGACTATCACTTTCAACCCCACCTTCATCTACCTATCAGATGAAAGGAGGCAGCTAAGAAAAATGTCGAGTGTTGCAGTAAGCCAGTGGATTCAGAGAAATGTCGGACCCAGCAAAGAATGACCAAAATCAGAAAGAGAAAAAAACATGCAAACGAAAGAAAAACATAAAGACTGCTAAAAAGCGTCTATCAACGTATGAAAAAAATAAAAACAAGGTCAAATGTGGAACAGTTGGTGTGCGTTCAGGATAATTTATTGCAGATTACAGAGAAATCGCAGAGAAAAGAAACAGTTTCTTTGTTTCTATCTTCATGGAAGAATGCCCAGAAATTCTCCCAGAAATATCAAGTGACCATGGGACTTGTGTAAGTAACGTCTAAGATCATTCTTATCAGTGATGAGATCATCTTTGAAAAGAAAGCTGGATTGAGTATTTATAAATCTGACAGTCTAGATGGACTTCATACAAGAATGTCAGAGGAAGCAGCAATAGACATGTTGATTGCATCGCGGATTTTCACTTTATTGTCCGACATATTCCCGAAAGGCATTTTGCCAATCTGGATAAGGAAAAGGTTATAAATATTATCCAACACTTTAAGAAAGGATGAATTTGGAGAATGGTAAACTACAGACCAGTTAACCTGTCATCCGCAGTCGGGTATCTCTTGGGCTCGATTACAAAGAACATGCTACTAGATATTTAGAAGATAAAAACATAACCGGGGAGTGTGAGAATGCACCAATGAACGGAAAACCAGAAGTGGCAAACATTTTTTTGGAATGGTTTGAAGATAATTCTCGTGGACATAGGCATTGATGAACTATTGGATAACGTATAGTTGGATATTCATGAGCTTTTTTAAAGAACTCAAACACTGAGCTCATAAGAAAAGTTAAACCGAGAGGTATTAGGAAGAATATATGCAAATGGGAAAGTAAAAATTAGGTTTACATTCATGTGAATGTATTTGGAAGATAGAGGATGTCGTGCTCCAGTTGCATCGAGCGTTGGTGAGACTAAACTTAGACTATTGTGTATCTTTCGGAGTCCCAATCTAAGAAAGAATCTAAGAATGGGACTGACTACAGAGGAACTTCAAAAGGTATTCTCCAAATTAACCCCTACGTTGTCAAGGTTGTCTGACGGGGTAACTCAGCCTGTAATCTCGAGTTTCGAAACATGAGAGGTGATTGTAGTGAAACTTAGAAACATCGAAAGGACTGAATAACAGAGGGACATGAGGAAGTACAAGTCGGCGAGATCTGGGAGAATCCCACGATATTCTACACGGACAAGTCAAACAGAATAATCAGCAAACAGTTAGTGTCCATTAGAAACCAAAGGGGCAATCTGTGTGTCAAGCTGGAGAACATTGATGGATTGTAACATGAGACCTTCACATCTATTTTACTTGGGAGAAGGAGGATGCAGGTACAGAATTCAAGAAGGTGGACTGGACAACTCTTGAACAGATTGATGTAAAATACGAGCAGGGATTTGAGGCTTTGTTCTGTATAAATTTGGACCAATCTCCATGTCTGAAAGAGTTGTATCACAGGCGGATGTTGGGGTCAAGGGAGCAATGACCCTGATTGAATATTTTAATTTGAATCTGACCATAGGGGAGGTGCCAGAGAACTGGAGGACTGCTAATACGATTACACTTCACATTAAGAGTGGGAGAAATAGTATTAGATCACTGTTAAGGAAACTACTGGATAAAATAGGGAAGGAGAAAATCGAACTCCAATCAGAGTCACAAGGTTTGATCAAGGATAATTATCATGACTATCAGAAGGGAGTCGCATCTAATGGATTTGATTGAATTCGTTTGAGGAGGTCAATTGTTTAGTTTTGTAGGAAGGCCTTTGACAAATTTCCAGCTGGGATACTGAGAAATAATGTAAAATCTCACAATATGAAGGATACCTTGACAGGTTACAAGGAGATTTCTCTTAATGGCAGCAGGCAGAGGGTGGTGGGAGAAGGCTCTTTGAGGGACTGGAGAACAGTGTCCCCTGGTATACCACAGGGATCAGTGCTGTGTCCCTTATTGTTTGTGTTATTCATAAAAAAAACGATGTGAATGTGGAGGGGGCTAGGTGGACAGTGGGGGATGTGTGATCAGTAACTGTATGTTTGACATAAAGATTGACCGGATGGTTCGCAGTGAGGAGGAAGGCCTTAAGTTACAGGAAGATGCAGATGATTGGTCAGATGGGCAAATCAATGGCAGATGGAATGTAACCCTGATAAATATGAGGTGATGCACTTTGGGAGAAGGAACCAGGCAGGGGAGGACTCAATGAATGGCAGCACACTGGGAAACTCAGCGTGTGCTTCTCCACACATCCCTGAATGTGACTGGACAGGTTAATGGACTAGTTAAGAATTGGACCTTGGCTATAGCATTTCCTAACCAGGAGTAGATTATCAGAGCAATACAGGGCTTTGGTTCGGACAAAATCGAATACTGTATGTAGCTCTGGGAGCCACATTCCAGGAAGGATGTGATTGTACTGGAGAGGGTGCAGAGGTGATTCACCAGGATGTTCCCTGGGATGGAGCATATCAGCTATGGAGAGACGCTGGATAAGCTCAGGTTGTTTACTTTGGAGCAGAGAAAGCTGAGGGGTCCGTGATTCAGGAGAATGAAATTATGAGGGACATGGACAGGGTGGATAGACAGCAGCTGTTCCTTTTAGTCAGAGGATCAAGAACAAATGAGCACACTTTTAAAGTGAAAAGTTTGAGGTTCAGAGAGGATTTAAATATTTTTTCACCTCGAGGATGTGGGGTTCTGGGATTACTTCCTCAGAAGGGGGATTATCACGGGTAACCTCACAATCATTAAAAAGTAGTTGGCGAGCACGTGGAAGTGTCATAACATTCCAGGCTATGGGCCTGGTGTAGGAAAGTGGGACTAATATAGATTGTGCTGTATTTCTGTTGGCACAGAGTCTATGCTCCTGTGAGTGTATGCTGTGGAAGGTCAATTATTGAGCAGTCTAAGGCAGGAATTGATGGCTTTCTGAAGAGTATATTCACAAGGGTTAAAAGAGTGAACTGTAATAGCTGGTTAAATTATGTCAATGTGAGAAATATGAGAAAACAAGTGCAGTTTCCTGACAGTTTGAAACCAGAGAATAGAGAATGGGGAACAGGGAAAATGCAGAACTATGAAGCCACTACTTCAGTTCTGTCTTCACAGAACTTTCAAACAATACCAGGAAAACCAAGTCTGGTGTAGGAAAATGATAGAGTACATTGAACATAGAACATAGTAAGTAAATGGTTGAGGGGAAATTATTGTGGCTGAAAGTAATGGTCATAGGCA
Organism: Chiloscyllium punctatum; assembly: GCF_047496795.1. NCBI lineage: Eukaryota > Metazoa > Chordata > Chondrichthyes > Orectolobiformes > Hemiscylliidae > Chiloscyllium > Chiloscyllium punctatum. The sequence goes on along the minus strand of NW_027309895.1, from coordinate 30,114 downwards.
ACAGTGACGTAGATTTATGAAATGGGAATTATGTTTGAGAAACAGAATGGGAGACAAATGAATGAGAAGCAATGGATGTAAAACATGTGGAGTTTTAGAAAGATTTCGGTAAAGCTCCAAGCCCAATTTGCAAAATCAAATCTGAGTGGATTGGGGGCTAATATATGGCTATGTTTCCAGAATGGGAGAGCTGGCACGAAACGTTGAATAGACATTAACAGACTCGTCAAGCAACAGCCTGACATTGTCTGTAAGGTATGATTCTGTGAGTATAACTATATCGCAGACACCCCATTACCTACCCCGACTATCTCCTGTCTCATCAGCAGGGCGGACACAGCAGAAGTGGCCGTACAGTGGGATACAGTTGGAAGGGAATTGCTCTTGGAGTCCTCAACAGTGACTCCGTATCCCATGAAGTCTCCTGGCAAAAGTTTACACATGGGAAAGGAAAACTCCTGCTGATTACCATGTACCAGCCTCTCTTAACTGATGAATCATTACTCCTCCATGCAGACCAACACTTGAAGGAAGCACTGAGGGTAGCACGGACGCAAGATCTACTCTGGGTGGGGGATTTCAATGTTCACCACCAAGAGTATCTCAGCGACAGCATTACAGCGAGCTGGCCAGGCCCTAAAGGATATAACTGCTCGACTGGTTCTGCAGCAGGTGGGGAAGGAACCAACAAAACGAAAATACATACTTGAACACAGCCTTACTAATCTGGCAGTCGCAGAAGTATCTGTCCATGACATTATCGGTAAGAGTGACCACCGCATAGTCATTGTGGAGACAAAATCACACCTGCACATTGAGAATAACCTCCACAATTTTGGGTGGTACTATCACGTTGCTAAACAGGGCAGACTTCAAACAGATCTCGCAGTTCAAATCTGGATGTCCATAAGGTGTCGTGAGTCATCAATAGCAGCCAAGTTGTACTCCCGCATAACCTCATGGCCTCCCGCATATCCCCCTCACAACAATTGCCATCAATCTACCGGATCAACATTGGTTCAGTGGAGTGTGCAGGATGGCAGGAGCTGCACCAGGCATACCTGATAATGGGGTGTCAGCCTGGTGAAGCCAACAATCAGGACTACTTGTGCGCCAAACAGCATAAGCAGTAAGTGATAGACACAGCTAAGTGATCCCACAAGCAAAATAACAGATCTAATCTCTGCAGTCCTTCCACATCTAGCCGAGAAACGTTGGGGACAATTAAACAATTCACTGGAGGAAGAGATTCCACAAATAACCCCTTCCTCCATGATGGAAGAGCCCAGCACTTCAGTGTATAAGATAAGGCTGATGCATTCGCAACAATCTTCAGTCAGAAGTGCTGAGTGGATGATCCATTTCAGCCCCCTCCAGTGATCCTCAGTGATTCAGTTACCAGTCATCAGCCAATTCGATTCAGTCCACTCGATATCCAGAAACGATTGGAGATCCTGGATACTCCAAAAGGTGCATAATCTGACACCATTATGTCAATAGTACTGACAACTTGTGCTCCATAACTTGCCACTCCCCTAGCCAAACTATTTCAATACAGTTACAACAATGGCTTTTCTTGATTACGTGGAAAATTACCCCAAGTAATCATTGCTCCTGTATGTAAAAAGCAGAACAAATCCAATCCGGCCAATTTCCACCCCATCAGTCTCCTCTCGATCATCAGTAAAGTGGTGGAAGGTCTCAGTGTTTTTAAGCAGCACCTGCTCAGCAATACCCTGGTCAATGACGCCCAGTTTGGCCTCCATCAGGGCCACTCAGCTCCTGACCTCATTACCGTGGTTCAGACATGGACAAAAGAGCTGAATTCCAGAGGTGGGGTGAGAGTGATAGCCCTTTAAATCAAGGCTGCATTCGACTATGTGTGGTATCAAGGGGCCTTAGCAAAACTGGAATCAATGGGTATCAGGGGAAAACTCCCCGCTGGTTAGAATCATGCCTGACACGTAGGAAGATGGTCATGGTTGATAAAGGTCAGTCAAGTCAGCTCCAAGTCTGTAGGAGTCCCTCGGGCAGTGACCGAAAACTTCTTCAGGGCTGCTTCATCAATGACCTTCCCTCCATTTTAAGGTCAGAAGTGGGGATGTTTGCCAATGATTGTACAATGTTCTGCAACATTTGTGGCTCCTCAGATACTGAAACAGTCCATGTTCAAATGAGACAAGATCTTGACAGTATCCAGGTTGACAAGTGGCAAGTAATATTCAGGCCACACGAATGCCAGACCATGACCATCACCAATAAAATATAATCTAACCTGCCTCTTGGCATTCAATGGTGTTACTATCACTGAATCCCCCAGTGTCAAATTCGTGGTGGGTAATCATTGCTCAGAAACTCACTGGTCTCGCCACATGAACACAGTCACTATAAGAGCAGTTCAGAAGCTAGGAATACTGCGGCGAGTAACTCACATCCTGACTTCCAAAAGTCTGTCCATCATCTACAATGCATAAGTCAGAGGTGTGATAGAAGACTCCCAATTTGTCTTGATGAGTGCAGCCCCCAATAACACTCAAGAAGCTTTATACCATCCAGGACAAAGCAGCCAGTCTGACTGTCCCTTCATCCACAATGCTCCACAACGCTCAGCAGCAGCAGTGTTTTACTATCGACATGCTGCAATAAAATGATCGACCAAAGATCCTCAGAGACAAACTTCACAACTCCCATGTCTATCTAGAAGGACAAGGGCTACAGATGTATGGAAATACCATCATCTTCAGGTACCCTCCAAGCCATTCACCATCCTGACTTGGAAATATATCACCGCTCCTTCACAGTCACTGGGTCAGAATCCTGGGATTCTCTCCCTAATGGCATTGGAGGTCAATCACTGCAGGTGGACTGTAGCGTTCAACAAGGCAGCTCACCACCACCTTCTCAAGGGCAACTAGGGACAAGCAATAAATGCTGGCCCAGCCAGTGACTTCAAGATTCACGAAATAAATAAATAGAAATTAACAGAGGAAGGTTGCTGAGGTGTCGCAGGGATCGGTGCTTGGGGCCAAGCTGTTCACAATGCCCTTTAAACATTGGGTTGCTGGAATCAGATACAATACTTCCCAGCCTGGGAACAGCACTAACGGATGTGGGATTGTGAGTGGGTGAGGAGGATGTAAAAAAGCACCGAGATGATAAGTGGAGTGAATGGGTAAATACGTGACAGATGGAGAACAATGTGGATAGAGGTGACGGTGTGCCCTTTGGTGGAAACGATAAATTGGCAGCCTACCATTTGAAAGGGATTAGTTGAAACATGTTGATCTACAAAGGGACGTATGCTCCTTTTTGTTGTTTCCTTCTGCATAAACCTCTGATGCCCCTGCAGCTCAGTGAGTTCTGTAACCAGATGTCAATACTGGGCATAGCATTGGCACGCCGCCCAATGTACACAGACCCACCAAGTGGGGAGCTGCAACACTGAAAAGGATCTGCATCTCCCTGTACATCAGTCGCTGAAAGTAATATTGCAGAAACAGAAAGCAGTGAGGAAGATAAATGGTGTTTGGATCTTCATTTCAGGGGAATGTGAGTCCAGGAGAAAAGGTGTCTTACTGCAGCTGTACAGGGCCTTGGTGAGATATCATCTTGAACATTGTGCAGTATTGTGTGCAGTTTTGGTCTCCTTACCGAATAAAGGACAAACCTGAGATTGATGGAGAGCAGTGAAGGATGACCAGACTGATCTCTGGGATGACGGGTTTGTTGTGGGAGCAGAGTTTGGGGTGACTGGGCCAGTATTCCATGGGGTTTAGGAAAATGAGTGGAGATCTCAGTGAAATATACAAAACTCTGACAGGGTGAGACAGATTGGAAGCAGGGATGATAATTCCCCTGGCTGGGACTTGTAAAACAAGGGGCCACAGTATTAGATACAGGCAGTCACTCTGCATTAAGATGATAATAAATGTCTGTTCTCACTGACTCGGGAACCTGGGAAATTCTCTCGCACCTGGAAACCGAGACACTGATTATAAATAAGGATTTAGAGACAGGAAAGGGATGGTGGGAGAGCAGGAGTACGGTGTGGAAATGAAGGACCAACCATCATTATATTGAATTGGTTAGCAAACTCGATGGACCAAAGGTACTACTGCACCATCTATTTTATAGCTTCCCAAGGTTACTCACATTAATGGATATGTATATCATGTGGGGTAAGTGCATTGAGGAGAGATTGTCCATGAACTAGAATGGGGAGGCTCAATGTGTTTTCCATTCCCGATGTTTCTGTGCAGTCCTTGGGAAAGCTCTGTAAATGCTGTCACAAGCTCTCAGATGTTAGGAAGGAGGTTTCTGCAGGGTCGACAGGACTGTGTTCCCATTCCCTTTTCCGACACTGATGCTGAGGCCGGGTGTTCTGTCCGGTTTCATCCTTTCAGACCTCGGAGTAGTTTGCTTCGAACAGATCTGTTGGTCAAGTCTGGTAGCTTTAATGAGTTAGCATCAGGTAAAGTTCACGTGATTCTGACCCTGACATCTTCACCCACACTCGTCACTGAGCCATAGATGGTGTTGATGCCAATGACAGACTGAGGTGTTACCCTGGCAAAAAGTTACAGGTTGTGGTTGAATGCAGATCTGCTTCTCCTGCTTCTGTGGTCTACAGCACTCCGTGAATACGCAGTTTCGAGCTGCAATATCTGCAATGCAATTCTGCTGTCTGTTCCCCAATTCTCACTAACACCCATTCACCCATCAGCCCTGTACTCAGTGACCTAACCTGGTTTCTGATGTGGAAATACTTCCATTTTCAAACTCTCATTGTGCTGAGGATCTGTCTCCCCGGGTCTTGCTTCCAATCTGACACATTCCGCAAAAGCATTTCACTGATCCTAATTCAAATATTTAATTCACCTAAATCTTTTTCATTGAGAAATACCAATCTTCTGTGTTTAAAGTGAATGTGTTTCCTCACCTGACCATGATCAAGAGCTCTGTAGTGTCAGTGATGCCAGCGTTATGTAGTTTCAGAGCTAATGAATACTCTGGATTCCCATTCATCTTCACCACATTGTATATATTTTTTATTAGATTAATTACAGTTACCCAACAAGACCACACTGCCCCACTGAAGCGCAACCCACCCATACCCCTACATCTACCCCTTACCTAACACTACGGGCAATTTAGCATGGCCAATTCACCTGGCCTGCACATCTTTGGACTGTGGGAGGAAACCCACGCAGACACGGAGAGAATGTGCAAACTCCACACAGTCAGTCGCCTGAGGCGGGAATTGAACCCGGGTCTCTGGCGCTGTGAGGTAGCAGTGCTAACCACTGTGCCACCGTGCCGCCCACCACTTTTCTCTTTTGGTTTGATGCCTTATCACTCATGGCTGCCTTGTTCTCCCTTGAGTATGTTTCAAGTTCTTTGGGTTGCATTTCTGGTATTATCTTCCGAATTTATCCCCAGAACCTCCTCCTATTACTGCTCCATGGTCTTTCCTGCTCAGCTCCCCTTCCAATTAACTCTGGCCAGCTACGCCCGCATGTCTTTGCAGTTACAATGCTTAATTATAACCACATTACATCTTGAAGAGAGCATTAGATATAAACCGAAAGAAGGAGTTTTGGGAGACGGGACACGAATACTAATTGGTGGATTTCTTAACTAGATACAAAGGGAGAACGAGAGAGAGAGGATAGAGATATGGAGATGTGGAAAATGAGAAAGCTACATTATCGAAAGAAGGAGATGAACATCCCCCAATATTTTGGCAATGCCTGTGTGCTGTGGTCCTTTGGACAGTGCATGTACAACAAAGTAATATGTTCAAATGCTGAGTCTGATGCCAGAATATTTATCTCCAATATTTTGACAAATACTAGCTTTGGAAAGAACCCACCAGGCCAACATATTGAAGTCCCGGTAGAAAGGGGATTAACTGAAATAAGTTGGGAGACCAGATTCAAGAATTTGGAGCACACATCCTGGTAAGAATGAGGGATTAGAGTTGGGAATCCCAGAAAAGAGGGTTCGTTGAGAGGATCAAATCATATTTTAATGTTTTATCAATTTTAGACATCACATGCATAATTTTTCGTTCACTGTGTCTCTGTTGTTCATTTACAATGTGCTGTGCACATGTGAAAAATGCGACTTATCTGCACACACACATTGATTAAACAGTGTATATAAAATCATTTCTCCACCATTGAAACTGTCCTGTTGTCGTGTTACGAGGATACATGAACACTAACTAACCACCAAAAGACATGACGCACTATCACTATGTTCCATACATACAGACAAAGAAAGACACCATTTTGACTGGGACAAAGCACACACACATACTAAGACACGCAAGGAACTTCTTAGAGGAATGGTATTATAACCAGAAGTCCATCAATAAACGGATCAATTTCGATCCTGTCTACATTCTCTTGTTAAAATAACGGGAAATGACATCACCCACTTTTAAGAAACCAAGACCTACAAATAGAGAGACGGGACATACCACCAGCACTTCAGCAGATACTCTCACTGATGATGTCACCTAGTCATGGGGACGAAACTTCTGAAAACAAACCTTCAATCTCAGTGAGCTAACTTGCACACATATGAATTGTTATTTTTTGTTTATTAGTGGAATTTAGGAGTTCTCTGTCGCTCATGTTTTGACAGATTATGATGTGAGGCGAGATTTTCTAGGTGTGTGATTTTAATTAACAAAGGGGTTCGAAATTGATGTCATAACAGTTTTGGGCCTTGCCGTGTGGCACTTGGAACGACTTGAACAAATTTGAGATACAACAGGTCCCAGCAAATTCCAACTCATTGCAATTAGTGACTTTGATCTTCAAATAAAACCAGTGGGAAAATTCGTTTAATTTTGTTACTTGTGGTTGGTTAAATGAAAAGTAAGGGAAATAGCTTTTAACATTACTAAAGAGGTTCCCAAATTTTCCAAGGAAGTTTAGAAAGACAGAAGGAGGACATTTTTTAGAATTAGCAAATAGTTTGGAATTGGGTTTAACCAGGGAAAAGGGAAGTTGAAATTGTAATGGAGTTGGTTAAGCACTTTGATGTATCAGAGAAATAGGCAACTGCAGTAATATTATAAAAACTTAAATTGCAAATGTGGCAACTGGAGTTAGAAGATAAATAAAGGGATGGAAACAGAGAGAGACAAAAGAGAAAGAGAGGAAAAAGAAAGAGAGAGGGGATTTGAAATTCAGATGTTGGGAATTAGACAAGAAATTTAAATTAACAGGATGGAGATGAAGGGAGAACGTAGGGATGTATACAACTAGGTTAGTAACTGGCCATATTTCGATGAGAAAATTGTCAAACCCTTTTTATTTCATTTGAAAAAATGGCTGGTTAGATGACGCGTCCAGTGAACTTGTGGGTAATGCTAGTTCAGACTAAGCTGGTGGGCACAGCTGGTGAGGTATGTGCAGCGCTATCAGATGAGGGATCAAGAGATTATCAAGATGTCAAATTAGCTATTTTGATTGGTCATGAATTGGTACTAGAAGCATATAGACAGATGTTCAGAAAAATAGAGACGGAACCAGGTCAGGCTTATATTGAGTTTGAAAGAATTAACCACAGTCATTTTGACAGGTGGGTGCTGGCCTTAAAAATGGATAAGACCTGTGAGGCTTGAAGGGAGATTAATCTGCTGGAGAAGTTAAAAGACTCACTTCCAGAGATAGTAAGAATTCATGTGAATGTACAGAAAGTTCAAGAAGTGAGAAGCTCAGCAGAAATGGCAGGTAAATATGTACTGGGGCATGAGATGACATTTAGCTTCTGGCAGGAATTTCATTCTGTGAGGAATAGAAATTGGGAGAACGGACGATCACACATTACAAAGCAAACAGTAGCGCACAATATTTAACCACAGGTGAAGAAAGAAGCCCAAGGGGGTTGAAAGGTCGTGAAAGGCCTCAGTTGCTCTCACTATAAGGGAGTGGAACACATAAAATTACAGTGCTGGTGGTTTAAGAAGGGCTCAGGGAAAAAGTTGTTTTCACTGCAGTCAGCTGGGACACACCGTGCTGGGCGTTAAAGGAAGACAGTTTGGGGAAAGATGCGGTAGAAGAGGCTAAGCCCAGTGGCATTAGTGAAACTGGTAAAGGAGAGCCCAAGTGGAGCCGAGGAGCTGCAGGAAATTGCACAGCCTTGGCAAGGGCTGGGTATGGAGGCAGTGCCCGATCTCTCTAAAGAATTCACCTCGATAGATAAAGTTTACACAGAAAGAACAGGGGCAGAAGGACAAGAAGTTATAATTTTGTAAGATATGGGATCTGCTCAGTCTCTAATAGTTGAGAAGTGAGGCGCCAGAAAGGCTCAACAGATCAGGCAGCATCCAAACAGCAGGATAATTGAATATCAGGCAGTAACCCATTGTCAGGAGGGGTGGGGGGACAAGGGGACTGAAAGATAAATACGAGGGTAGTAGCTGAGCTGGTGGAAGGGTCACTGGCAAGGCAATAAGATGATGTAAGTGGGAGAGATAGAACATAGAACATAGAACATAGAACATAGAACAATACAGCACAGAACAGGCCCTTCGGCCCACGATGTTGTGCCGAACTTCTATCCTAGATTAAGCACCCATCCATGTACCTATCCAAATGCCGCTTAAAGGTCGCCAATGAATCTGACTCTACCACTCCCACGGGCAGCGCATTCCATGCCCCCACCACTCTCTGGGTAAAGAACCCACCCCTGACATCTCCCCTATACCTTCCACCCTTCACCTTAAATTTATGTCCCCTTGTAACACTCTGTTGTACCCGGGGAAAAAGTTTCTGACTGTCTACTCTATCTATTCCTCTGATCATCTTATAAACCTCTATCAAGTCACCCCTTATCCTTCGCTGTTCCAACGAGAAAAGGCTGAGAACTCTCAACCTATCCTCGTACGACCTACTCTCCATTCCAGGCAACATCCTGGTAAATCTTCTCTGCACCCTCTCCAAAGCTTCCACATCTTTCCTAAAGTGAGGCGACCAGAACTGCACACAGTACTCCAAATGTGGCCTAACCAAAGTCCTGTACAGCTGCAACATCACCTCACGACTCTTGAATTCAATCCCTCTGCGAATGAACGATAATACTCCATAGGCCTTCTTACAAACTCTATCCACCTGAGTGGCAACCTTCAAAGATCTATGTACATAAACCCCAAGATCCCTCTGTTCCTCCACCTGACCAAGAACCCTACAATTAACCCTATATTCCGCATTCTTATTTGTTCTTCCAAAATGGACAACCTCACACTTGGCAGGGTTGAACTCCATCTGCCATGTCGGAGGGTAGAGTGCAGTCGATAGGTGGAATGGAAGATGGCCAGTTAGGGCAGTCCAAGAGGGCAGTGCTAGGTTGTACGGTTGGATCTGGGAGAGGTTGGTGGAGGGGAGATTCGAAATTTGGTGAAGTCAACGTTGATGCTGTACAGTTTGAGGGTTCCAGCTGTCCTACCATCGATAGGAGTCCAATCACCCTCCTATCCGACCTACCACCATCACACCCTACTTGCATCTACCTATTGCCTTCCAAGCTTCCTTCCACCCAGCTCCACCCCAACTCTCCCATTTATTTCTCAAACTCCTTCCCCCTCCCTTCCCTCCCACTTTCCTGATGAAGGATTTATGCCTGAAACGTCAACGCCCCTGCCCCTCGGATGCTGCCAACGTGCTGTGCTTTTCCAGCCCCACACTTTTCAACTCTCATCTCCAGCATCTGCAGCCCCCACTTTCTCTCACCCTCTAATAGTAAGAGATGAAAGTATTTTTCACTCTTTCTGGCATGTTAATCAAGAGCATGTTAATTTGTGGAATGGGGACAGAAATTAAGCATTCCCTTGTGTCACATCAGGATGGAATGCCACATCAAGATTAAGGAAGTAACAGCGACAGTGAGTAAAAGAGTGTCAGTTCCAGGAATACAGTTTGTTCTTGGGAACGATTTAGCAGGAGGTGAGGTGGGATAGGCACCCCTTGTGGTGGAGAGGCCAAAGGAAGACTAGGGAATTGGGGAGTTAAAAGAAAATTACCCAGGATTTTTTCCAGACTGTATAGTAACAAGATCCCACTGTCATAAGTTACAGCAGGAAGGAAAAATGAACGAAAAAGACAAATTGTTTGATGCTCAGTGAACTGACCCCTGCTTGATGTAACAGTGCAGGATAAACCTGAACAGGCAGAGGATCAGGCAGAGGTGTTTATTCCAGAAAGGCTAATGGAATTACAACAGATATATACACACACATTCACACACACATACACATGCACACACACAGAAAAGGAATCAGAATATATTGTTGAATGTTAGGAACTTAAAGATAGAATCATTAAATTAAAATGGAGACCCCGATAGGTTACTGCAGACGGGAAATGGGCCGATGTGCACCAGATTGTGTTAGCAGTAACGTACAGTGTACAGTGATACGGGTAGCTCATAAACTAACTGCAGACAGTCACTTAGGTGTACAGAAGAATCAGTCCAAGGTACAGAAACCTTTCCACTGGTCTGGAATGCACAACGACGCTGTTAACTTTTCTTGTACATGACATACATCCCAAATGGAAGGGAAGTAACAGGCAGTAATAAAACCAGCACCTTTCTTACCAATTCCTGCATTCGAAGAACCTTGCACGTGGGTTATGATTAATTGTGTAGCTCCCCTTTCTAAACTAAAAGTGGAAACCAATATTTGCTGACCATAATGGATGTGTCTCCCAGATTTCCAGAGGCAATTCCATTATTGGAGTGTCAAGGCAAAAAGGGAGGTAGAGGAGTTGGAAGCTTCCTTTACTCGCTGTGGGCTGCCCAGAGAGATTCTGTCAGACCAAGGGTCTCATTTTATCGCTCAGCTGTTTAAGGAAGTCATGGATGGCTTAGGCATACAACACTTCAAATCAAGTGCGTCCCATCCTGACCCCCAGGGAGCCTTGGAAAGTTAGCATCAGACGCTGAAGACTATGTTAACAGCGTACTGTCAGGGTTGGCCAAATGATTGGGATAAAGGTGTCCCATTAAATTGTTTGTCATTAGAGATGTCCCAAATAAATCTACTCACTTTACTTCCTTTGATTTAATATTTATACATGAAGTGAGAGGTCCTTTGAAATTAATTAAATATAAATTGACAGGTCCGAAGTTGGAAATCTCACACCTGGATTCTGTGTGTGAGGTGAAGGAGAGAGTAGACGGAGTGGGTGAGTTTGCTAAACAGTATCGGAAAAGCATGGCATAGAGTGAAGCAGATGGCAGATAAAAACTCTGAAACTTTGAAGATTTCCCGTGGGGATGACGTAATAGTATTGCCACCAGTGGTAGGAAATCCCTTCAAAGCCAGATTTAGTGGCCCCATTCAAATTTTTTAAAAATGTGGAGTCAGTTAAACTATCTAGTAAAGATACCAGACATGACAAAAAACCTTATCGAGTATTTCATATGGATGAATAATGCACCAGCCACATTTAAGACTCAGAAACAGTGTTGTGGCCATATGAAGGAATTGTGCAGCTTATCTGTATGATGTAGTGATCTTTAGCAAGTGATTGAAAGCTCACATGTTACAGCTGGCAGAGCATGTTGAACGTTTACACGATTCAAACTTAGTAATAAACTTAAAGAAAACAGAATTCGCGAAGGCAGAGGTGACGTTCTTAGGACATTACATTGGACATGGAAGGTTGGCCCCATGGAACACAAAGACGAAGGGGTTTGAGGAATTTCCGCGACAATCCTCGAAGAAAAAGGTGCTTCGATTTTTGGAACTGAGTGGATTCTATCGGAAGTTTGTTCCAAATTTCGCAAGCGTATTGGCACCACTGATGGATTTACGAAAGAAGAACACAGAATTGTGGTGGACAGAACAATGCCAGGAGGCATTTGAGAATTTTAAAGCAGGATTAATCACCGCACGAGCTTTAGCTACACCAAATATTCTGACACCCTTTGAAAATTGTGTTTGATGCTCGGGATATAGGGGTCAGAGATGTATTGATACAGAAAGAGAATGATGGAATTGAATGGCTAATTGGCTACTTGTCGAATAAACTCAATATCCACCAGAAAAAAAAGTAAAACATCTCCATTATTGAACAAGAATGATTAAGTTTCACACTGGCGTGATAATATGTTAATTTTTTATGTGACAAACAAATTGTGGGAGATGGTTGTGGAAAATGACAAACCTCTCACATTTTTTGGAATATTTAAAGACCAGAATATGAGACTATTTAATTTAAGTCTTACCTTACCGACTTTAAACGTACAAAATGTACAGGTTGTGGCTCCGACAATGTGATAGCAGATGGGTTTTCGCGGATTTAAAGGAATGCAGTGGAGATAAGATTTGACTTATTCCAGTGTTGTATTGGTGTGCAGAATTAATATGAATGATATAACTGAGATTAATACTTTTGTATTTCATACAATTGGGATTAAGAATTGGAGGAAAAGGAATGATGCCATCTTTTCATTCTGCTGGTTCATTTTATTTTCTGAAGCGGGGAGATGTTATGAAGCCAAAAGCATGTATGGACACTTTAAGACAGAATGGGTTTTGTTGAATAGAAATTAAAGCCACTGATGCCAGCTAAAGGTCACACTGTTCCACATGTCACCATTAGCTGAGAAGTGGATACCTGAGTTTTGGTTGCTAATTGACAGCAATTCAAATGCAACCAAAGAGTTTAAATAATGCTCAGGATACCAGAAACCAACAGAATTTGCATATTATTGTTTGGACACCTGGACAGCAATCAAATTATGAGAATTATTATATCATGGGGAGTATATAAACCAAGCATTTTGCAAATAGAGGGAGAGTCACTGCCATCCAACAACAGAGTAACTGCTGTAGAGCAGGAGTTTTAACTGACCATCTCAAACACTCTCTATCAAAGACACATGTTCATATAAACCTACTTGCAGTTAAAAAAAATGACCCAGGGAGATCAGCAGCTGAAAGAGTGAACACAGCGGGGAAGATAGAGACTGTGTGGTCTTGAGATTGTAATGTTTAATATGTGGGTTGTTGGGAAAGCATATTTTTACAGAGTTGGAGTCAGATAGTAAGTAGGACAGACAAGAGGGGCTTGTGTTTGTGAATAGTTTTTATTAAGTGTTCACTATTAAAGTTAAGAAACTAACTTGCAAATTTTTGTTTAAATAGTGGAATGTAGGAGATCTGTGTCGCTCATACTTTAACAGATTACAAGGTGAGGCGAGCTTTTCTGGGTGTTTGGGTTTAATTAACAGAAGGGCTCGACTCCACCTTGTAAATCTCCATCCACGTTCCCCCCATTTCCCTGCAGTTGGGTCATATCCTTCCAGTCCTTTCAGATCCACATATTTATCCAAATGCTTTTGAAATGTTGTTAATGTACCCCGCTCAACCACATCTGCTGGCAGATCATCCATGTATCATCCCTTTGTGTAAAGGAGTGGCCCCTCAGGTTCCCTTTATTCCTTCCCCTTTAACCTTAAACTGATCCCCTCTAATCCTCGAATCTCTACACCTTGGAAAAAGATAGAGAGCATTAACCCTATCTGTACCCCTGGTGATTTTATATAGCTCTGTAAGGACTCCCTCAGTCTCTTACAAACTAAAGAAAAGGTCCAAGCTTGTCCAACCACTCCCTATAACTCAGACCATTGGGTTCTGGCAACGTCTTTGTAAATTCCTTCTGCACTCTTTCTAATTTAATAACATCCTCCCCATAACAAGTTGACAAAACTGAACACAATACTCCAAGTGCGGCCTTACCAAAGTCCTGTGTAACTGCGACATAAGGTCCCAACTTCTATACTCAATATCCTGCCTGATGAAGGCCAATGTGCCAAAAGCCTTCTTCACTGCCCTGTCTACCTGTGACTCCACTCTTAGAGAACCATGCACCTGAACACCAAGGTCCCTCTGCCCACTGCATCCCTTAAGACCCTCCCATTCACCATGAAACTCCTACGTAGATTTGAATGCAAGACCTCACGTTTCTATATAAAATTCCATTTGTCATTTCTCGGCTCATTTTCTACCTGATTAAGGTCCTGCTGCAATTTCTGATAAACATCCTCACTGATCATGCTCCCAATTACTTTAGTGTCATCTGCAAACTGACTAATCATACCTTGTACATTCTCAACCAAATCATAGATAACAGACAGCAATGGACCAAGCCTCCGGTCTGACAAACATCCTTCCACTCAACCCTCTGCTTCCTACCATCAAGCCAACAGTGTATCCAATTGGCCAGACCCCCCCGCATTCCACGTGATGAAACTTTCCAGAGCAGCCTGCCGTGTGGAACCTAATCAATGGCCTTACTGAAATCCATAGAGTCTACGTCTATCACTCTGTCCTCACCAAACGTCCTGGTAACTTCATCAAAGGACTGTAAGAAATTTGGGAAGCATGATCTCCCACTCACAAGTATATGCTGACTGCACCGAATCAAACCCTGTGTAAGTAATGGGTGCAGTCAATGATATGCTGTGCTTTATTTAAGATGATTCGAGTACATAAGTAAAGCCATCTTCCTGCTGTTGTAGAGCCTTGCTGAGAGCGCATTTGGGGCACTATCTACAGATTTGATCTCCTTTTTAAGGAATGATCTCCTTACCACAGACACGGGTGATGGTAACATGGGGATAGAGTGAATAAGCTGAGTGTTTAATCTGTAGAGCTGTGAGAGACGAAGAAATGGTGACGCTGAAACACGAGGAGTGGCAACGATTACTTATTTCCAAAAGAGACATTGACAGGGAGAGGAATTCCATACTTTACTCAGGATTGATTGTTTTGATTTATTGTCACGTGTACCTCAGTGCAGGGAAACACTTTATTTATGAGCAGTGGAGGAAGATCATAGTAAGCACGGCCAGACAGATCACAGGATGGAAATAGACTTGGACAGAGTAAGGCATACAGGTTACACTGAACAGGACATGCACTAGACAAGATCAACATGAACACGATCAGCATGATTTGAACTTAGAGAGTCCATTCATCAGTCTAACGTGACTTTCCTAATAGTTTATATGCCTAAATTAACTCTCCCCATGTTATTGTGCAGTCGGTGAGTGAACCCTGTACTGAACATCAGATTGTTCACAATCCCGAACAGCAGCCACATTCCCTTCCATCTGAAACAGGTAGCCATTCCCATCAGCTTCCACTCTACACAGAGAACACCAGTCTGTCTTCTCAGAGATGAAAGATGCCTTCTTGAGACTTCACACAAGACATATGGCTTCCCTGCTTACCACTAGAAAGCCACGTTAAAGTCCCACATGTGTATCATGAGCAATGGAGCCACGAGGAACAACGTGGAACAGTCTATCTGTGCAGCTTCTGCTCCACTTGTTCATCATGTTGGAACATCATTTTGCAAAAACTTAAGACTGCCGATGCTGGAGATCAGAGTAGAGAGTCGATTGATGGAAAAGCACAGCAGGTCAGACAGCATCCTTGAAGCAGGAGAATCGACGTATTGGGCATAAGCCATTCATCAGGAATCAGCATCAATTACCTCATTCTGCCCCCGTGTAAGTGCATTGAGGTGGGAATGGTGTCCTGCTGTTCCTGTGTAAGTGACTCAAGGGACTGACTGGCTTCTCCCTCGTCCAATTGGACAGGGCCAAAGGCCTGACTGGTTACCCCTGGTTCCTGCTTGATAGCTCATTGTACTGACTAGTGTGACAATGCTGCAGCATTAAGAGGTCATTTTGTCCGGGCTTCTTTTATGAGAGAGATTGAACGATCGTTACCAAGCTGGTTAGTTAAGACCACTTGAGTAACAGCTAGTGACAGCCTTGTGTTTATTTTAATGCAGCCTGAATGGGTGTGGCCAACTCTCACAGATTAGGATCTCTGGGTTTTGGTTTCTCAGCAACATCAGAAACTGTTGGGGTCTCAACAGAGTTGGAAGCTTCAGGGGATGTTTCCTGGTTGCTACTCTCTCTGAATTTTCTCTGGATGCTGTTTTTAATTCCTGGATTTGATAAATATTTGAGACAATCTGTGTCTGAATATTTCTTTTTGCCAAGGGCTGTGTTTATGGGAGTTTCCTATATTGGAACAGTTAATCAGTAATAGTTCCGAGATCTATTATTCTGTTAACTTGTCCAATAAAATTACGTTATTCTAAATTCCTCTTTCTTTGGTTTCATTTTCTCTTTCGTGTTTACGTAGATAGTGTTTTTCTTCACACCGAGTAGTTTGACCAGTCACATTGCATTTGGAACAGACACTTTACATTTCCTTTAAAGTTAAAAAAAAACATTAGAATCTACGCTACCGCCGTCAAATATTTTCGAGGGGCTCTGGTGTGGCCCATCACACTAGACTCCTTCTCTGCATGAGTAATAGGCTGGAGGTACTGAATGGGCTGTCCCTGTTCTTCTCCAATCGTGTCAATGGGCTGAATGACTTCCTCATATTCCTGTGAAACCAGCGTGAGGTGTTGAATGAACTCTTGTTTTACTGTGTCAATGTACAGTTCCCGCCAGTGCTTTTACATGAATCTTACGGTCAGTTTAACACCACAAGTCTCAATGGAATCTGAATCCTGCTACACACGGACAAAGACCAGTTCAGGAGCTGACGGGGAACAAAATGTTCTGAACATTGTGGAATCTTCAGCGACCATCCCCACTTCTGATCTTATGGTGAGGAGGGTGGGGGCGGGGAGACATTGATGAAGCAGCTGAAGCTGTTTGTGAAGAGGAAGCTACCCTGAGGATCTCACACAGAGGTGACCCAGGACTGAGATGGTGAACATCTTCCTTTGTGCCATGTTTGACCCCAAACACTGGAGAGTTTACTCTGATTCCCATTAAGTCCAGTTTTGTTAAGCTCCTTGATGTCAACAGAAGTCAACCACTGCCTTGATATCGGGGCCAGTCATTTTTACCTGAACGCTTGTGACAACCTCTTTTGTTCACATCAATAGGCCATGATATAGGAGCAACAAGTGTTTTCTTCAAACAGGTGGTATTAAATGTCAGGATTTCTCTTCTCAAGAGTGTTCAGGGAGCTAGATGACTGAACTTATTTGAAGAGGAGGTAGATGGAAATTGACCTGTCAGAGAGTTGAGGGCCATGAAGAATTGGATATGAAAGAGGATTTGAGACGAAGAGCAGATCAGTCATGATCTTAAAGAAGGGCAAGACAGGCTTGGGGAGTGAACAACATGCCCCTGTTTCTGATGTTCTCCCATTCTGTTATTGGAAAGTTAGTGGGTGTGATTTTCATGAATGTTCTGTTATTGAATGTTGCAGGCAGGGAGACCAGAGGATATTGTGAGCCATCCCTGAGTGAGGTATATGGGCTGTATTCACACTGAATCTGGGTGTACAACATGACCAACAAATGAAGCACAAGTTGCAGAGAGGGGAAGCTCTGTGAAGAGAGATGAGGGGCCTCTTTCGTACCCAGCCTGGGTTTTCCAATTACATTTCCCAATTCACTTCAAACCGTGTGGGACAGTACTGAGGGGCTGAATGGTCTCCTGTGTTTCTGTGCAACCGGTTATAGGAGTAAGTAACTTCCAACTGCTCCTGTCTAGCAGGTTTGAGGGGCTAAATGGAACATGGGAACATGGGAGTGAGGAGCATGAGTGGGTCATTAGAGTCTTTGAGCCTTCTCCACCAGGCACTAAAATTATATACAGGTTGTGGTCTCAGCCCCACTTTCCTGTCTGCGTCCCATTGTGCACTTCTTTATCAAATATTTAACTAACGCAGCTTTCAATCAATGTGAACATAGAGACACGATAATCTTCCACTGAAGAGAATTCTGACTTGAAAGGTCCTTTCAGAATTATTCATCATCCCACTAATAGAATCAGAGAGTCATGCAGAATGGAAACAGACCCATTAGTCCAATCTGTTCACTCCGATCAGATATCAAATCTGATTTCGTCCCATTTGCCAGCATTTTTGCCAATATTCCTCCTGTGATTGTACCCGCCTTGACCACTTCCTCTGACTGCACTTTCTGTACACACAACACTCTCTGTGTGAAATATTTACCTTCAGGTCCCTTCTAAATCATTCGCCCTCTCCCCTCCAACCTACGCTGTCTTGTTCTGGACTCCCCTATCCTTGGGAGCAGAACATGGCTGTTCAGCATATCCATGCCCCTGATGATTTTATAAACCTCTATAATGCTGCCTCTCAACATCTGACACTCCAGGGGGAAACACCTCAACGTAATCAGCCTCTCCCTATAGCTCACGCCTCCAGTCCTGGAACATATGTGTAAGACATTTCTGCAGAAAACCGAGTTGTACACAGTATTCTTAAAGTGGCCTCACCAACATCCTGTACAGATGCACCATGCCACCACAACTCTTATACTCAATGCTCTGACTGATTAAGGCAAATGTGCCAAATGTGTTCTGCACCACTCTGTCTACCTGCGACTCACTGCTACAGGTAATCATGTACGTAAACATCAGTAAGTTAAAATGATGGTAGTGCCAGCAGATAGGAGGACCAGTGATACATTGATCATTATTGAGATTAGATTGTGTTGGGAATATGAGCTTAACATGTCAGGAAGGGAAATCAAATCAATGGGTTCAGGGTGGTTAATATCCAGAATACCAGATACCCCGGAGTGAGTTACAATCTGGAATCTAATTGAGGGGTTCAGGGTGCTTTATATACGAATAACAGATACCCCGGAGTGAGTTACAGCCTAGCCTACCATCTAATTGAGGGTTTCAGGGTGGTTTATATACAGCATAACAGGTAGCCCTCATTAAGTTAAAGCCTGCAATCTTATTGCAGGGTTCAGAGTGGTTAAAATACAGAATAACAGATAGCCCAGAGTGAGTTACAGCCTGGAATCGAATTGAGGGGTTCAGGGTGGTTTATATACAGAATAACAGATAGCTTGGAATGTGTTACAGGTTGGAACCTAATCGAGGGGTTCAGGGCGATTTATTTACAGAATAACAGATAGTCTGGAGTGTGTTGCAGATTGGAAACTAATCGGGGGATTTAAGATGGTTTGTGTACAGAATAACAGATACCCTGGAGTTAGTTACAGCCTGGAATCTAATCGAGGGGTCCAGGGAGTTTTAGATACAGAATAACAGATAGCCCGGAGGGAGTTACAGCCTGCAATCTAATCGAGGGATATGTTAACCTTTTTATGTGAAATAACTTGTAACTGGGAGTGAGTCACAAAGTGTACTATTGGCCAAGTGGTTTCAAATCTTGACTCACATAAACATAATGCAGTCACAAACTACACAACTTTACTGACTCCCAACTTTCCTTGTTTGAGGACTATCCTCTCTGTTTTCCCCTTTCACTGAAATTATTAATATACCTTTTATACTGCACTGCCATTCTGGTTATAGTGCTACCTATCTCGCACTGTCTCATTTATCTTCAATCCTGTTGAAAGATACTTAAACCAAAAGATGAACAAAGTTCCAGAACGAGCTTTGTTCAATTGCAGGTGCATTATTTTCTTTTATTTGTAGACAACACACAATTTGAACCCACAGATTGTCAGTTGGGATTTGAGAAACCCTTCAATTTGGGATGAGGCCTGGCCAGGCAAAATTCTGATCCAACGCTGCAAATCTACAATTCAGTGGCTGAGCTCTATCAGGTTTTGTATATTATGATTCTCTCATATATTAGGATCTTGGAAAGTCAGGCAGACCTTACTGCAATGTCACATTGTCTCTCCGCATTCACTGTAAACAAGTTCTGGGATTTGCATTTTAATCACCTTCAAAGAGCTGTCTCCATTTCCTATCTCTGCTGGCAGCAATGAATGGAAATGGCTTTTGACACATTGCCACCTCTCCCTTGCTGAAAGTATTCTTGACACAAATCAGTCAGGCAGACATTTTAGATTTGTCCACAGCCACCATTTTCCATCAGCAAAACGATGACATTGAGTTTATAAATAAGGAAAAGCAAGAGAGGCTGGCAACATCAATACAGTTTGAAAATATATAAAACATTGAACATGCACACAGAATCACAGACACATAGAATCACACACACAGAGATACAGACACCTTCCAGGAGCTGTCTCCATTTCCAATCTTGCAAGAGAATTCATGTTGTGATGATGCATTCATGCAGGACAGTACACAGCTTTTGGGACTTTCCCAATTGTGACAGAAATTCAGCCCCAATCTGAAACTTTGAGATATGTAACAGGACAGAAATGAACCAGCAGCTTTCTGTGTTCCTGTTCCCAATGTAACATTTGACCATTTAGTTTATCTTGTCTTCGGTCTAACTTCCAACAAGGATCACTTCACAGATCCAATAACAGATCCCCAGGAGTGAGTTCCAGACTGGAATCTAATAGAGGGGTTTAGGGTTTACATACAGCATAAGAGATACCCAGGAGTGAGGGACAGATTGGAATCTAATCGAGAGGTTTGAGGTGGTTTACATACAGAATAACAGATAACAAGTCGTGAGTCACAAAATCGCAGAGTCATACAGTCATAGAGATGTACAGCATGGAAACAGACCCTTTGGTTCAACCCGTCTATGCCGACCAGATATCCTAACCTACTCTAGACTCTTTTTCAAAAACACTTGGCCCATCTCCCTACAAATCTTCCCATTCATATACCCATCGAGCTGCATTTTAAATGTTGCAATTGTACCAGCTTCCACCAATTCCTCTGACAGTTCATTCCATTCATGTACCACCCTCTGAGTGAACAAGTTGCCCCTTAGGTCTCTTTCATATTTCTTCTCACACTAAACCTATGCCCTCTAGTTCTGGACTCCCCACCCCAAGGAAAAGACTTTGTCTATTTATCCTATCCATGCCCATCATGATTTTATAAACCTCGATAAAGTCACCCCTCAGCCTCCGATACTCCAGGGAAAACAGCCCCAGCCTATTCAGCCTCTCCGTGTAGCTCAAATCCTCTAACCCTGGCAACCTTCTTGTAAATCTTTTCTGAACCCTTTCAAGTTTCACAACATCCTTCCGATAGTCCTTCTGCAACATGACCTCTCAGTGCCAATACTCAAAACTCTGACCAATAAAGGAAAGCATACCAAACGCTGCCTTCATTATCTTATCCACCTGCCACTCTACTCTCACGGAGCTACGAACTTGCACTTCAAAGTCTCTTTGTTCAGCAACTCTCCCTCGGACCTGACCATTAAGTGTATAACTCCTGCTCAAATTTGCTTTCCCAAAATGCAGCGCCTCGTGTTTATCGAAGTGGAATAGAATTGGAGGTTTTGGGGTGTTTTTGAAACATGCCAGTCACACATACATGGAAGTGAGTTTCACGTTGGAATCTAATCGAGAGGGTTCCGGGTGATTCATATAATCCCGACAGTGGGGAAACAAGCCCTTCAGCCCAACAAGACCATACTGACCCACAGAAGGATAACCCATCCAGACCCATTCTCCACATATACCCCTGATTAATGCACCTCACCTACACATCCCTGAATAACATGGGCAATTTTAACAGGGTTTGGATTGGATGGTTAACATACAAAGTAAAATATACCCAGGAGTGTGATACAGACTGGAATCTAATCAAACGATTGAATTGGCTAATGTACAGAGTCCCTTAAAATTGGAAGTCAGTTACAGATTGGAATTTTATCAAGGGGATTCGGGATGATTTTGTGTACAATAACAGATACCCCAGAGTGTGTTACAGACTGGAATCTAATCGAGGGTTTCAGTGTGGTTTACATGCAGAATATAGGTAGCCCGGAGTGAGTTAGAGAATTACAGAATCATCGAGATGTACAGCATGGAAACAGACCCTTCAGTCCAACCTATCAATGCCGACCAGATATCCTAGCCCAATCTAGTTCCACCTGCCAGCACCCAGCCCATATCCCTCCAAACCCTTCCTATTCATATACTCATCCAAACTCCTCTTAAAAGTTGCAATTGTACAAGCCTCCACCACTTCCTCTGACAGCTCACTCTATACACGTACCACCTTCTGCGTGAAAAAGTTGTCCCTTAGGTCTCTTTCATATCTTTCCCCTCTCAAACTAAACCTATGCTCTCTAGTTCTGGACTCCCTTATCCCAGGGTAAACCTCGATAAGGTCACCCCTCAGCGTCCGACAATCCCGGGAAAACAGTCCCAGACTGTTCAGCCTCTCCCTGTTGCTTAAATCCTCCAACCCTGGCAACATCCTTGTAAATCTTTTCTGAACCCTTTCAAGTTTCGCAACATCTTTCCGATACGAAGGAGACCAGAATTGCATGCAATATTCCAAGAGTGACCTAACCAATGTCCTGTATAGCGACAACATGACCTCCTAACCCCTGTACTCGGTACTCTGACCAATAAAGGAAAGCATACCAAACGCCTTCTTCACGATCCTAACTACCCACGACTCCACTCTCAAGGAACTATGAACCTGCGCTCCAATGTCTCTTTGTGCAGCAACACACCCTAGGACCTTACCATTAAATGTAGAAGTCCTACTAAGATTTGCTTTCCCAAAATGCAGTACCTCACATTTGTCTGAATTAAACTCCATCTGTCACTTCTCAGCCCATTGTCCCATCTGGTCCAGATCCTGTTGTAATCTGAGGAAACCCTTTTCGCTGTCCACTACACCTGCAATTTTGGTGTCATCTCCAAACTTACTAACTGTACCTCTTATGCTCGCATCCAAATCATTTATATATATGACAAAAGGTACAGGGCCCAACACTGATCCTTGTGGCACTCCACTGGTCACAGGCCACCAGTCTGAAAAACAACCCTCCACCACCACCCTCTGTCTTCTACCTTTGAGTCAGTTCTGTATCGAAATGGCTACTTCTCCCTGTATTCCATGAGATCTAACCTTGCTAATCCGTCACCCATGGGGAACCTTGTCGAACGCCTTACTGAAATTCATATGGATCACATCTACTGCACTGCCCTCATCAATCTTCTTTGTTCCTTCATCAAAAAACTCAATCAAGTTTGTGAGACATGATTTCCCAAGCACAAAGCCATGTTGACTGTCCCGAATCAGTCCTTGCCTTTCCAACTTCATGTATATCCTGTCCCTCAGGATTCCCTCCAACAACTTGCCCACCGCCGAGGTCAGGCTCACCTATCTATAGTTCCCTGGCTTATCTTTACCGCCCTTCTTAAACAGTGGCACCACGTTTGCCAACTTCCAGTCTTCCAGCATCTCACCTGTGACTATCGATTATACAAATATCTCAGCAAGAGGCCCAGCAATCACTTCCCACAGAGTTCTCGGGTCCACCTGATCAGATCCTGGGGATTTATCCACCTTTTACTATTTCAAGACATCCAGCACTTCATCCTCTGTATATCTGCTACATTTCACAAGATGTCACCATCGATTTCCCTGCAGTCTATATCTTCCATATCCTTTTCCACAGTAAATACTGATGCAAAATATTCATTTAAAATCTCCCCCATTTTCTGTGGCTCCACACAAAGGCCGCCTTACTGATCTTAGAGGGGCCCTATTCTCTCCCTAATTACCCTTTGTCCTTAATATATTTGTAAAAGCACTTTGGATTCTCCTTAATTCTATTTGCCAAAGCAATCTCATGTCCGCGTTTGGTCTTCCTGACTTCCCTCTTAAGTATACTCCAACTTCCTTTATACTCTTCTAAGGATTCACTTGATCTATCCTGTCTATACCTGACATATGCTTCCTTCTTTTTCTGAACCAAACCCTCAATTTCTTTCGTCAGCCAGCATTCCCAATTACTACCAGCCTTCCCTTTCAACCCTGACAGGAAATTACTGCCTGGAATCTAATCGCGTGGTTCAGGGTGGTTTATGTACAGAATAACAGAGAGCCCAGAGTGAGTTACAGCCTTAAATCGAATCGAGGGGTTCAGGGTGGGTTATATACAGAATAACAGATAGCAAGCAGTGAGTTACAGCCTGGAATCGAATCGAGGTGTTCAGGGTGGGTTATATACAGAATAACAGATAGCCCGAAGTGAGTTACGGCCTGGAATCTAATCGTGGGGTTCAGGGTGGTTTATATACAGAAGAGCAGACACCCCGGAGTGACTTACAGCCTGCTATCTAATCGCGGGGTTCAGGGTGGTTTATATACATAATAACAGATATTCTGTGGTGTGTTACATCCTGGAATCTAATTGAGGGGTTCAGGGTGATTTATATGCAGAATAACAGATACCCCGGAGTGAGTTACAGTCTGGAACCGAATCGAGGTGTTCAGCGTGAGTTATATACAGAATAACAGATAGCACAGTGGGTTCCGGCCTGGAATCTAATCGAGGGGTTCAAGGAGGTTAGTATACAGCATAACAGATAGCCCGGAGTGTGTTACTGCCTGGAAGCTAATCAATGTCTGCTCATTTTAAGATAGGACGGGTTTTGCAGAATCGAAAGTACAGCCACAGATACCAGCTAAAGGTCAGACTGTTCCAAATGTAACAATTAGCTGGGAAATGGAGGCCTGAGTTTTGGTTGCTGTTTTGACAGCAATTCAAATGCAATCAAAGTCTTTAAATAATGCTCAGAATATCCGAAGCCAATGGAATTTGAATATTATTGTTCGTACACCTGGAAATCAATCACATTATGAGAATTATTGTATCATGGGAAGTAAATAAACCCAGCATTTTGAAAATAGAGGGAGAGCCGCTGCCATCCAACAGCAGATTAACTGCTGTAGAGCAGGAGTGCTAACTGGCCATCTCAAACACTCTCTATCAAAGATACATGTTCATGTAAACCTACTTGCAATAAATAAAACATGACCCAGGGAGATCAGCAGCTGAAAGAATGAACACAGCCGGGGAGATAGAGACTGTGTGGTCTTGAGATTGTAACGTTTGATATGTGGGTTGTTGGAACAGCATATTTTTTACAGAGTTGGAGTCAGATAGTAAGTAGGTAAGAAAAGAGGGGCTTGTATTTGCGAATAGTTTTTGTTTAGTGTTCACTATTAAAGTTAAGAAACTAACTTGCTAATTTTTGTTGAAATAGTGGAATGTAGGAGATCTGTGTCACTCATATGTTAACAGATTACGAGGTGAGGCGAGCTTTTCTGGGTGTTTGGTTTTAATTAACAAAGAGGTTCGACTCCACCTTGTAAATGTCCATTCACACTAACCCCATTTCCCTGCAGTTATCCCATATCCTTCTCGTCCTTTCCTATCCACATATTTATCCAAATGCTTTTGAAATGTTGTTAATACATCCCCCTCAGCCACATCTTCTGGCAGCTCATCCAAGTACCAGCCATTTATGTAAATAAATGGTCCCTCAGGTTCCCTTTTATTCCTTTCCGTTTAACCTTAAACTGATCCCCTCTCGTCCTCGAGTCTCTAAACTTTGGAAACGACTGAGAGCATTCACCCTATCCATATCCCTCATGATCTTATGCAGCTCTATAAGGACTCCCTCAGTCTCCTACACTCTAAAGAAAAGGTCCTAGCTTGTCCAACCTCTCCCTATAACTCGGACCATTGGGTCCTGGCAATGTCCTTGTAAATTTCTTCTGCACTCTTTCTAATTACATTATATCCTCCCTATAACAAGTAGACAAAACTGAACACAATCCTCCAAGCGCGGCCTTACCAAAGTCCTGGGTAACTGCAACATAAATTCCCAACTTCTATACTCAATGTCCTGCCTGACGAAGGCCAGTGTGTCAAAACCCTTCTTCACTGCCTTGCCTCCCTGTGAATCCACTCTCAGGGAACCGTGCACCTGAATTCCAAGGTCTCTCTGCCGACGACACCCCTTAAGGCCCGCCCATTCATTGTGAAACTCCTACCTTGATTTGAGATTCCAAACTGCAAGACCTCACACTTCTATATTAAATTCCATTTGCCATTTCTCAGCCCACTTCCCCACCTGATTAAGGTCCTGCTGCAAATTCTGATAAACGTCCTCACTGATCATGCTGCCATTTATTTTAGTGTCATCTGCAAACTTACTAATCATGTCTTGTACATTCTCATCCAAACCATAGATAACAAAAAGCTATGGACCCAACCTCCAGTCTAACAAGCTTCCTACCATCATCCCAACTGTGTATCCAATTGGCCAGTTCCCCCAGTATTCTACGTGAGTGAACCTTCCTGAGCAGCCTGCCATGTGGAAACTTATCAAAAGCCTTACTGAAATCCATAGAGACTACGTTTACCGCTCTGCCCTCATTAACCTTCTTGGTCACTTCACCAAAGGACTCTAAGAAATTTGGCAAGCATGATCTCCCACTCACAATTTTATGCTGACCAGTCTGAATCAAACCCTGTGTAAGTAATGGGTGCAGTCAATGGTATGCTGTCCTTCATTGTAAGATGATTCGAGTACATAAGTAAAGCCATCTTCCTGCTGTTGTAGAGCCTTGCTGAGAGAGCATTAGGGGCACTCTGTACGGATTTGATCTCTTTTGTAAGGAATGATCTCCTTACCACAGACACGGGTGATGGTAACATGAGGATAGAGTGAAGAAGCTGAGTGTTTAATCTGTAGAGCTATGAGAGATGAAGAAATGGTGATGCTGAAACACGAGGAGTGGCAGCGATCACTTATTTCCAAAAGAGACATTGACAGGGAGAGGAATTCCAAACTTTACCCAGGATTGATTGGTGTGATTTATTGTCACGTGTACCTCAGTACAGGGAAACGCTTTGTTTATGAGCAGTGGAGGCAGGTCATAGTAAGCATGGCCAGATAGATCATAGGGTGGAAATAGACTTGGACAGAGTAAGGCACACAGGTTACACTGAACAGGACATGCACTACACAAGATCAACATGAACAAGATCACCATTATTTGAACTTAGAGAGTCCATTCATCAGTCTAACGTGAGTTTCCTCATAGTTTATATGCCTAAATTAACTCTCCCCATGTTATTGTGCAGTCGGTGAGTGAACCCTGTACTGAACATCAGGTTGCTCACAATCCCGAACAGCAGCCACAGTCCCTTCCATCTGAAACAGGTAGCCATTCCCATCAGCTTCCACTCTACATAGAGAACACCAGTCTGTCTTCTCAGAGATGAAAGATGCCTTCTTGAGACTTCACACAAGACATATGGCTTCCCTGCTCACCACTAGAAAGCCACGTTAAAGTCCCACATGTGTATCATGAGCAACGGAGCCACGAGGAACAACGTGGAACAGTCTGTCTGTGCAGCTTCTGCTCCACTTGTTCATCATGTTGGAACATCATTTTGCAAAAACTTAAGACTGCTGATGCTGGAGATCAGAGTAGAGAGTCGATTGCTGGAAAAGCACAGCAGGTCAGACAGCATCCTTAAAGCAGGAGAATCGACGTATTGGGCATAAGCCATTCATCAGGAATCAGCATCAATTACCTCATTCTGCCCCCGTGTAAGTGCATTGAGGTGGGAATGGCCTCCTGCTGTTCCTGTATAACTGACTCAAGGGACTGACTGGCTTCTTCCTTGTCCAAATGGGCAGGGCGAAAGGCCTGACTGGGTTATCCCTGGTTTCTGTTTGACAGCTCGATGTAGTGACAAGTGTGATGGTGCTGCAGCTTTAAGAGGTTATTTTGTCCGGGTTTCTTTTAAGAGAGATTGAACGATCGTTACCAAGCTGGTTAGTTAAGACCACTTGAGTAACAGCTAGCGAGGCCTTGGGTTTATTTTAATGCAGCCTGAATGGGTGTGGCCAGCTCTCACAGATCAGGATCTCTGGGTTTTGGTTTCTTAGCAACATCTGAAACTATGGGTTCTCCACAGAGTTGGAAGCTTCAGGGGATGTCTCCTGGCTGCTACTCTCTCTGAATTTTCTCTGGATGCTGTTTTTAATTCCTGGATTGGAGAAATGTTTGTGACATTCTGTGTCTGAATATTCCTTTTTGCCATGGGCTGTGTTTATGGGATTTCCCTATATTGGAACAGATCATGAGTAAAAGTTCCTAGATCTATTATTCTGTTAAGGTGTCCAATAGAATTACGTTATTCTAAATTCCTCTTTCCGTGGTGTTATTTCTTCTTTCATGTTGAAATAGATGGTATTTTGCTTCCCACCGAGGAGTCTGACCAGTCACATTGCATCTGGAACAGACACTTTACATTTCCTTTAAAATAAGAAAACATAAATGTCTAGGATGTTGCCGTCAAGTATTTCAAAGGGTCTCTGGTGTGGTCCATCACACTAGACTCCTTCTCTTCCTGAGTAATAGGCTGGAGGCACTGAATGGGCTATCCCTGTTCGTCTCCAACAATGTCAATGGGCTGAATGGCTTCCTCATATTCCCGTCAAACCAGCGTTAGGTGATGAATGAACTCTTATTTTACTGTGCCAATGTGTAGTTCAGGCAGTGCTGTTACATGAATGTTACTGATACTTTAACAGCACAAGCCTGAATGGAGCCTGGATCTTGCTGCACATGGACACAGACCAGTTCAGGACCTGACGGGGGACAAAACGTTCTGAACATTGTTGAATCTTCAGTGACCATCCCCACTTCTGATCTTATGTTGGGGCGGGTGAGGGTGGGGAGACATTGATGAAGCAGCTAAAGATGTTTGTGAAGAGGAAGCTACCCTGGGGATCTCCAACAGAGGTGATCCAGGACAGAGATGATGAACATCTTCCTTTGTGCCATGTTTGACTCCAAACATTGGAGAGTTTACTCTGATTCCCAATAAGTTCAGTTCCTTGATGTCAACAGAAGTCAACAATTGTCTTGAAATCAGGGCCAGTCATTTTTACCGGGAACCTTGTCTCAACCTCTTTTGTTCACATCAATAAACCATGATATAGGAGCAGCATGATATAGGAACAGGTGGTATTGAATGCCAGGATTTCTCTTCTCAAGAGTGTTCGGGGAGCGAGATGACTGAAAGTATTTGAAGAGGAGGTAGATGGATATTGACCTGTCAGTGAGTTGAGGGCTATGAGGAATTGGGTATGAAAGAGGATTTGAGGCCAGGAGCAGATCAGCCATGATCTTAGTGAAGGGCAAGGCAGGTTTGGGGAGTGAATGACATGCCCCTGTCTCTGATGTTCTCCCATTCTGTTATTGGAAAGTTAGTGGGTGTTATTTTTATGAATGTTCTGGTATTGCATATTGCAGTCAGGGAGACTAGATGATTTTGTGAGCCATCTCTGGGTGAGGTATGTGGGCTGTATTCACAGTGAATCTGGGTCTACAACATGATCAACAAATGGAGCTCAAGCTGCAGATAGTGGAAGCTTTCTAAAGAGAGATGAGGGGCCTCTTTCATACCCAGCCTGGATTTTCGAATTACATTTTCCAAATCACCTCAAAGCGTGTGGGACAGTCTTACGGGACAGAATGGTCTCCTCTGGTTCTGTGCACCAGGTTAGAGGAGCAAGTGGCCTCCAACTGTTCCTTTCTAGCAGGTATGAGGGGCTGAATGGCACACAGGAACATGGGACTGAGGAGCAGGAGTGGGTCATTAGATACTTTGATCCTTCTCCACCAGGCAGTAAGATTCTGGCTGATCAGGTTGGGGTCTCAGCCCCACTTTCCTGTCTGTATCCCATTATCCGTGACTCACTTCTTTGTCAAATATTTAACTAATGCAGCTTTCAATCAACGTAAACATAGAGGCACGATAAACTTCCAGAGAAGAGAAGTACGACTTGAAAGGACCTTACAGAATTTTTCATCATCCCTCTTATAGAATCAGAGAGTCATGCAGAACGAAAGCAGGCCCGTTAGTCCAACCTGTTCACTCCGATCAGATATCAAATCCGATCTAGTCCCATTTGCCAGCATTTGGCCAATATCCCTCTTCTTTCAGATACTTTTTAAACGTGTGATTGTAACCGCCTTCAGCACTTCCTCTGAAAGCACTTTCTGTACACACCACTCTCTGTGTGAAACATTTATCTTCAGGTCCATTCTAAATCATTCACCCTCCCGCCTTCAGCCTATGCCCTCTTGTTCTGGACTCCCCTATCCTGGAGAGCAGAACGTGGCTGTTCAGAATATCCATGCCCCTGATGATTTTATAAACGTCCACAATGTCACCCTTCAGCCTCTGATACTCTTGGGGTAAACACCTCAACCTAATCAAACTCTCCCTATAGCTCAAACCTCCAGCCCTGGAACAACCGTGTAAGTCATTTCTGCAGAAAACCGAGTTGTACACAGTATTCTTAAAGCGGC